>NC_137464.1:125929483-126366840 GCF_964235325.1 Thermobia domestica | reverse complement strand
AATACAGGGGCGGCAAAATTTGAGAAATAAAATTATAAATGGGCGGCATGTCAACGCACCGCCTAGGGCGGCAAAACTTCTAGCGCCGGCCCTGCCAGGAATGAAGCGTTTCATCAGCTTAATTGATTCTGGAACAGTCTGACGGAGAAGATTGGCATCCGTATTTGCTGACTACGAATGAAGTAAGAGAAGAACTTTTCAAAGATCAGCAGAAAGACATGCAGCTGCTATAGAAACTTATTAGTTCTGCTTTTTTCATATTTGCCACCTTCCTTGCAAACGATTTGATGTTTGGAGGATAGTCGAGTTTCGATGCTGGGAAAGAACCGGAAGATTCCGCCACCAGTTACGTACATGTGTTTCATGATCTCTCTAGCCATTCAGATGACAGGAAAGATCATATACGTATTAGTACGTAGTTGAGCTGATAGATCCAACAGAAGATCGTATGCTAATTGTGCCACGACTACGAAGAGACCGGTAAGAGTGCAATTCTTTCTTAAAGCGGTTTTGGTCTGCATTCAACACATTTTCTGGCTGCAGTTTTTCATTCAACATTAGCTCAGATTGACATTACGAAATCATCGGCCATTTTTATTCAAGTTTGCCTCCTTTGATATCCAATTCTTGCTGACGAGATGAGTTATGGCATGAATGACAATCTTATGATGCTTGAATCGAACGACCCAGGACTGCGATTCCTTGAAGTTCAGGCGATTGTACGATTGTGTAAATCAATGATTGCAAGGCTCACAAATGCAGTGTACAGTCATAAATTACAGCACACTTTTCCACGATTTGCTCAAATTTGTGTAGTACAGCGTCGTTCATCGCTTTGATCGTTGGTTTTGACTCATTACGGAACTACTCACACTTATAAAATATTTTCATAGTTTTGATCAACTTAAAATCGTTCATAATAGTTTTCCCCATTTTCTCTTTTCGAGGATCCTGCCACTTGATTGGGTACTGCAATAAGGAACATTCTCTTTTTACATTTGTCGTTCAGAACACTTCTTTTTCTCTTTGGAGGGGGAGCCAATCAGATCCGGATAATGAAGCTTGTGATATTTTTGCATCCTACGAAGCCTGTGAAGCTGAAACAATTTCCACATCGTCATTATCTCTGAAAACTATTACATTATTACTGTCTGAACAATCATCCATAAATCCCTTTGTTTTGACCTCTTCAACCACAATGAATGATTTTTGGATCTATTTATTCACTTGTACACAAACAAGAGCAGATGAGTCAGAGACATTTAGGAAACAAATATAGAGAAAAGTGGTTCATAACGAACAAATAAAAAAACCCAGTTTTAACTTAATCTAACGTATATAACAAAAAATCCAACATCCAAACAAACGGACAAACGGGTCTCCAAATGTTTAACTGTTTAATAGATGAGTTATGAATGATTTCAACGGATCATGAACTAGTTTTCAAGCAGAAAACCACGAGCATTGCCGAATCGCTCTAACACCACTCAACTTCTTTTGTCTTTCAATTTCGAATAGTATTGTGGAGCTAAGGGTACTGAAAGGCGCTTTACGAATTGCTTACCTCCACGGCACATTTAACTACTGTTATCAACAAGCTCTTTTAAACCTACAAACCACCTGATACACATTTACGAACAGAAAGACATTCGCTTTCGTTGATTCGCTCCTATTTCATGGAGAAGGTATACGTGGAAGAGACCTATAAACGAACAGAACAGAGAAAAAATATAAAACATGGAGCAATTAATCCTAGAATATTACAGACAGATTTTTACGCTAACTACTACATGTTGTTTGTATCTGCACCCCGCCAACTGTTGAGAAATATGTTCAATAAAGCTTAGTTTCACTCGTAACATGTACTGTATATATTTTTAATGAAGTAGCAAACGTGAAATAAGATTACATATAGATTTATTCACACACTTCTCAAGGAACATTTTTTGTACAATTTACCTCATGCAGTTTATAAGGAATTAATTGCGAAACGTTGTCGCGGTGCATAATATTTATTTCTACTTTCTTTCGAACAGACACACTTGATTTTCATCAAAATCACCTGGAAATGCTGGAAGTCACACCACGATGTTTACCCGGTGAAATCTAAAGGTCAACTAATTGGTAAACGCTCCCGTACACATGCCAGGAAGTGGGGTAGAGTGGAGGTAGTAATCGAAATGACGTAAGAGTAGTGTTTTAGAGTTTAAATAAGTGTAGGAGAGAGACGAGAAGAAACATTCATACATAAAGGAATACCTTTTCAGGTAAGTGAGAGTGAGTGAGGAGAGAGAAAATGATCTGGCGGAGAGCATGAGAAGGTTAGCAAAGAGATGATCAGAGGAGGAAAGCAGCGGACGTGAAGATGCATACATGCACTGACATACACGTATGCATCGGGCATATCCTCTCCTTTCCTATTCTGACCCTATGGGACCTGTCCCCTTTTCTTTTCTTCCCATCTGACCCGTTTTCCGGTCACAAGTTTAGAGGCCTCCAGTCTGCCCGGCAAACTCTGCCTGTTCCCTCTCTAATATATACACACAGTTCCCGCACCTCGGATTGTTTTACTTGTAACTATTTTTGGTCTAGGAATTAATTCGTGCGGTTGGTACGCACACATTGAAGCTGTAGTACAAACACAAAATACATAAATACCTTAAGAAAAATATTGTCCATCGCTAGCCACCACTTTCGCCCATCTGTCAGGCAATGTACGGATTCCGTGGCGAAAGAAGTCCTCATCCTTGGAAGCGATCCAGTCAGAGACCCATGTTTCGATATCTTCTGAAGAAGTAAACCGCTGTCCAATCAAATCGTTGTTCATGCAATCGAACAAGTAGTAGTCCGAAGGAGCAACGTCTGGTGAATACGGCGGGTGGGGTAAAACTTCCCATCCGACATTTTCTAAATAGGTTTTGACCGGTTTTGCGACATGTGGGCGAGCGTTATCATGTTGGACAATAAGTTTATCATGTCTGTTCTCCCATTCTGGTCGTGTTCTGGCCAGAGCTTGCTTCAAACGCATTAATTGTCGTCGATAACGTTCTCCATTCATAGTTTCACCCGGTTGCAGCAGCTCATAGTACACCACACCTTTCATATCCCACCATATGCACAGCATAACCTTTGCACAGTGAATATCTCGTTTTGGTTGTGATGGACCTGGTTCACCTGGTTTCACCCAGGCCTTTTTTCGTTTAGGGTTCTCGTAATAGATCCACTTCTCATCACCCGTAATAATTCGATGCAGAAACCCCTTTCTGCTCTGTCGTTGAAGCAGCAGCAATTCGCAAATGGTTTTTCGTCTTTCAACGTCTCTGTCTTTCAATTCATGTGGAACCCAATGTGACATCTTTTGAATCATTCCCATGGCTTTCAAGCGTTTGGAGACTGTTGTTTGATCAACGCCTAATGCTGCTGCAAGTTGTTCCTGCGTTTGACACGAATCCTGCTCGAGCAATGCTGTCAATTCTTCGTCTTGAAATTTTTTTGGCTGTCCAGCTCGCTCTTGGTCTGCCAAGCCGAAATCACCACTTCTAAACCGTGCAAACCACTTCTGACACGTTCGCTCAGCTAGAGCATGGTCATACACTTCCACCAAAATACGATGACTTTCAGTCGCACTTTTCTGCATGTTAAAGTAATGCAGCAGGACTCCCCGCAAAAACACTTTATTAGGCACAAATTGCGCCATGTTCACTTAACTACAAACTGGTGTTGTTGACGCTTTAATCCACTGCCCTATACTACGAACGATACGCGATGACAGGGGTTTGCAACACATGTGTGGATACACGGAACTGTGGAACGCTCCGTTCGTTGCGCCATCTCTTGTCCACCCGCACGAATTAATTCATAGACCAAATATAACGTTCCCAAATTTAGAAATTTCATTAGTATATTAATAAGCTTGACTTCAATTGTCTTGATCTATAACTACAATTTGTGTAAATCTCAAAAATGAAAGACTTTCAGAAACCAAGAAATGCAAAGATTTTAGTAACATGAGCAAATATATAGACATTTTTGTTCCTAAAAGTTCATTAAATTATCATACAATGAGCCGAGAAGCAAACCATCAGCCCAACTTTAACTTCCCTTACACATGCTTAGATTCAGCGTTGAGCGCAAATGTATCTTATGCAAACTCTGCATTACACATTGCAACGAAATCTGTCTATGTTGAATATCATGGTTCCATAAACTACGATCTCTCCTACTATAACAAAAATAGTGTTATCCTGTTTAATGGTTGTGTTCCAATTTATAACATTCTTAATCAATGAAAATAATGCACACTATAAAACGTTGGTACGAATAACTGTAAAATAACAGTAAACATTTGGTACGAATTGAACTTTTGTCATTATTTTCAATGACAAAAACTAATTTTAAACACAGTAAAAAAAAAAAAGGCTTACTAAAATTGTGTTTTCGTTTCCTTTCTTTCAGAACTCGTTATTTTATTAAGATTGTTTGATAACTTTGGTACATTTTGTTTGTTATTTTCTACTTAAGTTTATTTATGTGAAATGTAGAGAAAAATTCCGTAGTTCACTCGGGTAGAACTAATTTTCTCCTTCGCAATTAGTTCGAAACTTATACATAATATTTGTGACCCAAACACGATGTTAGTATCATTTATTTCAATAAGCACATAAGTTCTGAAACAAACGAAGACATAATATTCCAGTTCTGATTATTAAAAACTCTAACCAATCAACTCCTAATTTAAACCTCCTTAGTGCAGTTTGCAAATTGGGTGCTTAATATATGAGGGTTTTAACAAAGGGTTGAAGAATATTAAAATAAATTCTTTGTAGCGAAAAAAAAAAAACCAACTTTATTTGTTGAAGTTTAGCGTCTCTTTTCAGCATCGAAACAATATGAGACGTGAGCTTGGATTAAGGTAACTGCGAATGAATGTGTATATATACGTAAAAATTTACGAGTATATAATCGGTCAAGCTTGTTTTCGACTGAAAATGAAATAATTTAAAATTCAGTCATGCAATAAAGAAGTAAGAGAAGTCAGATTAAAATTTCCTCTGAGAATATCACATATTACCCCGTACTAATCCTAAACTTCGATAACGGAAAATGGTTTAAACATAACAACAACAACAAATCATTTTACCTCTTCAGTGATCGATGATTTTTACTGATCTACCCAGGTTGCTAACATTGGATTGAACTACCAATCACTATAGCATTGGACATTGAATAAAAAACAAAATACCGAACATCACTATTTATACAAGTTGATGCTCTAAATAACATCAACGCAGTCTGTAAGAAAACAGAACACTTGAATGTATCTTATTCAACACATATATCAAAGCTCTTCCACTTCCTATATGCATCAGAATAGAAAGAAATATATTATCCTATCATAACACAAAAGTAGAATAATAAAACTGTTCATTGTACTGCAAAAGGTGCATAAATTGCCACAATTTAGCTAGATTTTCCCTTTTCATGAAGAGAAAAAACATTATTTGATTCGTGAACAGAGTTGGCACGGTAGTTTACTCGTTACGTTTTTTATACGTAGATTACACTTACTTTACTAGTAAGTTACATCACGTAGAAAACCAGTTCTTTACGAAGATGGTAAGAAATATTTCTCTTTAAAAAACAACATCAAAATCTTTCAAAAGTAGGAGACAATCTTAAATAGAATTCAAAATATAATTTCTCCAAATGTACTAGTTGCACCAACTGAAGTGGAGTCAGAGTTTATATTAATAACAAAGACTTAGGAAAAGAACATGCTTAGTGTAGCTAATATGCGGCGATCTCGAAGACACATAGATTAAAGAAATTTTACATATTCTTTGATCTTATCATTAATTTTATGAAATTCTAAATACATTAACAACTTAAAAGATATTGATACTTGTATTTAGTCATCGGTTTCATTTGTTAATCTAAAAATTGCTCGTCTTTTATACTAAAGAAGTAATAGCTGCATTTCAAAAATCTAGTAATTGCACATACGTGAGTTCCGTTCCCCTATTTTCACTTAATTTTAAGGATCGTATTTTTGTTCTGAAATTTGCAAAGCACTAGATTCCATGACCTAAAGAAAGAAAACGAATTTTAAAGATTAAAAATTGAATTGATACTTGAACACTAGCATTCTCTTCTTTTTTTACGTAAATAAGTTTCAAAACAACAACAATATTAAAAATAAGAGGAACTATTTTTGAATTATTTGTTTTATATTTACTTATTATTTGGTAATCGATACGCGATCTCCCATGTTGAAATGTCCAATGACGCTTATTTTTTTCTAATTTTTTACCATTGAACCTCCGCAACTGCTCGTTCAGATTGTTTAGAGAACAATGGGTGGAGTGCATTAAACTGAATTGAATTGAAAATGTCTGTATTAAGCATCTGCATTCCAATAGAGGTTGCTCTGCCCTCAACTCTGAATAGAAATAACATATCAGTACATGCTTTAGTTATATTGAGACATATAAACTTCAATAGATAAATCAACTATGAACGCATTGCTATAGCAATTCTAAAATAACACTAATTGGGATTATTTGATGTCGTATACTACACACACACACACATTATATATATATATATATATATATATATATATATATATATATATATATATATATATATTACACCACTACTCAGTTCAAAACAATATCCGTATGGAAATCAAACTTTCCTATTGAGATGCTGAAATGTGATATGGACAATATCCGTCGTAAACTCTGAATGTTGAAATAGTGATTTCCTGCGAATCGTAATGTTAAAAAAAAAAGAACGTTATCTCTGTGTGTATTTCATAAATGACAATGTGAAAGAGTGCAGTGAATGTATATCCAAGGAAAACTACACTGGTCTACTTCCTGTTATAAAAAAAAACTATTTTACGACTCAAAGTTTACATAATAATAATAATAATAATAATAATAATAATAATAATAATAATAATAATAATAATAATAATAATAATAATAATAATAATAATAATAATAATTCAACTAGATCATGACTTACATACTGCTGCAATGGCTAGAGAAAATACTTACCAGCTTACTTAGTTTTGTATCAGAGAGTCTAATGCTTATAATTTTCCGTCTAATTAGAGTTAATTTCATTTCAAAATTTAGCTGGTTCAAAGCAAAAAGAATTATTGTTTCTTTATTATTTCTGTTGTTGGAAGATGTAGTGTAGAAGTAAAATTAAATTGGAAATTCGAGTGCTATGATACAGAGATAGGAGACAAACAAAATGTTTTTTGTTCATTGCGTCTGTATATCTGGAGTTGCCTCTGCAATGGCACATTCATTCAACATGCTTTTTATATATATACGCTAGCTGGAATGCCCGTTCTTTGCACGGAGAGATTGGTTTATGGAAAATACTTAAACCCCTAATAATATAATATATTGTAGCATACATTTTTTAACTCCCTATTCACTTAACATACGCCGTTTAATCAATGTGAGATGATTTAAAAATCCTGCTTGAGGTAGGACTGTTTCAAAATTCATTTCAAGCAAGTCAGTCGTTTTCCCGTGAAGGAGTCACAAACAAAACTGCAGAGACAATGAAAAATTCGGTCAGTGGAAATTCTCAGATTAAAATGTTTCCTTTGTGGTACTTCAATCCTATAAATAAAGTTTAAAAGAAAAAATGAAAGATAGTTCCCATGCAATTCAAATCAACAAAATAATAATATTGATGTCGTTAAATTTTACCCCATATATTAGCTAGAGCCGTTTTCCCCACCAGGGAACATTCTTGGGAAAATATAAGGTATGCCATGATCCACGCATGTACCAAAAATCATCAAAATCGGTGCAACGGTTTTAGAGGAGTTGGATGCTAAACATTGTTACTAAGATTCATTCCCAGAAAATAAAATTTCACCATTGCAATGCACTGGAACATACCTAGTGCCACATTTGATTTGATATATTAAAATACTCCTGAATTTTGAAATTCACTCTAATTATATATTACGTATAGTAAGTTTCTGCATTCGATGCCCGGCGGAGCTAATGTGATGCTGCTGAAAAGGACGTTAAGCTCAAAATCAATTCGACTTAACTATAGTAAGTTTAATTGAAATGGGAAAATTCCAGGTGTACTATCTTACATGGAAAGCTCTTAGTTGGAAAAGTGTTTCATCGGATGTTAGAAAAACGTTAATTTTCGCCAATAATAATAATAATCAACGAGATCTCTTCTTTCGGAATATTACATAATAACTATTCCTTGTAATGTGAAAAGAAGGAATTTAGATACACATTTGCTGACGTTGACTGAAGAGAGAATTGAAACAGTATTTATCACTTTTTGTGAAAACTGGGAGGTTGAATAAAATGGTAATTTATCATCAGAACCATTCTCTGTTTCTTTTCTACCCCTTCCTTCTCATTCCTTTATATCTCATACTTTTACTCAAAGTAAGAGCTGAAACATTAATCGGATCACATAAAACAAACAAACAAACAAGAAAAAAAACTATGGTCTTTCCTCAGAAGATAAAGTCGATAATGCTCTTCCGCACAGGTCTCTGGTGATATCTTCATATTTGATGATTTTTGTGTTGCTGTAAGTAGCTACTTTTCACTTTGTTCACCTCACTTTGAGGCCATCTTACTTACGGCAATTGAGGAGCTTAAAAAGCCGAAGCCACTGAATACATTATTAGCAAAGAAAAGACATTTTAGTTGTGTTTATAGAAGTAGAGCAGCTCATTACGTGAACCTCTTAAGTTTTATCCCCTTAACCCTATAAATACACAAAAGCACACACACACATACATACAGGCAACCAGAGTAGTTACACACAGAGCCAGGGAAGAGAACAGAGGAGAGACTGCGACGCTTTGATTGAGTCAACATCAGCGTTTTCTCCTGAAAACTCTACAAAGCTAGACTCAGCAACAACTGAGGCGAAAGTTACATTTTCCTTAGTAACATAGAACTCAATGGGTTCATGTCGTTCCTTCCTCACACAAAAGGATCACACAAGCAACTTTCCGAAAATCTGATCTTCATAGAATGTTATACATTTAACTTCAATATAACTATTCATCTAAATTTTCTTTAATGAGGCACGAATTAATCAGTTACTACAGACTTCGGTTATTATGATTTCCTTGATAAGTGTTGATTTCGAAATATAGAACACACTAGCAATTATCGAACTTCACGAAGCTAGTATTCTCGTATCAATAGAGAAAATTACAATTCTGCAAAATGCACTTATAAATAATTATACTGTCATCCTCTGATACAAATGAACATTTTGTGTTCGTGCCAGAAATGAAAATTTTTCTTAACCTTCACTCACACTTCTTCACACTCATTTATTTGCCCTCAACTTCAAATATTATTGTCATCACTAGAGAAAGGCAAAATATGAAACTTAGTATTTTAAACCATGTGTCGTAGGGCAATGGTAACAAGGATCTTAACGTTTCATGCTACATTGAATCGGAACAACATGTTTTAAACTTTTCATACTTCATAATATTTTGACAAAATTTTCATATTTAGTACAAGTCTTCACATTTTGTACATATTAAAACTGATCTCTAGCTTGGTTGAACCCAGAGACTTCCCATTATCTTCAAGGATAAGCACATTTCCTCTCTCAAATGTACGAACAATGGGAGGTTCCTTTCTTAACAATGGGAGGATCAACAGTGATAGACCGAAGCCCATCTCCCACTTATACTCTATCAACTAGTGGAGGGAGTTCCCCTAACCAGCTTCTGCAGTGTTGGCGCCGGAGCGTTTTGAGGCAAGCTAATAACCGCTACTTCGGTACCAGAAAGCGTCCCGCCATAACAAGGTACGGAATCCCATAGTATGACCACAACCTGGAATGTGCAACCCATGATCTGGAAATTCTTTGATACCAGGAAGGAACTTTTCCAGCCCTACTTTAGATTAGTGCTGATTTACTACCTGCACTATCAAAATCAAACACTATTGTAATAATCATATTTAAGAGAGGAACTCACATCACCTCCCTGTGGGAGATTTTTCATACGTATTTGTCTCATCTTGTTGTATAAAAACAATACCAGCGTACAATTTACCTGTAATATTTTCAACTTTTTAAAATTACTCCATGATATCTCACAAGGAATGGAATTGTGTGACGTTAATGCAAAATTGGAGAATTTATATGCTTATTAATTTGACACCTTCCAGTTAAGCGAATCGTCACATTTGGCACTTCCTGATTAAAGAAAGGGAAATTTTAGTATTATAGAAATAGCTATTGGTTAAATTGGAGTTTTACGTCCCTTTCACCGTAGAGGCTATATAAGACGTAGATCCACAGTTTAACGAGGGATCCGAACACGAGCTCCCACCGCAAATCTAACCCGGATCTCCAGCATTATAGAGATATCCTCTTTCTTTCCTTCGAAGTAGAATTTTCGAAAACACTGAAACATGTTTTCCTTATTTAAAATTAAAGTCAATATACTAAATTTCACATTTCCAGTCAAAGTGAATCCTAATATTTGGTATTTCTGATTGAAGAAAGGAAACTTATGATATTATAAAAGTATTTTCCTTTACTTTCTTAGAAGCTGAATTTTTGGAAACGTTGAAACATGTATTCCATGTATTCCGTTACTTTTAATTAACAATCTACATACCAAATTTCACACTATAACTTATTTTCACAGTTAGCACTTTCTGATTACAGAAAAGAAAATTTGAATATTGTAAAAATTTCCACAATTTCATATTTAAGAGCAGGAAGTTCGAAAACACTGAAAACTGTATTCCTTATCTTTAACTTGGAGTTAATGTACCAAATCTAATGCCTTTAACTTTACTTTTAATATCTCCTTGCATTTGGTATTTTCTGAATAAAAGGGAAATATCTGAGTATTACATAAATTTCATCTCCCTCTCTTATGAGCCAAATTGTCGAGAATTCTGAATACGTGTTTCCTTATTGTAAGGAAGAGTTTATAAGCCAAGTTTCATCTCACTACCTGCAGGGATTCGTAGAATACTAAATTATTGGCAGAAAATCTGAATCACCTTTTTCTACCCCTCTCCTTAGGGTACTTGTTTCTAAAAATCTTCGTTGCCTCTTGTCTTCCTGACAAAAAAGCGTTCTGACCAAATTACGTGTTCTACCTATAACAGTATGGCGTGGGTGGTTATGAAAAAGGAAATGAAATCTGTGAGTTTTACGTCCCATGATTACTCAATTGAGCCTATTTGAGTAGCTCAATTGAGATTGAGAGCCGGGATCGTGAATCTGGACTGCGTTGATTGCACATCGTTTGCATTAGATGGAAATCAGAACTAAATGTCAATGTAACAGTTTATGTCTAGACTTATTATAGATTAATGTAAGAAGAAAAAACATTTAACAGAGAGATCACCAAACACACGAAATTACCATCAGTCTGCAGGCCATTATAGTAACCAGGATCTATCCCGTATCAAACAACTTCTGCTCTTTTCCTTCTGAGCATAATTTCTAAATCACATAATAGCGTATTCACAGAGATCTGAAAGGAAAAGTTTCTTGTCCAGAATATCCCATTCTACAGACAATAAAAATAGTTTATTTTTGGTTTTGTCTCTCATCTAACCTAGTTTTGCTTCAGCTATATCCATCTACATGCCTCTTCAACTTATAATACTAGTTACTGACAGAAGCTGCTAAGAATACAAGCATACACTTTAATGTCAAAATACGGAATGACACAAACTTTGTATGGACTGGTGAAACGATTGCTTTCACTTGTATTTTGGGCTGATTTTATCTGTTAATTAACTACAATCGCAATTAACTCCAGTAAAGGAAGCTATCGCTGTTGCTCTATTAGCTTTCGCGCGTGCCTTTAGTATAGGGCTTCCGGGTTTAATTTTTGGTGGGAGAGCTTTAAAATTTGAACATACTGAACATATTCCGCCCTTAACTGTAAGTCCACGTCTCGAATAGTCTCGGCGATGATAGGATCATCAAAGTCCAATCCAATCTAGTAAAGAAACATATGTTCAAATTATAATACTACCCAATCTTAAGTAAGCTATTATCATATCTGTATCTGCACAGAGCCTGCATATCTAAAGATAACTTTACAAACATGAAATTCCCTTCTCTAAATATGGAAAATTGCAAACTAGTTGTTTCTCTGCCAGTATTATCGTCATAGGTGAATGAGTAATTATCATGAAGTTGAACATATCTCAATATCACATTGTTTACATACTCAGCTTATGGATTTTGTAAAAAGACATTTACATTTTGATTTTACTTTTAAGGAGAATCAGGTGGTATCCAAATACTCTATATTGCAACTATTAAAATGATACATAATTGGATAAACAAATGGTATATGTAGAATATTACTTTGTCATCTTTTCAAAGTCATTTAATTTGTTTCTTTATGGCCCATCTTATTGCATGTACTAGTATATAGCATCCAAAATAACGCAATATCTATTTAACTTCTGCTCTTTACCATAATATATTTACAACTGGCATTCGGAGTGCTCAGTGCACAAAGGATTGGACATTTCGGATATACATCATTTTTAAAATCCCTATCTGAAGCTCCTAATAGAGCTTACAAGATTTATAGTTAGATATTGTAAATAACTCTTATAATGTAAGAAAGAATGCTAACTGTTCTTAAGCGCACCGTACAAACGTTTTGTCTCTTTTTCACCTTCGGCAATTTGATATGACTCCCTTTGGTTTGAATCCCCATCTGTCTCGACTTGGTATAAATAGATAGCCAAATGGTTATCAAATATGTAAATATGAAACAATTGATTTGGAAATGAAATACACAACATGCAGTTAGCGTGCACAAAAGAAAACACTCGTTTGATTTAAATGACAGTGTACGGTATTTCCGGCTAACAACGAGTTTGTTGTCCAAGGCTCTATCCTGATTAAGGTTTCTATTTTTGTTAGCGGAGGCTTGAGTTCGGTTCCTTGTGGGAGTAGTTGCAGATCCAATTCCTAATCTAAGTTATAAATGCATGTGCCATAGCCCCAATGCTGAGAAGAGATGTTAACTCTAAAACGACCAATCAAATTTGCTTGTCGGTCACTATCAGTGTATTTTTTGCCTTTTAACTGTTTTTTTTTATGGTGTTTCCTAAAATTATTTTTATGGAAGAAACTATTGAGGCTTAGTTATCTTATGACACAGACGTTTTCGAAGCATTAAGTAGTAGACAGACAATACCGATAGCGACAAGTTCGGGAACAGCGGATCAGTAGTTGAACGCTCATTTCTGATTCAAAATGCCCTAGACTTGATCTTAGGTTATGTAAGTTTCTGTCAAACAAACGGAATTTGTTAATTTTCTTGCGATACTGCTACATAGTGAGTCAAAACTATAATTTTTCCCAGTTCTTATCACTACACTAACTTTTACATTATCTATTACTTCCATTTATAATGTATTTCCTATCTTGTGCATACAATGGGAAGAGATTGTATTTAATTAAAATCCAACCAGACACATGACAAACAGTTTTATTAATTTCGTTATATGGTCAATGCCATGGTAAGTATTCACTGATACCCCAGTACATTATCACATAAAGGTACTACTATGCATCTCCACATTAGGGAGGATAAATTTCATTTTTATATAATATTGACAGTCTCCTTTCCCTTTTCTCTAGGGCAAAATTTTCGAGAGACTGTACACATAAATCAGACATTCGTAATCTGTACACCAAATTTCGAGCTGGTGTATCCAGTGGTTTAAAACAAATGAATAATAATAGTAAAATATTTCTCTTTCTCCAGCTTTGAGATAGAATTTCCAAATATCATAGTCCCCAGCTAATTAATTATTGCTTTTTCACCATACCCTAAAAATGATCTCTATCCACGAAGTAGTTTTTACGCTATTATGCAATTTTCAAACTTTTGGCGTCTCAAAACAGAATTTTCTTTATAACGGAACCACAGGAATGGAAGTTCATATGATAGACTGAAACTTGCCTCAGACTGGGAAGTCTTATGGTTGAAAATCTAACCGAGAGAGGGTTCGATTATCAAAGTTTCTCCTCATGAATTGTACTTATGAAATAGAATTTAAACAAATTTGAAAGAATATTTTGTTATTTTGACACACACACACAAACAGAGAGAAAGAAAGAGAAAGAGAAGGAGAGAAACTAATCAAACCGCTTATCCAACCGCTTTTCGTGACTTTAACGGAATTGTTTTTGTTTGCGAACGTATCGGATTACCTTTTACTGTCGAAAGTCCGTAATATTTATATTCTTTTGTTTTATTACTTGAAGATAAAATTCTTTTCATATTATCTGAAAATATATACGGAAAACAGTTTGAAAACAGTAGTTAAATCGTTAAATTAGGTTTCAAGAAAGTGTCTGCCTTTAAGCGAGCACATTTTTACCCTCTCCCACAGAGATGCAGCTCAATTCAGGAATTAAGACAGTTAATAGAAAAAGTATCTGTTTATATTTTTTGCATACTAACAAATGGCAAATGAACACAGGCACCACATGTGTGTCGTCGTCTTTCAGATTTCGCGGAAGTGTCTTTCATGAGAGAAACAAACATTCGCATACTATTTCTCTGAATATAACTGATCTACTTCCTTTGCAACGAAGTTTGTTTCATGGATCAACGTCACAGCAGAAAGTTACCTAGAAAACAAAGAAATTATAGACTAGAATTCAGTATCATATTAAGGAGCACGAAACCCGGAAGCATTGTTGATTTTAATCTTTCAAACAACGGCATCACAGCACTACTATCACTGATTACATTTTTCATAAGTTCTTGCCATTCGTAAGAATTTAGGTAAAACCTATACTTACAAATCTTCAATTTCATCCTTCTCTGTACTTGTACTCTATTTTATTCTTAACCAACTCAAATACATCGTCTTCGCAGAGCGAGAATAGGTTTATGGAAATTGTGTGAACCTCTTAGCCCCTCTTAGAATAACACATTTAAATGAATGTGTAACGATGAAAATTCGTAATGTCATCCTCTTCCCACATTCACCACTCTCCTCCATGCCTTTAGCGTTACTGTCACCATGCCTTCTATGAAAGAAAAGAAATTGGTGAAATAAATAACGAAGAGCAGCGCCTTAGGTTGCCACCATTGCTGATTTCCAGGTTAGCTGGCACTGACATGCACTGGAAGAATACGCTTTATACATTTTTTTTCAAAATAAAATGATGTGACATAATTAGCGAAGAGGAACGCCTTCAGAATTGCCGTCCCTACACCTTTGATGAAGATACATAAGTATAATAAATATCTAAGGAAACGCCTGTGGAATGTGTAAAATAAATATGAAAAACAACGCCTTTGACGTTGCCATTTCTATTCCTTCGTTGAAAATAAAGAATGAGTGAAAATAAAGAATAACAAAGAGCAATGCCCAAGATGTTGCTCCTATCAATTTCCTGAAAACGCCTTGGGCGTTGCCGTTCCTGATGAAAATAAAGAAATGTGTGAAATAAATAACTGAGCAACTGCCCCTGCATTGTCCCTGTCGATTTCAAGGTTACTTGGTATATCCATTCTTGTGGTTCTTACGCCTTCGTTCTAAGTAAAGAGATGTTAGAAATGAATAACGAAGACTATTATCCTTGCGTTGCTGCCGTGTCAGTTAGGCCAGCTGACATGTACAGTAACAAAAGGGTTAAGAGCAACGCATTCAATGTTTCCATCCCACCTCGTTAAAAATAAATAAATGAGTGAAATAAATAACAAAGACTTCAGCGTTGCCTTTGTTAATTCCCTGAAGACGCCTTCGGCGTTACAGCCCCTAATAAAAATAAAGAATTGAGTTAAATGGTTAGTGATTTGCAATGTCTTCGGTGTTGCCCTGTCAATATTCAAGCTATCTGACATATCCCTTCTTGCCTAAAAGTGGACTTAAATGTCATCGGGAATGTTACCAATTATCTCAACAATCCCAAACACAATAAATTCGATGCTAATGTCTGTCATATTCGATTGAATGCGACAAGTGACCTGCCTACAACGCCAGAACACTTGTGATGATGATGAGTACTTATTGCGCGATGCAATTAGACAGACACTTTCATTCGATTTATATAATATCATGGACTAGACACTAATATTAGCCATATCCGATTACTTTTACATGTCACCCCACCTTCCATCCCCATCCTTGACTCCCATGCCTACGGGATACGAATTTGGGCTTAAACAGCTTTGGGAGTATTGCTATTCATTTCAGCAATTCCGAAAACTATGGACTGGACATTAATATCTATCACTCTCGATTAGTTTTACATGCCACTATTTAATTTTTCGAATAAATTATACCTTTCGATTCACTCATTTAGCGGAAGTTTTCCAAAACTCTTCAGCATGGGTCCGTTTATTTTATTGTAGAGTTTATATACCGAGTTATCTTCCTACTTTAAGAGGCTAGTAAGATACTAAATTTTTGCATATGTTATGACCGAAACTCCCTTTTACTTATAACGATATTTATCAAAAATGCTTGGCCACGAGGCCGTTTATTTTTGTTGGAAAGTTTATGTACCGAGTTTCATCTTCCTACCTTGACATACTCGTGAGATACTATTTTTACATACATGTATATTATGACCTGCCGCTCCCCACTTAGGATATGCATCTTTATAAATTTAATATATGATTCTTGGGAGGCCTAAGAATGATAATCATGGCAAGTATCACTTTAATTGGTTCAGTAGGTATTGAGTGATGTGATCAGACAAACTCAACATTCACTTTTATTATATAGATTTCAGTTTGATTTAAGTGTATGTCTCATTAGGAAAATGAAAAACTATGGAGGTATAGATTGTAGAACTCTAGAATTTAAATTACCCTCTTAACAGAGTTAACGTACCATGAATTACAAATCATTTCAGATGGTAAGCGTTTGCACATAATGCACTTTGCTAGTAGTTACACCAATATTGTTATATTTGGAAGATTTTCTGTTAAGTATACATACATGTAGGCTTAAAACATATTCCTTTCAGCTAAAGATAACGTGACTACTTGAGAATTTTCATAACGTTGTTTTAATGTCCTTTATTTGAACTCATAATCTGACACTACAATGTGTAACAATAGTGCAAAACAATTGGTAGTGAGGTTTTATTATACCGTTTTAACATTATCACCTGCTATAATTAAAAAACACACACTTAAAATTTCAGGAAAGCTCAACGTTTTATTAGCAAGGGAATCGAACCCTGGTCTCAAACTCACAGCGCCCAATTAAGTTATTATTTATTACTTGTTCTACGCGCTTCAACTAACGAGTAAAAAAATGGCTATAGATATATTTCGGCGAACATGTTCTTTTAAACGAACAGTAAATGTGAAATTCAGACATTTCCTTTTCAAGATCACTAATGAATATGGATCGGTGTTAGGAAGTCATAGGAATCTTCAAAATATTACAACAAAGACAGTAAGTGCAACTAATTTGTCTTAACAACTGTCACTTCAATCATAAGTTAATAACACCGAGATCAGATTCAGGCAAATTGCGTATCAGTACTTTAAATATTTGCTTTATTTGATTAAATTACCTAGGTATACTCAACATTTCTTAAAGAAGGATTGTACAAATACATTTTCTTTTCGTAGATACAAAACTAATCAAGCCTATTTAAAAAGAAAATAATAATAACTGTCATGTGTATTAACTCCATATATAATCAGGTTTTTGTAGATGACCATAAGCATCAAACGTACGTATACTTTTATTTTCTTTGTCTGTGAGCTACGTATGTGTTTTTAGTACATGCGCATCTCATTTCAATTCTTTAATATCTAGTTTGACCCAGAGAAAATAAAATATGCAACAGTTTCTTACATTTCATAAAATTGATGGTATAGGGTTAACAATTGCGTACGTATTGAAGTGTTTCTGGTGGGCAATCATAAAGCATAAAAAGCAGTAAAAGCATAATGGAATTTTTCACCTATGGTTGGTATCATATTTGTGATTTTGACCACTTTACATATCCAAATTTGCTAATCTTATGAGCATAATAAAGCATAATTTACAGAAATAAAGCATAGAGCGTAATGCTTAATGCTTTTTATTCCAGAACCCTGTGTATGCTTACAATAAAAAATTTGTTAATATATCTTGTGCCAAAGAAAAAAATGATCAAAGGCTGTTATCAATGCCGCAAACAATGAAAACCAACTGCAATAACTGCCTTTACGCATAACAATGGAAACTTGGAATTCCTCCTCTCTGCGCACTTTCCGCTCAGAAGCTTTTTGTTTGTTTGTTTGTTTGTTTCCTCACTGTGTTAAAAGACAGGCAAGACTGATTGTGCTTATTTCAAAGATGACAAAATCAAAAGTATACACCTCAGAGAGTAAGAGAATTCCTAACTGACCATTTCAAAGTAAAAGGCGGTAATTTATTTTGTACTCTTTGTTCTGAATTCATTAAATATAAGAAGTCTACTGTGCACAAAATGTGGTAGTATGTTGTATTGATGTAATTTTTAGTAGGGAAAGTGAATAGTTTCCTACATATTTTTAATGCTTGTGTGATAAAAGCGAGTAAAATAAAACAAATATGTAATAGAAATGGGTAAAAAATGAAGTATAATTCAAGGAACAGCATATTAAGGCATTATTTAGGAAAAAAGCATAATAAAGCATAATGTAAGGAAAAATAAAGCATAATATACAGCAGTATAAAGCATAAAGCTGATTGCCCTATATGAACTTCATAGCTACATTGTTGGGAACACTTGATGTACTTCCCCTCTTTGTTATACAACACACAAGACCCTCCTATTACTCGGGTAAACATACCATTCTAGGATAAGATGCAAAATCCTACTCGGCGTCTAAGGTCACGTATATCAACTATGGTAATGACAGAATATTTATCATCATCTTAGTTTGATTGCAATGCCTTAACGTCTGAAAGGCTGAATATTTTGCAAACTACACTCCTGTTGCAAGCTGATACAACATCTATTTACAACAGTTCGACAAGCGTACATAATATTTGTTTTCCGCACATTGCTATGCAACGACATGGTATTTTAGCTCCGAACTCTACCAATGATCAATCATGTGGTTGAATTATTTTGTAATAATTACGTAGAATCATTTCCCATATTGTGGGGCACCTTTCCTGCAAATTGACAACTTTCCTTGTGTATTAACAGTAGGCACTGTAGATTTGATGTCAACTAATACTTATACCAGCAGTACTTCAACATACTACTACTACTACTGCTGCTGCTACTACTACTAAAATCTTAGCTTGTTCTCAGGAACTTTTTGAGTTTAGGGGAGACCGGGGTATTCACGAACACTTAAGCTTTGATTATAAATAACTCGTTCGTTTTTGAAGCTTTTTGTGTGTATGGAAAGCTTGGAGTTTTTCCTGTTTACTGAAGTGCAGAGGAAAGTCAAAATAACATTTTTCAACAAATCAGTGAGATGTTTTAAAAATGTACCCATTTTTGGGATTGCCCTAGTGGTTAGGGTAATCCCGAACATACTGTTTACTTTAAACTTTCCTTTACAAAACAAGCAAAATGCATTAAAATACATTGACATATGCCGTAATTTAATATTTAAATCTTCAATAAGAATTATAATTACAGACATAACTAATAAATATAGCAAATAATAAATATAGCGAACTATTCTAATTAATAAAGCTAATAACGCTTATTACCAAGATATGATCTATTTCCCAAACCAATTTCATTAACTTATTACTTACTTTTCAACAAAGAAAAACCTTTTTTTTAATGATTTATTTCACACCATGCTGCAATCCCGAACACTCCGGGATAATGGCGAATATTCTGTCTGGCATTTCACCATGAGACACCATTTTATTGTTAAAGTTGAAACTAATACTTGACTGCATATAGGCTAGTAAGATTACGAAGAACAAATGCTCAAATATAGAGGAATATATAGCCTCATCTGTAACAATATACATAAGAGCCAACTTACTTTGCCCACATTGTTGAATCAACGTTATAAGTGAATCGGTGAAAAGAACAAAACGTCTTCTTCCTGGCAATCCACTTAACTGACTGTCACCAAATTTATGCTACATTTTTCCAGGTCTCTCCGCTAGCGTGCAGCAATATCGTCTGTTTTCTAACAAGCTTCCTTGGGCGTAAACTTTTGTGTTCGACATTACCTCAATGTTCGCGAATACCTCGGTTTTCAATATATCAGATTCATTCTTATTAAACTATAGTAATAAAATGTTTCTTATCATATCACAATTTTATTACATGAAATAGTTCTTTAGTTTTATCAACACTATTTCCAGTTAGTTGTCAAACACGTTCACCCACACAAAATTACTCTTTTTGGCCAGGAGATAAAAATGGAATCAATGAAATATATTATTATTATTATTATTATTATTATTATTATTATTATTATTATTATTATTATTATTATAAACGTTAAACAGGAAAGTTTGTTATATTCTCTCTCTCCTAAATGTTATCCAGAAATAAACATATGGACCTTTTTAATCCTCCTACTTTCCAAAAAGAAAATATACTTTAGATACTAGTGCTTTTTAAAAGAACGACAATGAATCTATAGAATATAGTGATTTGTTAACTAAATTGTCAAACCTTAGTGCGCTGCAGCTACAATATCGGAAAAATAAACAAAAGGAAAAAGTATGTATTTATTACTTTACTTATTTTTTTCGTTATAAAAATTCCATTGTTTTCATTTGAATGCTTTGGACGAGGTTTGCTATGGCACATTAAAAAAAAAACGCTGAAAGTGAAGCCGAGTGCTATGATACGTATTACACTGCTGTCTGAAAAAGAAAAAAAAATACCAAGATAAAACAAATGTGCCTGAAATGAAATTCTCAAAAGAGATTCGTTAAACGACTACATAGCAATGATTACAATCTCAGAACTACATATAATCTCTAGTTTTAATAAATCAGTATTGAGTGAACTTCCACGTGCTGGAATCAAAATCTCTACATTCATGGCTTATTTGTGTTCCACTACTAACAAGGAACAGACATGAACTTGTCATCCGGACCAAACCTAATCCATTCCATAAACATAACAAAGGTATGTCCATGCAAAACAAAACAAAAAAGATAGGTGCCATGGACAAAGGAGTACGTCCCTGGGGCCCATTAAACCTGTTAGTATACAGAAAATCGTAAACTCGCAGTGAAATAGCTATTGCTTCAACACTGTTCATAGAACAGTCATGGTTTATGGTTCATTCTCTTCAGCATGAAACAAGCTCTCCAGAGGTGCTATATATTGGGGCCCATAACGTACTTCAACAGGGAAAACTGGGAGAAAGTCGGAAAAATTCCCTCCAGAAATCCTTCCCACTAAATTTGGACCCCTCTGGAGTGGCCCCTCAAATCTATTCTGTCTATCAATACAGAAGTTGGTACACACATTTCTTATCCACTGTAGTATTTTTCGAAATACATTTGGAGTGTGTGTTTTTACCCAGGGCCATTCTAGAGGGTCTAAAGCTGATGGGAGGGATTTCTGGAGGGAATTTTCCCGACATTCTCCCAATTTTCCCTGTTCAAGTACGTTATGGGCCCCAATATATAGCACTTCTGGAAAGCTTGTTTCATGCTGAAGATAATGAACCATAAACCATGACTTTCTCATGAACAGTGTTGATGCAATAGCTATTTCACTGCAGTTTACGATTTTTTTATACTAACAGGTTTAATGGGTCCCATGGGACCTAATTTTTTCTGCATGAACATATCTTTTTTATGTTTATCGAATGGACGATGTTTGATTCGGATGTCCGGATGACACGTTCCTTGTAAATGCCACGTAAACTGTCCTATTTGAATACTACTCCCAGCACTAAACCAAAGGCGCTGATATACCTATGCATACGCTATTCCGTTGAAATTTTAATTTTTCGTATGTCATATCCTGCTATAAAATTCCTGTGAATGTGTACATGTTCCCGTCATTCATTCTTCGTGTTGTAATTTTCATAACGTTAGTGTAGTTTCTACGCAATATTCACTTCATCAATTCCTTCATAATCATTCAATTGTACTGATCAATCGTCGTCTTCAGCCTCGACGTTAACCTAATTATTACATATTCAACGTATATTTACCAGCAAAAGCAAGAACGACCGAATGTTCCACCCCTAAAGTAAAAGAGGAAGAGTAAAGCCATTAATAAGTTTTTTTTAAAAAAAACGAAAAATAGGTGGATTTGCACTCACTACCTTGTTGAAGATTTATATGAATATAAGTAGGCAAAATTTACACTTAATAAAATAGAAAAAAGTTATGTTTTTTTGTATGTTTGTTCAATACAGTTACAAAACTTCGAATTACACGGTAAATTCGCACAAGATGTCGTGTAAGTATTAATGGAGATCTTGTTAGGACAAAACTGATAAAAGCACTAACTTGTGGATCGCTTAAAAATTTCATTGGTGAAAACTGTCCTAACCACAAACATATGCATAAATAATTTTTATAACTTATAAAAAAAGAATGTATTTATATTGATAAAAATACCTTGCTCTAACATAGTTTTACATCTCAACAAAAACCCACACCGTAACTTTACTGTAGTTTAATTTAAAATAGCAAAATCAGATTTATGATCTCCTTGCAGAAACTTTACTGGTAAGGAGAGAAAATAAATAGAGACGTCAAAAATTCAAATCATATAGTCGAAATTTGTAGATAACGCACGAAGAAACTTGAGTCAATGCTGGACCCTTCAAGTCAATGTTCTAATAAATGACGGCAAGGCATCTTATCCAGAAGAGAAGAACAACAAAGTTAATTCAGTCTTCAGTTGCCACGTCTTTTCCGTTATCTTTGTTCAGCCCAATGGAGAGAGAGACAAAAGAGGAAACGGAAAAGAACTTTTGTCAAATGTCGTTAACTCTCTGACGAACTAAACGACTCGGAATGAAAGTTGGAAGATAAAAGAGGACATCAATCGACCAGTTTCCAACGCCTCCTTCTGCATACAACTGAAACAGAAGGAGATAAGAAAAGAAACGGCTAACTAAATGAGGTGACCTACATAACTTTCTGTATATATAATGTACTTATAGGTCTTCGTTCAAGAAAATGTGAAAAATTAAGGTCGATGAAATGTTCTTCGAAGCAGGAACAGAATAGTTTCATACATTGACGTCATATATGTAATCTTAAACAAGCTCCTTTCTTTCATTATTTCAGATTTAGATGCATGACATGATGGCAAATAGAATGCAAAGGCATTTCAATTTGAGAATGACAATCAGTATCTTTTTCTTACTGCATATGTTATATATCACGCAGTAAAGATGAGAAACATCGAATGTATATCCTAACAAAACGAAAAGTAAAATTACTCACACAATACTCACGGAACATCAAACCTAATCTTACTTTAAACAACACTCAAGAGTATTTTCACCAACTTGTTTAACATTGGCGCAATTTTTTTTATTTTTAATTATAGTAATTGATACAAAGAAACATTTTTCGTTTAACAGAAAGGGGAGTGTAATGGTGTAAAGTCGCTGATCTAAGATAATAAAATACTACATAAGCGACATAGCACTTAAGATCTACTACTATGATTAATGTTGGTTAAACGACTTCCGGAACTTAAAAACATGTGTTTTGTTTTTCGCTAGAGTTCGATTCTGGTCCAGTTTGTTATGCTACAAACCAACGATACTCATCCTCCTTGGTACATCTCGCTCCCCTAAATTTACCTCACATGTTGCCCAAAACAGCAGCTACTGCTGCTAGGGCCTGTGACATAGTTCAATAATCAGGCAAAGACAAAATATTCTTTGACACATAGTGCTTGGTTGCTCATTGATAGTATAGCGTTGTTTTTCAGAACCAAGACTATGTGGGTACTTATGAAATCCGGACCATGTGTTATTGCCATTGCAGATTGAACTCAAGTTTCCCACGTATACACAGAAAAGCAAGGACAAAACAGAATTACTAACTCTTTGATAAGCTGACAAATAAGTCAGATTCCTTGAAATTTTCACGAACTACATGTCATTGCAATTTATTTAAATTAAGCATGATACTACTACAGGTACACTAAAATTCATTAATAATTATGCAATACTAGATTATATAAAATAATCCACGTGTTCCTATCAAAATACTGCTCTATAGACAGTTGCTAATCACATCTATTGTCATTGTTACTGATTATCCACTGCCAGGATCCTCTGGATAACTGCCAATCGCTTTAGGTGCCATTGTTCTTTTCATTTTGCTTATCTAATAAAGGCAGACGAAGTTCACGCAATACTGAAAAATCAAAACTAGAGTCAATGAATCTATTAATTAACTATGATGAAGCTCCTCCTAGGAAATAATTCATTATATCAAAGTTTAAGTCTGGAATTGCCATACACAAGAATCATTCGTACCTAACAAACAACTGAGAAGCAACCACTCTATTTTTGTACAGACTAAGAACAAACGTTGATTGTTACGAACTGATGCAAGAGAATTCGCGTCTCTGCTTTTGCCAGATTTTCTTTTCACAGAGTTTAAAGTTTACACTGTCAGTGCTTTTGTACCATTTACACTCCGTTGCAAGAACAACACATTAACACTACTGTATCTTCAGTACTAAAATAGCCAGCCAAAACTGTAAATTTTAGATTTACACGTAAGCTTCATTCTAAACTCTGCTGTTTAATAAGCCTTTCTTAAGCACTCTAAACTAAGGAACTTGGATCCACACTGCAAATTAGCATGTACTAAATTTTCATCAGCTGCAGGCAGTAGGTGCTCTCGTTCTGCTAGATACAGTGATCCTTTATACACTTGTCAACAATGTGTATTCCTCCTCTAGAGATATATTTTTTGTTCCCCAAAAACGCTGTGAAAAGGAATTGAGATTGGGGGTACGTTTTCTTGATATGCTGCAAACAATTAAAAATCTACGTTTTTGTGAATCATTTCCACAATATACAATATTTGAATTCTGCCATCTTTAAACCGACTTCTAAGAAGAAGAGGTTCTCAATTCGACTCCATTATATATATATATATATATATATATATAGGTTATGTTCACGCATAACTTAGATATAGGTGCATCAATTTTGTTAATTTACTTTGTTTAAAAAAATGCTTTTGCGGTGGTATCATATAAATTCCATTAGGATCCAATGATAATCTTCTGAGCTTAATCATGAAACTTCTTACGGCTGATGGTGTTAATATCGTAATTAACCGATTTCATTGACTACATGTTCACACATAACTTCAACATAGATGTACATTATTATTATTATTATTATTATTATATGGTTTCAAAGAGTATACTTTACCGCAGGTTTCTTATAAATGTTATCAGGATCTTTGAAGTTAGACCATGAAACTCAACAATAGCTGATAGTATTAATGCCATGTGTATGTTCACGTGTAATTCCTTAACGCGTAGCTCGATTTTTGTTTTTAAATGTATTGCTTAAACATGTTTCGTAGGTAGACCCATTTCATAAGAAGTTAGTCTTCCGTCTTTAGCTTAGGTATCTAACTAATCTACTGTGCTAAAGAAAAATTGGAAAAATTAAACAAACTTAAACAAAATAACCGACTTCAAAAGCGCACTAAAGAGCTGAAAATAAAAATTTAAGAAAGCAATGTTAACCGATTTGAACAAAAGCGGAGCAGAAAATAATTAAAGAGCTAAAAGCAAAGAAGAATAATAAAGCTCTTAGAAGTAAAAAAAAGTCATTACTCTTATCTATAAAAAATTAAATCTGTGTCAAGAGCCTCACAAACTAATGCCTAATACCAAATCACTTTGAGTGGTGATTTTATGAAGCATTTATTTGTTTGTTTTGGCACAATTTCGAAAACTTATAGAAAATAATGATGAATTATTTTCTTCTTTTAGGCGCATAATTATTATTATTTTCTGCTTTCTAGCGCTTTTGTTGAGATCCGGTATTATTATTTCTTTAAAAACGATTTTTAAAAAAATGTATATGACAAAGTGTATTAATAATAATCCATGTAATAGCACGTAATGAAATCATTAAGAAAGTGAAAAGTAACTTGTGGCCTTTAGAATACGCAAAACATTTTGAGAGAAAACTATATGGTTATATTTTCAAACTTTTAAAATTCCTTTTATTTAATGGAAAAAGAAAACCCCAAAACGGTAATTTTGGTACAATAGTATTACGGAAACAAGCAGACTGACCTAACATCACTATTATGGTGAATATTTTGCTAAGTGGAGTGTGCTAATACAGTTTCAATATAATTATTTGATACTATATTTTGAAAATATTTTCATAATTAAGTTATGGAGGAAAGATGATCTGCATATAAAAAAGCAATTAGGTGAAGATTTTTAGACTACTCGCTTATATGTTTTAGCTTCACTGCTGAATAAAATGAATTCTTCTGTGCTCTCGCCACTGTTCTAGTGGCTGGGGCACGGGCATTTAGTGCACATGGTCCCGATTTCATCTTAAACTGTCTCGTCTCATGTCTCATGTAGCCTTGTTGCTCAAAAGGGACCCTAAACATAAGAAGACAGACAGAAACGAAATTCTTCCCTGACAAAACACGTAGAAAAGTTGAGAGTTCTCTATATTATTCTTTAGCATCATACTTTATTTGAATTAATTCATTAAAATTTACAGGAAGTTATTCTTTTATAACAGCATCGTCTGTCAAGGAGTTAATTTATAGTTACTTAACTTAGCTAACAATTTATAACTAACCTAAGGCTTGATTTATACTGTCCGTTCAGACACGTAACGTGACATAAGAGACCACCACCCTCTTTACCCCCCCATTTGCGAAGTTTTCCCAAGGTTTACAGAGTGGCACTCGTCGGATTCGAAATCAGCACCACAAAATCATAAAAGATCAGCTGAAAAACTTCATATATATAAAAAAAATCATGGTACGGCTAAAAATTGCATCTTCTTCTCCGGACTATTAAGTACAAATACTTGAATTTAAAAGCATGTGAGATTTCTTATTATTTCTTATACACTACGTGTCTGAACTGAAAGAATAAAGCAAACCTAAGTCAGTTAAAACACCTATGATGATCTCAAACATAAACTTTAATTAATTTGAATATTAATTTCTTTTACACAGACCAAGATAAATGCAGTAGACAAAGAATTAGTTTGGGCAAGATGAATTTATGCCATTGACATTTATTGAATGGAATATGTAGGAGAAAGAAATATTTCTTTCTTTCAAGTAACTTTAAGCGCATCTGACAAAAAGAGAGTCCGATTTTCTTATTAAATATAAAAGAGAACAGTTTCTTTTTCATGTTGCAGTTGAAAAATTCAATGTATTTCCCACAAAATAGGCAGTGAAATGAAGACTCAAATTTCGATAATTTTTAAAACATAAAAGTTTTATTTGCTTATTTATAAGAAAGAAAAAGTGTATCCTACTTTACATGCATTAAGACAACTATTACTTATAATTTGTTTTTGTTCTTTAATTATTATTTTCATGGGAGTCTGGAGATTCATAACTGCAATACACATACAAGGAAATTGTAAAAGTTTTTGCCTAACCCAGAAAAAATAGATAATCAACCCATACGTCTTCCCTTACTCTCATAAACCAAGTTCATATTTCTAAGTCTATCACTTCTCCAATTACTATGGTGTTTTTTTTTCTCTGTAGCAAGTAAATTTGAATGTTCTTCACAAAGGATTCTCCAAAAAGTTACAGTAAAACAAGCGACACCACCTTAAATTACAATGTGAGAAACTAAGGAGGAGCAGCATGTAAATATTACAATTTGCAGCTAAGTTGATATAACTGCAATCAAAAATTAAACTTAAAAACAATCGTGACTGATGACGAAACGTAGTGTTTTAAATATTAGCTGTTAACAAGATGAAAGAATTCGGTGTAGGAAAGCCAAAGACCTCCAAATCTCAAGCAAGTTCGCTGCCTCGTATTTAAAGCCATGCATCAAATCGATGCTTATCACGTTTTATGACTCCATGGGTACCATGCGTAAGGAGTTTGTTCCCAATAGACAGTCACAGAGGAGTTTAGATTTAGCAGAAAGGGTGAAAATATATAAAAGCTTGTAAAATTATGGTAGCGCTCTGAAATATTAGTGTGGCCAGAATGTAAAAGCAATGAATGAGAAGGTTGTAGAAATAGTAGGGAAGAAAATTAAAATATTACAAATAATTAAAAAGAGAGAATGAAATTCATTACAATATTTTTTTAAAATAAATTGTATTTCGAGGAGCGTTTGAGAAGTCTGTAATATCAAAATATAAGAATTATGTATCACACTCAAACTCTGTTTACTTTTCGACATAGTCTTTTAGCTCCATACACTTTGTCCAACACTTTTACAACATTTTTATTCATTGCACAGGCCTTTGAATAGGAAAATGTCGGAAGGAACAATCTTCATGAAAATGAATAAGGAAGACGCATAATGGTGGGCTGTAATAGTTTTACCCTTTCCAGGTAGTCGTAGAACATGATGCCATAGGGACCTAAAAGAAACGTTTGCATCACTTTGCCATCAGATGGAATACTTCTTGTTTTTTATATATATATTAAAGCAGGCTTTTCTGCTGAAAACCACTGCCTTGACTATGCTTTGTGGGTGGTATTAATCTATACAAGCTTCTGAATATCATATAATGCCTTAAAAACTCATTTGGATTGCGTTTCCATATGTTCAAACACTGTCGCGCAATGCTCAAGCTAATCTGCTTTTGGTCAACAATTGCTGATACAACCACAACGAAATTTTGTGAAACACTTCTGTACCATTTCATGAGACGTAGTTGTTTCCATAATACTTTACAAGTTTCTTTAGTTTCCTTGATAGTGTTTTCTCGCAAAACGTAGTGCTCAATCAGCACCTGAAATTCACATTTAGTTTTTTTATTCGTTTTAAACACTAAAGACACACTTATCCTGTTTAGAATGCTGTCATACTTATCCTGTTTGCTTGCACCATAACAAGCGGAAAAAAGTGTCTCGGCTTTTTTTTAATTATTGAAATTGATCAATTTCAATTACAAAATGAACCTTGTGATCGAACATCTGCGATCGAAATGTGATCGATAACATCTGGAACACTATCTATGAGAGTGAACTTCCGGCAGCAAAATTTGAGAAACAGTTAATTTATTTATTTTTAGGTACAATTTCAATCACGATAATATTGAAACTCAATAGTGATGATGCAATAGCAATAGTGATATTAATTTTTGAAGAAAAATTAATCCAAATCAAGATTTACTAGAAAGAGTTACAGTTCCCACCAATGGTGAAAGTGCCCATTGGTGAGCTTTGATACATTTCTAACTGGACTTTTTATACTGTATTCTGTTTCAAAAAGAATATACGTATTTCGAATCCATATATTTATTAAACTTTAAGACATACGAATATGAAATTTTACACATATTTACGAACCTCTCAAGTTCAAATTATAGATGTTCAATATGTCCTCCATCAGCGACACGAACAATATCACATCGATACTCAAATTCCTTCCATACTCGGGCTAGCGTGTCCTACGTCACTGATGTTATGGCAGTACAGATCCGGTTCTTCAACTCTTCCAACTTCTGTGGGAGTAAGAAGTCACAGGGTGTCAAATCCGGTGATCGTGGAGGCCAGCTGAGACATGCTAAGTCGCCCGCTATTTGACGACCAATCCAACGGTTCTGTAGAGTTTCATTCAGATATTCACGCACTTGGCGACTCCAGTGAATGGGTGCCCCGTTTTGTTGAAAAACGAAGTTGTCTTCGTGCAGCCTCGGAAACAACCAGTTTTGTAACATAGCAAGATACTGCTGATTGTTATCCGTGTTTCCATTAAAGAAGAATAGGCCGTAAACAGATGATTGGGATATCGCACAAAACACATTGACTTTGAGCGAATCTCGTATATGTTCAATGACTGCATGTGGGTTCTGTGGACTCCAAATTTGAACATTTTGTTTGTTTACCTGACCATTAACACGGAAAGTCGCTTCATTACTAAACGCGATGAGCTAGTAATCAAAAGTGCGAAAGTGTTATCATTGTCAATAAGCATCCAGAATCTCGTTACAAAATGCCACACGTATGCGTTTGTCATCAGGACGCAGAGCTTGTAACAGCTGTAACTTGTACGGCTTCATAACCAATCGACGTCTCAAAACACACCAAATTGTTGTTGTCGGCACTTGTAACTCCTGACTGGCACGGCGAGTTGATTTTGAAGGACTACGTTGGAAAGCAGTTTGAATTCGTGCAACATATTTTCAGGAACACGAGGGCGGCCAGGATTCTTTCCTTTACATACACATCCTGTATCTACAAACTGTCGAAACCATCTGCGAATGTTCCACCCTTTCGGAGGATCAATTTGGTACTTCAACCTGAAACGTCTTTGCACTGCAATCACGGAATTGCACTTTGCAAACTCGAGAACACAAAATGATTTCTGCTGCGGAGTAGCTATTTTAAATATATGACGGTTACCAAACAAAGCAGCAGACAACTGACATCTAGCGGTTATTATTATAAACTAAGTATTGGTTATTGGTATTCGTTTCTCCAATAGCCGAGCCAAGGAGCAGCGATCGATAGTTTGGACAAAATAATTCTTCTTAATACCTGTACGTATATTCTTTTTGAAACAGGGTGTAGTTTGAAGACGCAAAAAATTAATGGAACCATCTGTAAACATATCCGTCCATGGCGTAACGACAAAAATGGCCTGTAAGTTGGGATATTTATATTTAAATACATTACAATTTTGAGATCATTTTTCTCATGACCTCGTAGACCGACATGTTTAAAAATGGTTCCGTTTGTGCGTCCTTAAATTAGTATAAAAACGAAGCTAGAAATTTATTTTGATACTTTAACCATTGCTATGAACGGTAGTTCTTTAGTTGATAAGAAGAAAAGAAAGAAAAATGAAGTGTTAAAGAACCTGAAGTCTAAGATATTATGCAGCAACCAGGTGCTTAAACAAATAGAAGTTCTGCCATGTAAGTATTTTTTAGGAGGTTTTACTCTTCACTCGATAAAAACGGAAGTTGACAAAATTTATCAAGAAGTACAGTTCTGTCAAATACAGCTTTTATTACTATTGTACACCACGACATCATCTCAATTACAAGTAATTGATGGTTACAGTGCAAATGATTTCTTTATATATACAATCATATATATTGTTGGAATTATTGTAGGTATGAAGATTGGGTAGAAAGCGCTTGTGAATTAGGTACTATACTATGTGTTGTTAAGGGAAGTATTATGTGAAAATAAGATGTAGATTTATGATGAATGTTTCAAGACAATATATCGATTTATGATGTATATGCAAATAATGAAAAGTTAGATGATATATATGATTATGTCTAATATATAGGAAAGAGTGCAGATGACACACATAGATAATAAAAGGATTTAATGATAATGTGATTGAGTTGACATTGCTTAAGATAATATTTGGTTAAAAGATTTTATTGCTCGGCAGAAACTTAAAAAAAAGAATAAAATAATAAAACACACACCTAAAATTTAGTAATATTATATATATATATATATATATATATATATATATATATATATATATATGTGTGTGTGTGTGTGTGTGTGTGTGTGTGTGCAATTTTCCTACTGAAATTACATTTAAATTTTAAAATAAAACAGTTTTTAAAACTTTTCTTTTTTTTTTAGAAAAGAACTCTTAACAAGCAAAGCAAATAACACTAAAAATGAATATTAATTGTTTTATTTTTTAAAAAATATCTCTTAATACAAATAATATGTATCCATGGCTAAAACGGAAAGCAGGGGGAGTGATGTCATATACAATTACTTGAATTACAGGAAAATTCAAGTATTTATAAACTGAATGTACATGAGAGCGCTTCCCATGCCTATTTTTTTTTTTTTTTTTTTTTTAGTTATGCGTAACTATATTTTAAAAAAGTAATTTTCATTTAAACAGAAATATCTATTTTACGTTTTAATATGATTTGTTAATTATTTTTTTAAAAAAAAAGTTTTTATTTTTTTATTTTCAAATGTTATAAGAAAGTAATGAAAGTCTGAAATTTAATTCGAACTTGTGAATGTCAACAACTACGTATAGATAATCCTGATTTACTCAAGAGTGATGCTGCTTATAGACGTAAAGGCTGATATTGATCTTTAAAATCAAACAAGAAATCTAACTGAAATACATATCATACGTGGAATATTGTATTGTTACCCGACTGTCGCTGTGAAAAATGTCGTCAAATCGTGACATCATAAAATGAGTTAAATTAAGGGTGCAAGATTTGAGGACATGACTGAACCATTTTAATTTAAAGAAAAGCAAGTAATAACATGCAAAATAACTAATCACTATCTGGAGATTTAAAAGATAGCATTTTGTAGCTTTAGGATTAGAAAGACCCATCCAATCTAAAGTGGTTCATTATTATTACTCTCCTAATAAATGTTTAGAGATATAGCCATGTATCGATACTCATGTATAAGCAGAGAAAGTAATATGGACCTACGCTTATACATGACTGGTTTAACTATTAATTAGTAAATCTATTAATACTGTAGTAGTCAGCTTTGCATCTCTCTGAAATAATTTAGTAATACTACAGATACATAAGTGAACGTCATTTGAGAGCACTTGGTGTATAAGGGCTTCGTTAACGCCATGCAATTTGATTTGTGTTCCAATGCAGATTTACTAACAGCACAAAGCAAGTCGTTTGTTCAGAACTCGATGTTCCGTTATTAATTCACACTCATAAAAATGTTTCGTGAAAGTGAAGTCAATACAGACTACAATCCGTACATTCCCATCCCGTTTCGAGTTATTACACAGTTGTTCAATATTCTGTTTCGTCCAGTATTATTTGAACAGATTTCATGCAATAGGATGGAAATAACTAACAATATTTGGCATTTCAGAGAGACCTAATTAAAATAACAATCAATATTTCAGTTTAGGTACGTCATTAAAAATATCAGTGTTAATGCTAATTACCTGACTAAATCGAATGTTCAATACATGGTTTCTCTTGGCACTATTAGTCTCTAACATCTTGTAGCGACCACTACTTTAATAAAAAACATACTTAATGCAAATACCTGTATTTACAATAACCAAGGAGGAGCTATTTGATTAAATACACATAATTATGCTTCATTAAATTTACCAATAATATTTCGTCAGTTTGGTAGAATTTAACCGAATGCTCGAATATTTGTCACCCTCCCTGCTGGTCTACCTGCTACCGCGTGCGTCTTCTGTACACAGTGTCGTGGTATCTACTAATGGTGGGAGATGTTTGAAATTTGAGCGCATTATTATGATTCGGATTTCACCTTAAACAGTAGTCCAAGTCTCATATAGCTTTGGTGCTCAAAAGGGGTGCTAAACTCCAACCAACCAAAAATCTAATACTTGTCGATTGGTATACCACGACTTTGTACGAATACTAAAACTATCCTACATCTCATCATACAAACATTTCCAAACTAAATCCAGACGCATACACATTATTGTTGCAGTTCTCGCAATGTATTCACTACATATAAATTAATTGTGAAGTCGTACGAGTTGGAGATGTACAGCAGCAATGACCGACTTCAAAATACTGCTTTTAGTTATTTTAGTTCCGAGTACTTTGGAAAACTTAAAAAGGTTACGTTGTAAAAGGTTTCCTAATATATGTCTATTGTTTCGTATATTCAAAATACTACGTTTATGCAAAGATATGAAATAGTCATGTAAGCTATACTATACGCTACTTTGCTTAAAAAAAAAAAATAGTTTAGATTTCATTGAACGGGCGATCGGAAGAACAACTTTCCCAACGTTAAAAATGACATTATAATACAACTTCGTAATAATAAGAATACGTAGTTAAGAAATCTACAATTGTCCGAGGTAATTTAATCAATGTTTCTGTATCTTAGGAAAGTCTTGAATGAAAAGTTTCTTATCTATCTACATTTCGATAATGGTCACTGTTAAAGAATTACAATATTGCTGTATACAGATAAGTTAATATAAGCAGAAATCTCATAGTTGGGTCATTTATATGCTTACCCTTGCCATGTCATACTGAGTTTGGTTTCCCATGGAGATATGTTCTCTGTATTCTACAATGTATCATATGGTAAAATAATTCTGTTTTATTCTTTGACTGCTAAGCTGGGTAAACTCAGTGTTCACTCTGCATATTACTGAATATTTCTACACGAGAAACTTACATTTATATGTTTTATTTATTAATTCTTGTTTCATGTGCAAAAGAACTTGAAAATTTTATTACGCACAAGACAAAATATGAAGCTATCTTATCTCGAAAAGATCTCATGAAAGCAATGTCTCAGCAAGTGTATCTGTCTTTATCGGACGAGTTCTGTCTGGTCTCATCTTGTGAGCAACCCTGTTTGAAGATGAACTGCAGGAAGTGACATTTGTTCTAATGCAACAATTTTATTTAAATTCAATTTTATATTTAACAGTAACTAATGTTGACGGCCAGTGAAGTTGAGTTTAGTATATTACACAATGTATCGAGGTTGAATTACAAATATCGTACAAGAAGATAAAATCGTGCAGTGATTATTTTCTAAATTAAGTCTTCGAAATAATTCTTGAAGTAAATCACGACATTATAAGGATCACGGTAGTGGGCCTTATAAGATTATAATGCTAGTACGTACGTACTTACTCCACACGATAACTTTTGGGCAGGGTGGATTGATTTAAATCAGTCTGATTTAAATCACGATTTTAATCAAGATTTATATCACTTGATTTTTTAAATGAAAATCCTTGATTTAAATCAAAATCCAAAATAAATTGATTTAAAGTGAAAATAAGTAAAATCCCGTTTCTGTTCTGTTATTTCGATTATGGAAGATAATCATCATAATATAATGAGACTCAAATGTATGTAAGCACAGAATGAAAACGAGTATCATGCAAAGGATGATTAGGGAAAATCTCGTTTTGAACGGATAACGGGTGAATCCTGCTTTCTTCTCTTCGTAACATACGGTTTTTAAATCGTTAACTATTCCAACGGGGAAATCACCATGGACGTTTAAGGCGAAAATTCCCTTGTGCCCACGTCTATTTGTTTGTTTCCAGATAATAGGAGCGCATTTAGAGGGTTCCGATCCCCTCTCCTAAAACAAATAAAACTAAGAGAAATTTATGTACTAAATACATAGAAGTTCCTCGAGATCATAATACGGCAAATTTTGGATGCGTTAAAATATCGAATAATACTTTTGATAAAGTGGATACTTTCAAATATCTAGGATCAACAGACCTAAACCATATTCACGAAGAACTTAAATGTCGACTAAAAGCAGGGAATTCTTGTTATTAATCAGTTCAAAATCTTCTGCCGTCGCGATTTTGTCGAGAAATTTGAAACTTAAAATATATAAAATGATAATCATGCCTGTTGCTCTGTATGGTTGCGAAACATGGTCGCTTACTATGAGGGAAGCGCATAGACTGAAAGTATTTGAGAACAAGATCCTGAGATGAATTTTCGGACCCAAGAGGAACGGGAATGAGGAATGGCGGAAACTTCATAACGAGGAACTACATAATTTATACGGTTTACCAAAGATTGTTAAGGTCATCAAGTTTAGGAGATTCAGGTGGGCAGGTCATGTAGCCAGGATGAAAGGAAGTAGGAACGCTTTCAAAGTCTTAACTGGAAAACCAATCGGAAAAAGATCATTACGAAGACCTAAGCGCAGATGGGAGGACAATATTAAGATGCATCTCGCAGAAATAGGAATACAAAGTAGAAACTGGATCCAATTGGCTAAGGATATAAGTCAATGGAGAGCTTTTGTAAACGTGGCATTGAAGCTCCGGGTTCCATAGGCCATACAGTTAGTTACTTAATTTTAGGCGAAATTTATGTATTTTAGGCGATATTTAAAAAAAATCATGTTTTTTTTTCATCCTGCTTTTGGGTGAAATTAAATTATTGAATTTTGTTCTTCGTAATAGATAATTTGAGCCAACTATAACGGCCAAGCATGTGCAAAGGTTGAAATTATTGTTGAGGTTAAAGGTATTTATAAGGTTAACATATTTTTGGTTAAACCTCAAAAAATACTAGTGAGGTTAAAATCTGATGTACTTGGGATATGGGAGTGTACGGTATTTAATACCACTGCTTGAACTACCAGCATATATTCATAGATATAAGTTTTGCGTGATCCTCTTTAAAGTCTTTACCAGAGTTTATTTCACAATATGCTTTAGGGTACCACTAGTGTGCGCTGAGTGTGACTATAGATAGATAATAGTATAACAAATAATTTTAGATTACATAAAAAGAATATTTGAAATTAATATATCAATTACTATGCTCTAGATATGAATAAAAACTTTCTATGCTAAAGCAAATTGTCTTCATTGCTTGATACTCTATTATATTTTTGTATCATGACTGTCTACGATTTCTCCACATGATTACGACCTCGTATTCACTTCATATTTTCCTTCTTGGCTGTTTTGTTGTAGTGATATTGAACGTGTTAAGTATTATTCAGAATACATTACATAGTAGGGTTATTAAGAGTGACACTAAAAATAATACACAATACATATACCATTTTTCTTTTGCTTGCTTTTCATGTGAAAAGATATAATGAAATGCAACTTAGCACAATCACAGCTAATGTTATTCTACAACAGAAAATATGATTCTGAAGAATTTTCAGTGTTGCCAGAATAATAATTACCCAGAATCTAAGTTAAAGCAGAAAGTAGAAGAACGAACTCAACTGCATTTGATTACGTATGTTGTTTTGGAATCCTGTGAACTACTTTCTAAATAATAGTTGCATTTAGTTTAATAGACGAAATAGTTTTAACATACAGTTATTAAAATTAAATAACGCTCTTATTTAATTTTAATAACTGTATGTTAAAACTATTTTATCTATTACAACCTAAATACAACTATTATTTAGAAAGTAGTTCACAGGATTCCGAAACAACATGATACGTAATCAAAAGCTGTTGAGTTCGTTCCTCTAGTCGCAGTCTTAACTTAGATTTTGGGGGAAATGTTATTCTGGCAACACTGTAATTTCTATGGATGGCAACGCTGGAAATTCTCCAGGTTCATATTTTTTGTTTTAGAATAAAATTACCTACAATTTTGCTAAGTTGCATTTCATTATTTCTTGTTGATTATTGATAGGTATAGACGTGTTTTAAAACTGCTCCGCGTTTTTAGTGAGTTTTAGTGAGATTTTAATGAATGATCTTTTCCCAACATCTTCGGAAATGTGATAAAAGGTGTGCTTTTCTTTTCGGTGTTGTCTGATATTGTCTTCCAAGTCCAGAATTTTTATAGTTATCATCACTTTTCGTTGGAAGAATTCGTTACATTTCCTCAACTGATTTCCTCCAACAATGAAAAAGACATTTCAATTTTATTTAAATATTAATTTTTTTCATTTATTTGCTATAATTGTAAAGTTGATTTGCTGTGTCATGGCAAATTTTAATATATCGGAAACTAATTTACAGTTATCGGGAAACAGTGTCCATACCTGTCCATTATGTTTAAAAACGTTTCCAACAAGAAAAGGACTAAATATTCACAACACTTGTAAACATGCTGAACTAGGAACTCATAGTGTTTGTGAAGCAGAGGAATTTGCGACAGAACTGGGTATGTTAAAATCTAATGTTTTCAATATGCTGTTGCTAAGAAGTTAGCTTCTATCATCGCAGATTGTGTAAACGAAAATGACACCTCTGCCTGGAAAAAAATAAGTTTCCCTTATTATGGACTCCATATACCAACTGAGAGAAAGAATAAATCTCTCACCAATCTCGTGAAAGAGAACCTAAATTTGTCTTCTCCGCCAACAAATTGCTTCAAAAAGAAAAAATCAGTGCTTTCTAAAAGAGTGGCAGCGAAAATTTCGGATTTTGACACAAAAGGTGCAATTCGATTGCCAAAATGACACATTGGCCCCGGTGAACGAGGAGACATAAGTTTCTCGCCAACAAACACCCCACGGCATCTAGGAAACTCGTTTCCAGATCCTCCTTTAGAATGTGATCCTGTTTTAACGGTGGATGCTAACATGGTTTCAAGAGCTACCTACAGTTTTCCCAGTAGTTCAGTACTAGGCATTGATGGCTTATCTGCACAGCATCTAAAGGATTTAATATCAAAATTGGCAGAGGAAGCAGCTGAAATATTATTGGAAAATCTATCGAGGTTAATTAATCTTATTTTGAGTGGAAGAGTGCATCAAGATATGCGAAAATATTTCTTTGGAGCCACACTTTGTGCACTCCGTAAGAAAGAAGGCGGAATTCGTCCAATAGCTGTAGGTTGCACCTTAAGAAGATCGGCTTCTAAGCTCACATGCTCCAGTGTTTATCAGCAATGCTCTTCCTATTTTCAGCCCAACCAATTAGGATTCGCAAGGAAAAGAGAGTGTGAAGCAATTATCCACTCAACTCGAACTTTTATCAAGAACCATGAAAATTCACAGCACGTCATTCTCAAAATAGACTATAAAAATGCCTTTAATACAGTGGAACGTAATATCATGTTAAGTGAAATAAAGCAACAGCTCCCTGCCACCTACACCTTTTTCTGGCAAAGCTATGCTTGTCCATCAATGCTGTTTTTTGGTGAGAAAACAATACTGTCCCAGTTCGGTTGCCAACAAGGAGATCCCGCTTGCCCAATGCTTTTCAGCTTATCAATCCATCCTATAGTTCGCAAATTATCATCTGAACTAAACTTATTTTATCTGGATGATGGTACTTTGGATAGTTCTCCACAATCCGTTTTGTAGGATGTGAATATTTTATTAGCAGAGTCTAAACGCATTGGTTTAGAAGTTAATCCTTCTAAATGTGAACTGTTTTTCACATCTGGTCAAGAGAACTCCACTATTGTATCACAATTTCAACAGCTTCTTCCTGATCTTCGAACAGTTAATGCGAACCAGTTATTTCTTCTAGATGCTTCACTGCATGAAACTGGTTACGAAATAGTTTTTAAGGAGCACCTAAATCAGCTTAAAACTATTGTTGAACGGTTAAAAATTTTATCATCTCACTTGGCATATTTCCTTCTAAAAATTGCATGGGTACACCAAGGTTACAATATTTTCTTCGAACTACTCCAACATGGTATATGCCATCTCTACTCCAAATGGATGCCTGCCTGAAAAGAGCATTAGAGTCTATTGTAAATATATCCATGAATCAAACCCAATGGACACAAGCTAGTCTTGCAATTCGTTTCGGAGGTTTGAACATCTGCAGAGTCTCCGACCTCAGTCTTCCAGCTTTTGTTTCCTCTTGTTATGGGGTGAGTCCACTCCTTTCCAACATTCTTAACATTCCCGTTGATGATGTGGTCATTCATCATTTGACAGAGGCAATTGACGTATGGAAGTTCTTATATGGAAATGATATACCATCCACATTGGAAGTACAGAAAAGCTAGGACAAAGTAATCTTAAAATCAATTATTGAACAAGAGCTAGTCTTGGATAATGTATTTGATATAGATCGCTTTAAGGCCTTACAAGAAAAAGAATCTGGCGCATAGTTGCAATCAATTCCATCGAGGAATATGGAACTTTCATGGATAACAATTCTTTTCGTCTTTGTATTGCTCTACGCCTTGCCATGAACATGTGTAAAAAATGTACATGCATTTGTCGGGAGCAAGTCAATGAAAAGTGTTTGCATCCATTGAGCTGTCCCGAAAGAGCAGGCAGAGTGTCCCGTCACGTTGAATTAAATAATATCCTAAAGCGTGCTTTGGCCAGCATAGACGTGCCTTCAATTTTTGAACCACCAGGTTTATCAAGGGATGATGGGAAAAAATCAGGCGGCATCAGTTAATCCCCTGGGAAAGGGGCAATGTATAGTATGGGATGTCACTTGTGTTGATACTTTTGCAGCTTCTCATATCGTATCAACATCTAAGGAAACTGGAAGTGCTGCAGAAACAGCGTGCAGACGAGAAACATTTAAAATATACATGCTTAAAAGAGGAGCATATTTTCATTCCCTTTACCGTTGAAATAATGGGTGTTTTCAGCAAAGACGCAAAGAATCTAGTGAAACAAATTGGTTCACAGCTGGTTGTGAAAACAGGGGATCCGCGGAGCAAAAAATTTTTAATACTAAGACTCAGTTTAGCATTTCAGCGGGGAAACGCAACTTATATTTTTAAATTATTCCCCTCTGCTCCTATTCTGGAAGAAGTTTTATATCTTAAATAGTTGTAGGAGACATTAAGGACAAAGATCGGCTTAAGTACCAAAACATTAATTCTTTTAATTCAAATTTCTAACACTTGTACTTCATTTGTATCAATAGTTTACTATATATTATGCTATGTATAGTATTGTGATGTAATCAGTATTATATGTGCATTTTTCTCTTGGCGCACTAGTGGCTGTAGCTGTTGTGTCAATAAATCACAAAGTTGCATTTCATTATCTCCTTTCACTTATGAAAACAAGCAAAAGAAAAATGATAATGCTAATGGATCCGAAATTTTTTGGGTTCCTGTCCTGGAACCCAAATAAAACTCTTCATTCTGCGTACTTCAGGAAAAGAATCAAAATATATTTCGACGTATACAGATGGTGATCAGAAAAATGGAAACGCCTGAACGAAATTGTAACTTACCAGATTAATATGGTGTCGGGTCACCTTTCGCCTTCAGAACAGCCTTGATGCGACGTGCGATGAAGGCATAGAGGTCGTGGTTGGTAGCAGGTGGAATTTTACACCATTCCTCGTGCAGGGCATCGGCCAGTTCTGTGAGAGAGGATGGAGGTGGAAATCGTCGCCGGAGTCGTGTTTCCAAGACGGACCACAGATGTTCAATTATGTTGAGATCTGGGGATTGGGCGGGCCAGGGGAGGTGTTGAACTTCATCCCAATGTTCCTCAAACCACGCTGCAACAACGCCAGCTGTGTGAATGTGTGCATTATCATCCTGGAAGATGGCGTCATTGTCCGGGAACAACATCCGGACCATAGGATGCAAGTGGTCTCCTAAAATTGCGACATAATCGTTGGCAGTGATTCGTACGCTAAAATTTAATTTTTTGCACTACCACCCAAGCTTCTTTCCAGAAATTTTGTCCGAAGGGCAGGATCAAAATGTAAAGGGATAGTAGATGAATTCGTAACTATTACAGAAGCTATCTATTTAGCAGTTGCCGAAATGGCTGCAACTTCTAGTGAACAACATGGGAAGACAGGAGTAATGCAGGTGGAAATGCGGTCTCCAATGTTGAGAAATAAGAGCTCCCTGCCATATACTCAATGTTACTGGATCCAGTAGCAACGCACGTTGCAACTGGAGATGTAAACTTCTCTCTTGCTTTCAGTTGTTAAAATGATTTTTTTAGAGATGCATCCATCAATAGTGTCTTGCGTTCATGAATAAAGGTTTGATTTTACTGAAACACTACTTTAATACTTTAAAAAAATCTCTAAAGTTAAAACAAAATCTGGCTGTACAACTATGCAACGTATCCTACCAGCAGCCCTTGAATTTTAATGACAAATTAGAAATATATTTGTCTAGTAATTTAGTTATTGCTCTGGTTAAATGTAAGTGTTTGCCAATAGTAATAAATTTATATACTCTTATTACGACTATCATAATCTAGTTCAGAAAAAGTTTAACGGATCACGCTGAATCAATTTATCATCCTTACATCAACTTACCGTGCGGAAGAAACCCGGGAATGTGGACCTGCCTTATATGTTTAGTGTTTGTGCGTTTTAATTACGCTGACGTTCGTCCTTCAGTGAGTTAGGGCATTCTGAGCAATCCTTCTGTCGAGGCGCTACTCGGTGCGTTGCAGGGCACTGGGAAGACAACTTGTGTGGCAACTCTCTGCTTCCCATTGTATACACCATTGATGGACCACTCGTATGTTATAACGGCCATCTGGCCTCTCACAGTCCCACTGTACAACAACACTCTAGGTCACTTAACTGCAAACTAGATATTCTCTGGAGTTGTCCTGGCATAGCAAATTTAGATCGTGTTGCCCGATCTTCAAACTATTAGTAGCATGAACACAACAGATACTATGATCAGCTTATTCTCCACGGCAGCCGGTGCTGAGAACTTGAAAACTAAGGCCAAAATGCTCTTTAGAGACGCACACATTCCATGGTATGAATTTCGTTTGTATCAAACTATCTATAAGCGAGGGTGAACACATTTAACAACAAATTTTGTTTTGAAATCTGAGGCCATGTTAAAGTCAAAATCAGGATTCTTTTCATCGTATCCATGCAGATCTATTGTTTGAATTTAGATTATATCCTGCAATGTTATTCTGAGGATTAGTGTCACATTTATAGGGACCGGATTGTTATGGTTTTTAGACTCGAAATAGGGTGTGACTATCTCTTATAAAATGAAAGCGAGTGTAGAGAGCCGGAATTTGCAGTTGAATTGACACATTAGGCCAAGGTGGAACATTTATGGTGCATCTCAACTGAACGACCGCCATCTTGCTGTCCGCCATTTTGAATCTTTCTCAAAAAGTTTAATTGGGAAAGCAGTCTTGTGATATATATATGGAACAGTGACATCCTAATCTATAAACTTAAGAGAAACTCAATAGTTTAATCAGATTTCACATAACTGTAAATAACTATGAAGTTATAATCACATGACTCTCACATTACATCTTACAAAATGTGTTCAATGTGCTGACCGTATTGCGCTATGCATGATTGCAGACGTGTCTTCCAAGCTGTATGAACACGAAGCAATGTCTCGGGTGTGATTTGTATACATGTATCCTGTACCCGTTGTTCAAAATGAACCAGATCCTTAATCTTTTCGCCTTACTGCCTTTAAATGGCTTCACAGGTAAAAGTCCAATGATAAATCAAGTAATCTGGCAGGCCATTTCATTGGCCCACGTTGACCAGGAAGTTGTTCATCCAGATACTGACGAAATTTGCAATCCATAATGAGGTGACGATCCATCATGTTCGTAAAATAAGAGAAAGCTGCCATCTGGAGTTGACATTGAGTGTAGAATGAATTGTTCTACATGTCCAAGTAATACTCTGCAGTTAAACTGCTAGGAATAACAAATGGGTCAATGATACGTATCTTCCAAATCCCTGCCCACACGATAATTTTCCCTGCACCAATCACTTTCCCCCCAAATCTGTCCACTTGGGGTTATCTGGAGATCAGTAGCGTAGATTCTGTTTGTTTACCTTCTATGTAACATAAATATTTGGTTTATCGATGATTTTATTGTATTTACATTACGAAGTTGGGGTCCTGCCACAATTGTTACAATGCCCACTCTCAAAATTGCACTGTACAATCTGGGTCATCCTCAGAAAGATGTTGCTACAGTTGCAGCTTGTAAGGATGTCACTTATGCGTCGTTAACACCCTGCAAATGGAGATTTGGCTGACGTGGAATTCCAGTGATAATCGGCATGTATTGCATCGTGGAGAAGTAACAAACAATACGAACACCGTCATATCTGTATATTCGTCAGCGGCAGTTCAGAGTCTACCTAATCATAACCTGCCCTCGACTGTGCATGTTTCTTCAAACTTGGTCAGTAACTGTGCCACTGCTAAAATTATAGTAGATTCAAGATGCTTTCCACTGAAATCACGAGTTACAGCACGGGCACCCCATATCTTGACAGTCTCTATGCAGCCGACTCTGGTTAATCGTATGGATCAGCATCTGAAAATAAGAGATAGATTTGAGTTGAGTTGATTTTAGTTTAGCGTCCCTTTCAGCAGCGAGGCTATATGAGACGTGGACCTACTGATTAACGTGGAATCCGAACCACATAGAGATAGATTTGAGTTTCATGTGATTATAATTTCAAAGTTATTACAGTTGTGTTAAATCTGATTACACCATTGAATATCTCTTAACATTCTAGCTCTGTTTCATATTTCATATGATTCCCTTCCCGTTTAAACTTTTTGAATGATATTCAAAATGGCGGACGCCAAGATAACAGCCGCTCACCTGACACGTACCATAAAGATTTTTCCTCGACCTAATGTGTCCCATAATTAACAATTCCGACTAACTACACTCGCTTTCATTTCATAAGATATGATAATGGATTTTTGACTCACCCTGTATATTATTTTACAGAAACAAACTGTGTTAAATTGCAGCACACAACTAATACACTGTGTCAGATTGCAACCTATAACACTACTGCGTTATTAGCTAAAAATTCGATTTTTTTTCTTGCAACGGCACAATAACCTGTTCAACATTATTTAGCTTGCTATACAAAACTTTATATTTTAATATATTTCGTACAGGAAAATACATATCTTTAATCAACACCAAGTTCCTAAATCGAATGGATAAGTAAATCGAATGCAACAGAAACATGCAAATAACGATATTGCTATTTTTAAGAGAGAGGAAAGTCAGCGTCCTTTAAACTTTGTATAAATGATGTTTATATGAAAAGGAAGAACTTTAATGAGTGGTATTAGTGCGAATTTAACATGTAGAATAATCATGCTATGTTTGTTAGAAACTGAACTGAGTCATTAGAATTAGAAATAAAATATTTAGAAGTCCAAACTGTGCACTGAAATCTTTTGGGTAACGAGTTAAAAGTCTAAACGTTGGCACACCTCAGAAGTTGATATACCAGACAGGTGTTTTTGGACTGCGAATACCACTTTATTTTCCGCGTCAGGGCGTGTCCTTCTTAGCAGCTGGGACTCTTGCCAGAACCATTGAAGTCACGTGACCATGATAGTTGCCACCATATCGGTCGCGAAATAGTTGAGTCTGTCACAAGAAATCACAATACAGACAATGTGTCTAAATTAAACCTTCATCTGTTGTTTTGACCCTTAAATAAACTTGCGTGCATTCAAAGTGAGACACACGAGGCTAAAGAAACAACATTATAGCAACGACGACCGAAAGTTGAATGTTAAAAGTCTACATCATCTATCAGTCTTCATCAGTCCTCATGAATAATGAAAATCGAAATAAAAATTACCATTGAAAAAGGAAATTTGGCCCACTTAGATTTATACAAAGTATAACACAAGGAAAAGTAATATTTTGGTATGTGGTAGCATAGGAGGAATAGTCGGGGAATATGGAATTTTTGTTTGCACTATTATTTATAGCATACAACTAAAGTTTTTCTTTTAAATGTTATCCTGTGCCTTCGCTTTTCCTCAATTTGATTGAGATATAAAGGGCTCAGGAGAAGGACGTAACTCCGTTTCCACCAATTTCGTTTTAGTAGTGATTTATGTTGGTACAATTGGAACCTAAATGCTAACAAAATATTACAGGGAACATAATGATAACTCCAGAGATATTTAAGAAAGAAACTTATGCTCACAGGAGATTAACATGGTAAGCACCGATCTTTGTTTTGGCTCTCGTGTAAAATTTGTTAGCGGTATTACCAAGTTCATTTCCTGAGCCCTTGTCTACCCACATGTGATATTATCGATTGCCTGGAATAAGAGTCACATTCTCAATAGATTCGAGACGAAGCTCTTTGAATCTGAAGCTTATTAGTCTATTATAAAAAGGTATTAAAGAGTAACAAATGACTTCACGCTTGTAAGCTGTCTGAAAGCAGTGAAGTACATATAACAAACAAACACTTAAATGAATGACATATATGATTAACAAAGTAAACATAAGTTTCATTTTCATTTACGGAAATAGTTTGTAACTTCAAATTCTAAAATCTATACACTTAGCCACACCTGTGGTAACAATAATAGAATAGTGCAAAAATATAAGTGAAATGGATACTTATAGCAAAATTTCACAAAAATATATGAGAAGATCAAGGGATCTAAAATGGACAGTACACAATATTCTCAGTTGAATATCCGTGAGGTATAGGATGCATTGAATATTTATCAAAATAAACAAAGCTGGAATAATTAAAAAAATGAAAATTTTCAGGATTTGTTCCTTGTGTCAAATACAATGAAACTTCAAAAGTAACAAAATATCCCATATGAGCTTCATCTTCAAAATTGCCGTTAAAGATGACTGCCAACGCATGAGCGTCTGGTGTTCTATTTCAGGCTGTATCTGGTAAACCAATAAGGATATTTCAATTTAGAAGGCACCAACTTTTCTCTGCAGAAACTGTACTTTAATTTGGTATATTATTTAATATATTCAAATAAAATCAAATCCAAAATGGTTATCTGTGATCAAAATTGAAAATTTTATCATTTTAGAAAAGTATTCTGTAGTATTTTGCACTCAAGCTCCTAAATCAATAGAAAATGGTGCAAATATGTTTACACACTTTTGATTGTGTTTCATAATATATTTTAGCAGCGTCGGCTGGTGCTATATGTTGCATGGTTGTGCAACGTGATATTTCTTTTTAATACTAAAGATATTTTTAGGTATTAAAGTAGTGTATCAGTAAAAAGTACTTTGCTCTTGAGCACAAAACAGTATAGATGCATTTCTTTAAAAAATCAATAAAAATACTGAAAGAAAGAGAGTGATTTACAAAGTGGTTATTCACAAAACAGAAACTCGCAAAGAACAAATACGTATCTGGTATAGCAGGGCGGATCCAGGCTGAATGTTTGGGGAAGGGCGGTCGTTCGAAGTCAATACGTTTTATTTTACATTTATAATACAAAGGTGAAAATTCTTGTTATAGGTTTTATTTTTAAAATAAAAAAAAAATCCTATTCTGGGGGGGGGGGGGACGATCGAGTCTCGAAGCAAAAAATGTCTTGCTACTGGTCTAATTCTTAGCTCTGTGTCTTTCGTGCACATGATCCCGTGTTCGATTTCTGGCGGAGAGCATAACAAATTAATCTCAAATCATTCACTTTCAATACTCATCTGTCTTCTTTAGCCTAAATTGCTGGAATGTTAAACTAATATATTTTTTTATTTTCGAAGGAAAATATCTTAGATTTCATGCTTCTTTATAGTAGAATAGCAGACAAAAATACGTGGTTACTGAAAATGGACTCTTTGTCCCTTATATTCATATAAAGAAATGATAACAAAATGCATATTGTCAGAGGAGAGAGGTGTTTCTGTACCCTAAAAAAATAAGCAGAAAATATTTGCGGTAGCGATGCTTTCTATTCAGAAAAAAAAATTGGCGAGCAGCATTTCAGATTTCAATGAAGTCCTAGAAAAAAAGATATCATTCATGGCTTACAACACATGCTATATATTCGATTTATCTCTTGTTCAATGACATGAGTGAAGAAGTTTTGTATATAAATAGTGTATAAACGTACATTGATAGTGGTTGTTTGAAAAAAAAGGAAATATATTAAACCAATATTAGAAAATACACTTTAATCAATAAATATATAAATAGAGCTTAAAAGGACTTTCCTCTTCATATTTCCTGAATATGTTTTGGATATGACTCAAGAATGTTGGGGGAAGGGAACACTTGCGCGTACCTACATATCTTAGATATTGCAACATTGATACCGGTGCTTCTACAGACCAAGAACCGCTACTGTATTTTAGTGTTATGAATCATAAATTGATAAAGTGATTGTACGAAAACAATGAGAGCATTTATATACTTCTGAAGATAGCCAAGTCATTACACAATATAGTCCAATAATTAATTTGATTTAAATACTCTTATATTACATCCTGCGTAGACCTCTCATGAGTCATGATGGGAAATATTCTAACGACTTCTACATGACATTAATAAAAAATCAGGGCATAAATTTCGCACATAAATTATCGAAACGAAACAAGAGAATCTTATTCTTGTATCGTCTTGTCGGCAATACTAATTGTACTATATGGGACAAAAGTCAATAAAATAATAATTTATGATTTGGTTATATATATATATATATATATATATATATATATATATATATATATATATATATATATATATATATATATATATATTATATACTACGTATATTGCACAGCTGAGTTTTATTTATAATTTTCTTACATCATTATTATTTGCAATAGAACGTCGATTCTTTATTTAAAAACTAACGTACTTTTTTGGTGAACAGGATTTGTACCTATGCTTAAATGATCACTTGTTTACAGATCTGTTACTCTAACTACTATACAACAAAGACATGACTATCTTCCTCCACTTGTCTTGATGATCATGCATCCCTTACACTGTTCTATGACTGTTTTGTATATGACAATTACGCATATTTAGTTAGCAGCAATGTCCAGATGGGCTATTTATTTTGTAAAACTACGCATGTTACGCTGTGCCAGAATGAAGGAAAAATCGATTTCCCTGTAAACACAGATCCGAGAAACATAAGGACTTAGTCTCTGGAAGGTGGTCCAGGCTTTTGTGAACAAAAGTGTACAAATTCCCATATACATATAAAGTAAGAACTCATAAATTTAAAATATCTTCCAGTAGTATTGGTTGATTGATTTAAGGTGTAGCTCCCCTTTTAGCATTGAGTCTATTTGAGACGTGAACCTATAGCTTACGTGGGATCCGAACTACATGAGCTTCCACCGGGAATCAAACTCGAGTCTCCCGCAGTAAGGTGCATTTGGTAACATATATCCATAAGGGAGCTCTTGATCGTTGTATTGTATCGATATGAAAGTTTCTCAGTAACCCGCAAAGAACGGACTGATGGTATAATAAATAAAATTTCAAAAAAATTAAGTGACGCAAGATGAAAAATGGATGCATTTATAAAGCTTCAACGCTAAACTTCACAATACAGTACTAGGTCACTCAGGTACACAATATACCTATATGTACTACAGTACAATTACAGAAGGTTAATATTCAAGGTATAATCTCTCGTGTTGGACTCTATGCAACAATCTTCTTGCCAGTTCCTCGATTCCACGTCATTACCACGTCTTGTTCTTTGAGACAAAGAAGTCAGTCATTGCTATTTCCACCTCCTCCTGGTTGGTAAAGCATCATGATTTCAGGAAGTGTGGCATGGACTGAAACTAGTAGTAATATAAAGGGGCAAGATCAAGACTATATGTCGTATGTAATATCAGTTCGACGCCATCAAGTTACTGAAATTTTTGTTGCATTTTCCGAGCCGATTGTGGTTTTGCATTATCCTATTGAGGCAGAGGCGCTCTCGATTTACCAATGCAGGATATTTTTGGCATAGTGCAGAGTGTATCCGCTCTAACTACTCAGAATAATGATCACCATTGATAGTACGACCGTTAGGAACGAACCAAGGCAATTACACGTTCGCAGTCCTATCACACACCCAGCATGACTTTATGCTCAAAACAGCTCTGTTTGACGACAGGTTCTGAAAGTTGGCCCTTGCTCAACTATTGTTTTTGTATACTCAGATTTCGGAAAACTACCTACTTTTCGTCGCATGTCACAGTCCGTTTCAGAAAACACACTTCACGAAGGTTTTGCAGCAGTTGTCAGAATACATCTACTGTCCTCTAAGTCTGAGCTGGGGTCAATTCATGTAGCACAATGCGGTAGCTTCTGATGGTTTTCTCAACTTCGTGAAGGCGACGCACTACAGTGGACTGAGACACACCGAGTTGGTTTGAGAATTGTGTGCTAGTGGATGAATTTTAGTCAGCAAAGTGTCGTACGACCTCAGAAACTGTTGACTGATCTTCGACATCTTAACAACCTGCACGAAATTTTTGGAACCAACGAACTGTTGTACTGTAATTCACTGCACCTTCTCCTTTCGCATAATAAATCTTTTGGGTTGCTATCACTGCGTTGTGCTTCAGTTCCAACTCATATGCTGACAACTCACGTATCAGAGGTTGCTGAGCACTCATAGTCACTGTCACTAAACACTGACTGAAGATATTGAGGGAGTGGCTACCTCCATGTTAAATAGTTCGATAGCCACACTACCTCTTATGCCAGTTTTAACTTTGTATTTTTGGTCGATTACAGTGTATACACGCGGTTGTTTGGGTTGTGGAAATATTACAAGGCTGCCTGTAACAGAGTGAAGTGCTCATGGCATACAAGATGGGCGAAACATATTGATAGCTCTTAATAATTCGCTGGAACTAGGATGTGTCTGTCGATTTGCACTTTTCTCTCCTATTGAATGACCGAATTTTCTTTCATTCTTGAATTCCTTTTAGGATTTTTTCTTCAGAATGTAGTAATGAAATGTTTTCTCATGTTATAATGGGAAAATCAAGGTGGAACGTACGTGTTCTCTCTCCACTAAGACTTTGTGGTGGACAAACATCGTGCTCGTGGGTTTTCTCGGGGTTCTCCCGTTTCTTCCCACTTTTCTCCCGTTTCCTCCCACTTTCTTCATCCATCATTTCATTCATTTCTCATAATCACCGTCGCCTTTAGCCTAACCGGCATAATCGTGGGACGTAAAACAAAGATTTCATTTCATTTTACTCTCCACTAAACTTGAAATATTAAAAAGTAAAAACGCCCCAAATTTTCCAGGCAAAAAAGTCACTGAAAAAAGTTAGTTTCTTTTTTTAAAAAGCATGTTTTCTGTTTTTTCGAGTTCTCGCATCTTTATTCACATGTAAAATTTCCAATGTTAGTAACTTATTATACATAAAATAACATTTCTAATCTTTTTTTGAAATGATTCGTTAGTACATAATTAATAATGAATAATAATGAATTATTTTGTTGACAACATATTTTTGTAGTTTTACTTTCGTAAGCATACTCAATATTACTTGTATCTTTCCTTCACTTAACTGTACTGTATTTTTGATTTTTAAATTCCACGATCGTGACTTTTAGGCTGAACGACATAGTGAGAAACGAAGGATGATAACGGAATTAATTGTGAAAGAACAACAAGTAGCTTATATCTCTTGACCAGGATACGAACCTTGTAACGACCAGTCCAACAACGTCTTACACTACACGGTCATGCCAGCTGGCTTCTTAATTGTTCAATTTATTGCCGATAGAAAATTAATTTAAAACTGCTACCTACTTGACAGAATACAGTTGGTAGGCACAGTGGTTTAATGATAACTGGATAACTAGGATCAATCTTAGGTCACCTAAATTTCTGGTGAATATATCGTGCCCTTGTCGTTTCCAGAGTCTTCTAGCTTCTTCTTGCGTTCTCACTCCGTAAATTCTTTCATGGTCATCTACGTTCATAAGTTATTCGTCTCTTTAAGCCTAAGGGACGTTAAAACGTAACAAACGTGGAACATTAAGTTAAAAGAAAAAGAATAAAACAGAATACAGTTGCCATTTTCAAAATATTTTAACAATACAATAGGTTATATTCAATATCAATATTATTGATAATTATGAAATGAAATACTCCATAATCTGTATCTTCAATCACGTCCCTCACGGTACAGTTCCTCCTCAGCCAATGTCCCAACCAGTTTAACGAACTTTTTAATTATATTTCAATTTTTCTTTTCTCCCTTATTAATCGTGGCATGTAAATTTCCTTGTATGTCGTTCAGTGTTCAAGTCAGCCTTCCCCGGTAGTCTAGTGACAAGAGCGCGCTCGCCTTTGGTACACATGGTTCTGAATTCAATTCCCGATGAAGAAGCATTCCAAACATGAACATATCACGCTGGCTTGGATTCCACCTTAAACGTTACGTCCACGTTTTATATAGTCTCTGAGTTGAAAGCAGACGTTACACTTCAATGAAGAAACAACGAATTTATCCTTCTCTATGCTCACAGTTCGAAATGCTTCCAGTCCCTTTAATCGTTTTTGCATGATGTCATATTTTTGCCCCATATAGTACAATTAGTATTGCCCATGAGACGAGACAAGAAGTAAGATTTTCTCGTCTCGTTTCGGAAATTTATGTACAAAATTTAGCCCTGATTTTTTCTTAATTTTATCCAGAAGTTGTCAGAATATTTCCCATCATGACTCATGAGAGGTCCACGCAGGATGTAATATAAAAGCAGTTAAATTTGTTATTGGTGCATATTGTGTAATGTCTTGTGTATCTTTAAACGGTGATAAATTGTCTTCATTGTGCTCGTACAATCATTTTTTTTTTAATTTATAAATGAAAATGAAACGAAATCTTTCAATTTAACGTCCCACGATTATGCCTCGTTACGATAAGGGAGATGGATGATTAAGGCAAGTGAATGATGATGAAATAATTGGTAGAATGAGAATCTGGGAGGAAAAGGGAGTATCCCGAGAAAACGCACGGAGACGATGTTGTTGACGACAGACTAACTTGGCCGGGAACCGAACCACCAGAGGTAATCGCTCTACTACTGAGCCATTGTGCGTCAATTTATGAATCATATAACACCAAAACAGTGTTTGAGATCTAAGTCTTGCGTGAACTAGTGTAGCCCACAAGACTAGAGAAATTTCTTGTCTAGGGATACGTACGAGACAAGATTTGTGGCTGTCTCGTCTCGAAAATGTGTTGTAAAAATGATGTCTCGACTCGAAAAATGTATATTTCTCTATTGGAAGAACCGTGTCTCGACTCGAATTTTGTCAGGAAAATTGTCTCGACTCGTCTCGTGCGCATCCCTATTCTTGTCTCGTCTCGAATTTGAAAATTTGCTTTTCGTTTCCTTGTTTCCTTTTTGAGACGAGAAGTGAGCAGCTTTAAGTCCAATAGTTCACACAATGCATTTTATGGGACGTTTTCTTAACTCTCTATTGAAGTTAAGGTAGCAGGGAAAAAAAGAAAGCTATAGTTGGAAATTATTAAAACAGAAAATTGCTACATCAACACGAAGACCATGTTGTGTGGAAGCTTCTCATTTGTAAATAAACCTGACAGTACCGAAAGATTATCTACAGTGATGATTAATAGTAATTTGTTGCACATTTTAATTTTGTGCGATCCATAGACATCCATTTAGGCAAAGATTTTGGTTTACTGATCTCAACTAAAATCTAGAAAAAGTCTTTAAAAGTTTCCTCTACACTTGAGTCGAAACCCAAGCAGGAGAGATAACTTCTCAATACACCACTTCTCAAGGTTCTTGTCATTTTATGATTCCCAGCTGGATAGCCGTTAAATTTTAAATTACCAAAAGTCTCACATTTTTTTCCTTCCCTTCTTCAATCCTACGTTTCTCATCTTCTGCTTAACCTCCCCTTATATCTCCCTCTCTCTCTCTCTTACTGTAGTTGCATATCAATATGCGAGAAATCTTTCCTCTATAAACATTTCCAGGCACGTTTCACAAGAATTTTATTACAGGAACTATTTTGGGCTGCTATTCACGTCAAACATTCAGCATTTCTTAATTTGGTTTTTGAAACAGAAAATACGACAAATTAAGAACATCCCTCTTTTATGCATAAAATTTAATGGCTTTATATTAAAAAATATATATCTATATATGTTTTGTTGGCCTTTTCTCGGGAGCACACAAACAAATATCTGTGTGCGCTTGTGTATAAAAATATACTACAAGCGCACAAAACTCACTGTAATGGTGCCATATTGTGTCAAACAGTTTTAGCATTAATTGACTTTTTTTTTATTACAAAAGCACCATCAACGACTATTAAGACTATTGCATTATCTCGTATGCTTATTTTTTCGTTGTCCTGTAAATGACAAATAGAATAAATATTACACATCGGGGACGACGAAAATTTATTTTATGTGAAGGAAGAGGACACAATGAAACCAAAATTAACAACACATTGAAGCCAAACTCCATGAAAAAAAAAGAACTAGCATATTTTTAGCATGAATTCTATAAACGTTGTTACCTTGTTTTAAGACAAGACCTCCTCTCGTAAAATCCCTAGAAACGCAGTTTCTCTCCAAATACGTCATTAAAATGAGGGAAAGAAGAATTATCTCTGAAGGAAGGAATTTATCTAAGGATATCTTTAATTCATCTGAAAAAAACTTATTCATTGCTTTCTATATACGATTCTCTAGAGTTGTCCTCCAAAAATTCAAAACATGGCAACATTGATGTGCGCTAGTTGATTGCATCCATTTTCTTTGCTCCAATAGTATTAACGTCATCAATGCAACACCTAGCACAACCTCGCTTATTTCATTTAAATTTAAATAAATCCTAATTGACAAAATAGTAAATACTATTATTATTTCAAAGATCAATTACATATGGAAATTGGTGTAAAAATATCTAGTTAGTTCAAAAATATAGAATATACACTTTAATGTTTTGATTTTTTCCTTCATTAAACTTCCGATAATTGTTAGAAATATTGAAAAATAAATTTAGATTATACTCAAATCTCAACACACAGACCACAGTCCATATATTACAGTTTACGGTCTTGAGCTTGTACCGACATCATGTCCATGTCTCCCGTATCAAAGACGAAAATATCAACTCTTATCTCTGAAGCAAGATGCAACATACACACAAAATATGAATAAACTTTTAATGAAAAAATGAAATATCTGTAGCAAATCATGATTATCAAACAAATATATCAAATGATTAGTTCTGAAATCAAGATATATTTGCAGACATAGGTAAAGTATACCTAATTTCGTATGTGTGTGTGTGTGTAAGGCATGTCCAACTGAAAGTAGGACGAGGCTGGAGTGTCGTTATTCCTAGTGGCAGCACTTTGCGATTTCCCTGGTAGATAGTAGTGTATGTCAGGAGAAATTTAACACACAATGGATAGTGTCTGTGTGTTGTTCACTGCAACAGAAGCGGGATAACAGGTAACGTGCGTACCATGGATTCCTACTATCAGGCTCAGCGCGCATTAATCCAGTGTATGGACTGAGTGTATACCACGTATTATGGTGTATTGAGATTCGTCATCGACGTGTGAGTACAGGGAACATGCCCCTACCGGGTCAACCACATGTGGTCATCACGGATGAATCAATTGCTGCAGTGGACCTCCTTGTGAGGGGGAATCGTCGAATAACCATCCAGGAGATTGCAGACAGCCTGTCTGTGAGCAAGGGAACTGATGAGGTGCGAGAAACAGTTGAAGAGTGTTTCCGCAAACAACTCACGACTTTCTTCGCTGACATTGGGTGATATCAATAAAAATAAGTAACTACTCCTGAGAAGTCCTGCTCGAGAATCGGAGTAACTACGCCTGGAGTAATCTCCTCCCTCAATTTCGTATCAATAAAACACGCCACTACTCAGGTCTAGCCTGCTCCAGATTTATGAACGTTTACTCGCGCTTCCTCTGCACGTAGCACTGAGTCGTATCAATAAAAGAAGTGATTACTCATTTCTCCCATTCATCGCGCAGTCATTTCGTTGTTTTTAACCTATGGCGTAGTATCTTAAAAGCCATGAAACGGGCAAGTAGCAACGATAGCTTCAACCCAGTGGCGGCGAATGGACGTTAAAAGTCGGGGGGCAAGACATGATGTGAATATGCATATCAGTGTTAGTTTCCCTGCTTGCTTCTAACATTTTGTTTGCCGAAAGGTTGTATAACTAATAGGATACTATCTTTTGCAGTTAAAGTACCGTATGTCGTATTTCATATTTTAAGTAAATTGACAAAAGCAACGCAAGTAAGTACTAGCCCTTTGTACTCTTAAACAACGAAAATGTAAGAAAAGATTTGATTCCTTGCTCATGACCATCTTAAAATCCTGTCTGAAAAATTGTGTGATCAGATTATTTAATAACAAATTTGCAAAACAAATAAATAGAAAGAATAATATTAATCATAGTAATGAATAATGCGATGCGCATTAATCATAGTAAGTAATGATTAATGAGTAATATTAATCATAGTAATGAACCTTTGTTTTGCAAAAGTTATGTTGAAACTGGGGGTTAATGAACAGCTTATATTTTTAACTAGCTGAAATATCCATTTTTCGCATGGGTCAGATGAAATATCTATGTAAACAAACTGAACAACGAAAGAAAAAAAAGTCAGTCATTTTCTACTACGTTTACCTGTCACAGTAAACGCTCCCCCTGAGACCCCCTGGTTCCAATTTTGAAAAAAAAAATGCTTCGTGTTGGTCTGGGGCCTGGACCAAAATACCCCTGACCAAAATTTGGTAACTCTCGGTCCACTCACCTGGTCTCCAGACCGCACACAGACAAACAAACACACAAACAAACTCTTTATTTTATTTATATTAGAAAGATTCCCGCATGCTATTGAACGTGTGTTATTACTCTTAGAAAATGGAAGGCAGTAAATACTACAAACATATGTTACGACATTTAAAGAAATACGCAATTGTAATATTAATTCCTTTGAATTGCAATTAAAATGCAACTCTTGTAGATTTAATAACTCCACGGAAGACAAATAACCAACATATTCACGCAACGGCAAATATTATATTGCCTCATTTTTTCTATGAACCAATAATACATACAAAAACTACATTTCCAAATTAAACTGTATACGTTAATGGGTTATTTCAAAAAAGTGAGGGGGCAACTGCCCCCCTTTGTCCCCCTAATCGCCGCCTATGCTTCAACCAAAGTGCATTTGGGGATATTTTAAAAGAGTTTCCAGTGGTACTTTCAAAGTCACAGCTACCAGAAAGTAAACGAGGGAAAGCCGAAACTTTGAAGGTAATTACAGTGAAATGCAACGAAATATCAAATACATCTACGACTGAGACACAAATTCAAAAGAGAATCTTTAATATTCGAGCGAGAATAAAACAAAAATAAAAAAGAAGAAAAAATTAAAAAAAAAGGAAAGAAGAAAGTAATACTGAAACCATGGGAATGAACCTATTTGAGCTGATGGATGTTGATTGGAATCCAGCAATATCAAGATTAACACGACAAGCACATATCACGTGTTGTCCAAGGTCTTTGTAGATTGTTTGGCTTTAAGAACGAAATCAGACACTTAGCTCCTTTGTTTTCTTTTTAAAAAAAGTCCAGCCACTCACGTCATAAATCACGTCCATCTGATTGCATTTTCCACACCATACGTGTCCCCTTTCGCCTTGACATAAACAAAATACATTCTCATGTATACACTCTTTCTATCAACGTTGAGTTGAGTTGATTATTAGTTTAACGTCCTTTTCAGTAGCGTGCCTATATGAGACTGAACCCACTGATTAACGTGGAATCCAAACCACATGAGCTCCTGCCGGGAATCGAACGCGGGTCTCCTATGCCAAAGGCATGTACGCTAACCGCTTAGCCACGAAATAGCTCTTCCTATTAACGTATTACTCTCCAAAATACTAGGTTTCTTTAATGCCACTTGTATATAGTCAAGTGCTCCGATAGCACCCGGAAATGTATATTGTTCTTGCCACTCTGCCTTTGCTGTTTGTATATTACGCACACTTCCGGAAACAATCCATTTATAGGTAGTCATAGACAGTACTTTGAGCCACACCAGAATCCCCTGACATTCCGACCTGGAATCCCGGATCACTCACGTAACGCAAGAAAACCAAGGGCACCGATTTCTCTGTAAATTTGGGGGGAGAGGGCATTCAGATGCAGAAGGTATATATATCGGGATTTTAAGACAAATTGCACTCTAATTATGCCAAATATTGTAAATTCATAAATACAATAGGGGGCCCACATGAGCTTTGGGGGGCCCGGGCCCCCACAGGATCGGCGCCCTTGAAGAAAACCCGCATCTTTTCATCATTACGTAGTCCACCACCCCGAATTTCGGTTGATTCTCCTTAAAAAATGTTGTGCTAATCACTACATGTTCTTTCATAAACTTATAATGCTTTTTGTATTCTCCATTTCCAACATTTCTATGCAGTTTATAAATTTTTCTACGTAGTAAAACAATCATATACTCTGCCATATTTCGCACGGAGTCACCTATTTAGCTTGCTCCACAAATTTGGAGAAGTTACTAGCATCACAGAGGAGTCTTTGATTTTTATTGATATCAAACGCGTAGTAGTTACTCGGCTCGAGAATAGAGGTGTGGTTACTTCAAAAGGGCGGGGCTTCTCCGAGGTCAGCCGAGACGACTAGTGCTCAGTTCTCTTTTTATTGATACCAATGCGAGTAACTACTTCAAAATTGGGCGTAATGAGTAACTTCTCCGTTTTATTGATATCACCCATTATCCATCGTCTCGTGTACCGATGGGACGACTGTGTCAACGACCTAGGTGTTTATATATAGACCGTATTGTTAGTATACACAGATCTTGTCCCCTATGTAACACTTTTCAATTTATAATATACCTATGCATTAAAACTAAATAAACCTATGTTTAAATGAATCAGTCCCACTTTCATTTGGGCATGCCTTACATCAATTATAAAATAGCAAACAATTAGACAGCAGATTATCTTATAGGTCTCTATCTTAACTATCCTCTATTTAACCGCCGATCTTTCGAGAAATAAGTCATTTTCGTTGTCAGATGCGATCAGTGTTCCACAGTAATGTGTGTTTTTCTTCGTTTAGTAAATGTGTCTATAAAATACAGTACTATACTTCATTAAGTATAGTAGGATCAATCGTATTTTTTCAGTTTCGTGTTTTTCTTCTATTAATACACATACAACGTAAATAAGTGTGTGGTTTGTGTGATAGTCTAGTATGCTTTATTCAATATTTATTATTTCATTCAACGAGTGTCATTGGAGCAGTTTGTAGTTGAAACTTCTCATTTTGTTTAGTTAAATTTATTGAAATATAAAAGTTTTTTTTAACCATTATAGAAATGCTATACAATTTAGGGGCTATGACATGGTAATTACGTTTTAACCGATTTTTCGGAATCCGACCAGGGCCTTGTCCCGTGGTGGTTGGCTAACAGGGAGTCTACTGTAAATATTTTATGTATCTAATCTAGTTAATAATGAATTTATTACACCTCTGAACACCTGGACATTATTTATTTCATATATCTTTTATTTCATTATTATTAAATGAACATAATATGTCTCTTGTGATTCAAATTAGCTAATGTAAACAAAATGTAATTGGATAAGAAAAACAATTCAAAAATAATACTAATTATGAAAAGCACATTGAACAACACATGAAAGAGAATATTATACTGTTAATAGGATAAACAAGGCAGATCAAATGAGAACAATAACTAACTTACACACACGTCAAGTAAGAAATAAAGAAACGTCTATCTTCCCCATATTTGCACTATCACCTTCACCTCGCAAACTGTCAGTCATCATTATAACTGTAAATATATTACATACTCTGTAGATCTGCGTGAGAGATGTAGGGTTACACTGTAAAACCAAGAACTGTTTGAAATCTGACAAAGTGAGCAAGATGCAACGATTGATCAACGACTGGCTTCCCCATCTTTTGGGTTGCAGAACTGTAAAATAATTTTAAAGCTTAGAACCATTTATAGAGTTAATTATTCCACAACAAAAGATTCAACAATAGTATGTTATACATTTACAACGATATTTGCGAAAGAACAGAACATCATTGACTTTTTTTTTTTTTTTTTTTTACTTGAACCGAAGGGGGGAAAACTTCCTGAAATTAAGTTTGTGCTGGACTTTCAACTATGACTGCGGAAATTTTGAGTATACCGTTACAATCCTTGTCATTTTTCCTCTACGTTTACGTATAGATGATGGATAAAATAAAACCGATGCTATAAATACCTGATGAAATGGAAAGTCGCACTTCAGGTTCTAGCAAGCCAGAAAAATCAAGCAACATTCTATATTTGACCTAGTTTCTTAGAAATCGTCTATATCATCGAGAACGAAAATATTCTTTCATATAGCCTAATACATGTTCTCAATATCAGTGATGAAAATTACTTCCGGAATCTTGGAAAAGTCTGTATTATTTCATTTTATGAGGTACTGCAAAATTAGGGATGATGTGAAATTGACATTATTATCCTATATTGGAATATGATATTACAGGAAAAGAAACACTTGGTCTGCTGACCCGCGATACTTCATCGAGACAAAAACTACTGTGTGTTGGTTACTACAGTTTGAAGTAAAAGTACAAAGATACTAATAAAAGTATTTGTTTGACCTTTGGTTTAGATTTTAAAATAAAGTATATTATATATTTTGTACATGGGTTTCTTTTCCCCCCAGAAAATAAAGTTCCTAATAAATCAATTATCAAACTCTACTGAAATTCTATTTTCAGTTTAGCGTCCCTTTCAGCAACGAGGCTGTAAGATACGTGGACCTACAGTTTAACGTGGAATCCGAACCACATGAGCTCCCGCCGAGAATCGAACTCGAGCTTGTATGGAGAGAAAGCGTTTGTTGGAAAAGGTATAGCAATCAGCTCAAGAGGTCTAGAGGGGATCCTACAACCAATTTGTCACTAGTACTATTTCGAATTCGCAGTGTATCTTTCAGGCGAAGTCATTCTTTAAACATATAGCTCAATTGTGTTCTAAAAGTTACGCATTGTCTGGAATAGATACAATTTCCATAATTATTAACACAAATACAGTGAGTTCCTCCAGTACTTTATTGTGGCACTGTATTTAAATGATAGTGAAAAAATTGACTAAATTTTTGATAAGTAATTAATTTTAATTTGGAGAAGATTTGGAAGATCAATAGGAACGCTCTAACAGAAAAGTGATATTCAGATCAAGAATTACATTAGCCTTATTATTAATTTTGAGAACATGCTTCAATTACCATTGTATAACATTTGTTGTTGTTCCTATTCACTTTACAAATTACTCTACTTAATTAACTAATGAATTTCTGAGATTAAATGTAACTTTTTGTACAACTTACAAATAAGCTGTATTATGTGAATCTATAAATACAGAATTAGATTTGAATCTATCAGTAAATAAGAATAAGAAAGTAAATTCTTTTCCTAAATGAAGTACACGCGAAATAAGAAATATTTCAACTCACTAGAGAGCATACCACGTACTTAAACGTTCAGTTAAATTAAAGTATTATCAAAACTATTTTACTCCTCATAGTTAATATTTTACTAACACATAAAAGTTAATAAGGTAAGATGAACCAGCAAGGATGACAGTACTAATGCATGTAGAACTTCTGTTACACAGTAACATAAAACTACAGTTAATAGTCCTTCCCAAATATAACTAGTTATCTTAACATGGAAAAGTAATTCATAAACTGTACGTACGGATAGCTATCAAGTAATCTTACTCTCAGCACAGAATATCCTGAAAGGCTCTCGTTTTCTAAATAGCCTATCTGTATTATGGCTGTGTTGATGACAGTATAGTTTTCGAGGAAACAAGCGGTGCATATGTGAAACTTTATAGTTACAAACAAGGAGAAAATGCAAATTCTTCATATATACATATACATCAACCATTTTTTATTAGCTATTGGTAATCCTTACTGGCAAGTGCTTTTCGCTACTAAGGCCAATTCGAATTATTTTTCTTTTTCCTAATTGTACTCTTACGCAAATCAGTGGTATGAAGGAACAGTCTACTATTAAAGCAGGATACGAACCAATACTCGGATTTGCGTACAAGACTCTGTATTTCCAGCAAGATTCGAATCTGCGATCATGCGATCACGCATATAGGGAACAAATATAGAGATTAAAAGGATCAGTGGAGTTACACACATGAATTCGTTGGGTCTGTATAAGAACTTGAATTAAATTAGTACGTGATAAAAGAAAATACCAGAAATTAAGAATATTCCTTTCATGCGCCCAATTAAATGGATTAATAATCTTACGTACTCCAGGAAAAATATAAATAAAATATTATAGATCTGTAATTGTTACTGCGACTATTCCTTCATGACCTCATCATGATGGAAATAAATATTTTAATAAAGCTGAATCCGAAGCACTATTTACCATTCGTAACGTCATCATAATAAATCCGATCAATCAAGTAATCAGGTTTTGATAATTTAAGTTCTATTTCCAGCAGATTTTAAGCTGAGATAACATACACTAAAATCGAGGCCTCTAGCCTCAGTGTTACAATTTGTGATGGATTAGAACGTATAGGTTTAACAGAGGTATCACTAAAAACCCGTCCATTCATCATTGTTCTTCGAAGTTTCCTGGACAGGAATGCATCACTGGAATTGTACCAACATTCTGTCTTATTTATATCTTTATTGCAAGCTTAATTATTTACTCCATTTTAAAATACTCCACTTATTCAACTTAAATCTTTTCTTATTGCAAGGTTTTTCCTCCTCTTTTTTTTTAACAAGACTGTAAATTTGGATGCAATTAATGAAAATGAAAATAAGTTACAGTCATTGTCAAAAGTCTGAATACACTAATTTTCCAAAATAAATAAATAAATAAATTCCATACAAAACCCAGCTTGTTGAACTCGTTGTGTAAAATAAACATTACTGCTCATATATCATAAAGAAATTAAAACAAATGGCCCTGTTTCCACTGAGAAATTTATTGAATATGTTTCCATTCGATGAAATGCACACCCTTAGTCTTGATACGAGCTTTACAAATTCCAGGCACTGTTTGATTAATTTATGTACGGTTTACGAAGCTATGCAACTCCGAAAGCCTTGAGGAGCCTTCCAAAGTCATTCAGTATTCATTGGCGTTTATTTACGGACTGTCCTGTCAAGTTTATCTTACAAATATGGTGACCATAACAACTACTCCATTCGTTGGTGATGTAAGCGTCTTTGTATTACAGATAACTACTGTATAGCTTGGAGAATGTTTGGGGTGATAATCTTGTTGTAGTACAAAGTTACAGCCCCAAATCCGCGTTCCTGGTGGGATCCTATGCCTCATTTAAACGTCGTGAAACGACATTTCTGTTCGTTATTCCTTTAATTCGAACTAAATTATCAACTTGATAGTCTGTAAAGCATCCCCAAACAGTGACACTACCTTCTCCTTGCCTTGCTGTAGGTATTACATGGTCGGGAAGAAAGTGCTCTTCGCGACAACAATATACCAACTTCTAAGATTGGAATGCGAAAAGTTGAAATTTAGATTCATCGATCCACAGTGCTCTCTTCCATTGTTCATCATTCCAGTCTATTTTACTTTATTTTTGCGGCCCAGGAGTACCTTTCTGTAATGATTCCTGCTTGAAGGAAGATTTGTTTACCATAATCCTATCCTCTAGACCATAGATCTAAAGGCGCTAGAGCTCCGTGCTATTTGATACCGACTGGAAACGCTCTTCTATAGTTCACCTCTGGTACTTGGGGTCCCGGGTTCGATCCCAGCCCCTGCCAAGTGAACTTTGTGGTGGACAAACACCGTGTGCGTGGGTTTTCTCGGGGTTCTCCCGTTTCCTCCCACTTTCTTCATTCCACCATTTCATTCATTACTCATAATCACCGTCTCCTTTAGCCTAACCGGCATAACCGTAGGACGTAAAACTCAAAGATTTCATTTCATTTTTTCTTCTATAGTTCTATTGATTCTTCCGTAGTAGTTAATGCATATTCCGCTTGCTTGTTTTTCCAGTGAACTTGTCTTTAAGAGAAATTGTTATTTTTGGACGATCAGTGCATTACCGTGTAATATTTACACCACTTTCTGACTATCTTTGAAGAGTTCGACGCACTGCTCCGCTCGATCTCTAAATGATTTTTCGCAGAGAATGACTCTCTTCTCTCAAGATAACCACTTGAACACGCGCCTCGACTCTTAGTTGACAGTTTCTCTTCCGCATTTCACAGTATTTGCATGTTCTTCGCACTATTCGACTGGTTCGCGCTAATGAAAACAGTAAGATCGCATGTTATAGATTTGCATCCAATTTTGCCCATATTACGAAATGATTGAATACCGCATACATAAATGTTCACTGAAGTAAAGCGATAACTACTGACAAGGTTCATGTACACAATAGGTGTTGATACGAAGCATTATCCAACAAAGGAGACGTTAGTTGTCTGTATCTTAGTTTTATTGTCAAGCAGGTTTCCTAAATCAATCTGTCTCGATATGAACAAGACCATAAATTTTCAAATCTTTATATGAATAATATTGTTTATTCAAAAATGAGTTGTACACTGAGAAAAAAATGTAGGTGGCGTACTAAAAAAGGTAGGTTACATGAGTAATTCCTGTAGTTTTTGGACTTAACGTACAGCAGACGTATAACTGAAAACGCATGTTTTATAATACTTTCCGTATAAGTGTTCCATCTATACGTACTTTCCGTATGAAACAATATAGACGGTCAGGATCTCACATACAAATGGACGTATATAACATACAGCTGAGGAATGTAACGTAAGTGTATGCATGTGATATACGGAAAACTGTTAGATGTCAGACATCCTGCAACGGCATGATGTAACAACTAAGGGCAGTGCCTATGTAGCATATGGATAACGTATGCTCCGTATTGATTTCTGTAGTAAGCAAGAGGATACCGTATATTTGTACAATATACCGCTGTCCGGAGAACGGAGTTTTCTCAGTGTACGAAGACAATGTCTTTTAGATGGAAAATTCTGAAAATTCAATAGTGTGCTGTGAGTTTTGACAATGACTAGATATAAACACACTTGGCACATTCTCGGAAGGTTCTGAAACACTTCCAATTTGTGTTTCCACTTAATGTGTCAACTATTTCTATTTACAGACTTGAATGTATCTAAGCTATAATACTAGAACACTACTACGTAAAATGTTCCTAGTACGTGTGATATACCACTAAAAGAACAGCATTATTGATTTTACATCAACAAGAAAATTCAGACTTAGAAACCACGGTATTATAGAGTTTGATTTTCATTTAACTCTGCTTTGAACCAGTTGATAAACGAAGTCAATTTTTATTCGTCGGTCTATCGTTGCCAGCCTTCGCGATTTCTAAAGTCTCGCAGTGGTGGGCAAACGTTGAAGTTTCTGACACGTTTACTGTCAAAGTATCCTGAACACCAGCGACAATTTCTTCCCCCTTCTCCACAAGAAGAAAAAAATGGCGTCAGAAAAGTTTTGCGGAACACAAAGAAAGAAGTTAAAGTGAAATCCTGCAGGAGCAGACGTTAAGTAAAGGTCTTGGGAATTTCCCCAACTACCACTCGTTTGAAAATGGTATGAAGGATAAATTTCTCATAAGTTGAACAAACTTTCTTCTGCAACCTTGTTTACTTGTTGTTGTAACTTGGAACTCAGTCTTCAAAATAAAATAAAATAGCTCTTCTTTGCTTTGTTACTCTGTTTCTTTGTATAACTACATATCTTTCTTCTACCTTTTCTCTTACTTCCTCCTTAATAACCATGTTTTTTTTCACCCTTCTTTTCATGTATAACAAACTGAAAGCAATAATTATAACAGAAATCGTTCTAATTAGCATATCCTATGATTTATAAAATAAACATTTAAATATTTGAATATACATGTAAACGAAGAAAAAATATTTACTATATATAAATAAATAGATCTCTTTTTATATTTATGTTCCACTCGAACTATAAAATACGTAGCATTGGGCAACAAGGATAACAAATCATTTTATAGGAAGCTGGAGTTATATATATATATATATATATATATATATATAAAAGAAACACCTTAATGCTCATCACTTTAAACCAGAAATTTACATCTTAAGATTGTCGTTATACAGGGTGAGCCAAGGTAAACCGAACTGTTCATGAAAGATGAGAAACAGTAAAGCATTAGTATATTCGACGTAGCATCGTGCATTAACATTTCGTATTCCAAGTAACGAGTTGTGAACGAAGCACATTGATCTCGAATGGATAGAAGGAAAAGGCGCGGGAGGAGAAAAACACGATCTGCAGCTGTGAAGGAAAACAGCAAAGTAAAGCTAACAACCAGTGTAGATACGAAAGTCTGGCGAAATAGGCCACGATATGTATCGTAAAAGAATATTTCTCACAGACAGGTCACTGAAAAGAGGACAAGAAAATTTCCATACCAAGTTCAGTGACCCACTCGCCAAGTCAACCATACACGAACTCATAAAGAAGTTTGAGCGAACAGAATCCGTGCTTAATAAGGAGCAGAGGGGGCGAGGCGCAGAAAAAAATATATATTCGCCTCTAGATATTGCCGAGTCTCACCAAGCCTATGAGATGTCAGTCGTAACTGACAGGAGTTTCACAAACAACATGCTGGACATCTTGAAGAACTTAAAACTGAATCAATATAAGATCATGGCTTTGCAGTTGAACCCCCGCAAGAAAATGCTAGATGTATATAATACTGAATATGGCTACTGAAAGAAATCGAAAATGGTTTTATCGGTCCGAACCTCTACTTCATGGTGAACGAGGTATGGTTTCATCTCAGTGGCTAAAGTAAGTGGTCCAGTAGAATCCGCTAACTCAACTCTCGATGTATTGACATTTCGTATGACTCGACGAATTTTTTGATCGCTAAATGGTCCATCCTGGTCAAACAGGACATTCATTATCTTAAAAAAATATTGTGGTCTATTAATAGCTATATTTCAATAATTTCTAATTTCATCTCTAAGGTGCAAACAGTACAGATACATTTTAATAACAGTGGGGAAAGATGGGGTAATAAGAGACAAAAGTAATTTAAAATTTTAACAGTTTTCAAGTCACATTTCTGATCTTTTGTATACAGCTTGATTCTTTATAAGGTTTACAACTTCAATCAATTATAATGCTTTATTGGAATCACATAATCATCGTATTAGTTTATGTATAATTATACTGTAAAACACTTCACGTTTTTCGTGACAAATCCATTATGGCTCAATATGTGCACTGCGATCATCCTGGACACATCCCAACGAAAGTCGATTTCCTGCCAAACAGTAACCAGCATTTTGGGAGTAACGTCCGCGATGGCTCTTGTGATGCGATGTTTCAGTTCATTAACATTATCAGGTAGCGGAGGGGTGTACAGCGGGTCACAGAATTCTTGATGTACAATATCCGTGAAATAGGCAACCCAATTAACGCCTGCTCCAAGATTAATTACGCCTGGTAGCAGCTAGCACAGCAGCGTGAAGTTTCCCCCAACTGTTAAAAGTACAAATTGTAAAGAGTGTTTTCGTGCAGAAGTGGTGCGAAACGCTGGCTGACGAAATGACAAAAGGGAGTATTTGGATACTTGTACTCACAGTACTTCTTGTTTGTATGATACACACGTAAAACTATACAAAGCCACTTGAAAAAAATATACGGATATCAGAGGTGCTGATTAGAACAGTCGGGGAACTTAGTTAATCTTATAGTTAACTCAAATGAGGATGATATAAACAAGTTTACTTAGTTCAAATAACTATACATATCCGCGTATCAAATAATATACGGATATATTATGCGGTACATATGGTAGTCCTTTTTTAACTAACTCAAAGCTTTGCGCTGAGTTTTGAAACTATTAACAATAGTCCTACCTGAAAACCAATTAAAAGTATGGATGCATCACTTGGGGGAAGAACACAACCCCCAATGAAAATTTTGGGGATGTAACAGGGCGTGAGCTCCTACGTTAAGGCGCTACTGATTCATACGTAATACTACTTCAAAAGAAGAAATTGATTTCATAATTCGTTAAAAATTTTTGAACATGCTAACTACTGTTATTTTATTTGTAAATATTAAAAATGCAGAATTCGATAACACTCAAACGAGTTGGAGAACTTATCTCTATAAAGGTAGGCCTTTTTCAAGTTCACTTGCAAATATAAATGAGGGTTCATGATTTGTATAATATTTGTGAAATTTTACCCATTGAGATACACAGAGAAAATGGGAGAATATAGTGTCAACAAACAACAATTTAAAAATGCACGAAATTAACGGATAATATCAAATATAGAACTATTCATAGAATTAACTCTGCAATTAGTTATCTCCATTCATTTTTCTTCATTTTCAAGATCACTGAATTTCTCCACTGGAGATTATCTTTCATTTAGCAGCATTCAACTGGAGCTGAGTCTCGTAAATGGAACATTTTAAAAAGGGTAAACGGCGAAGGCGGGAATCGAACCCGGGCCGCCAGATTAGAAAACTAAAATTCTAACCAATCATCTCAAGCGTTACTTCTTTCGGCTTGCCTAAATAAAGAGCCTGTTCTCTTTGCTCAAAACACTAGCTCGTTAATAGTCAGATTGATTGAAAAAACAAAGAAATATGTAATTGACTCGGAGGGCATTATATCACTGTATTCACTAAATTATCAACATTACAGATATTTTAAAAACAAAATACAAAACACCTTTATTTTGCATCAAATTCGCGGCGTGTATTATACTCGTAAACAAAGACCAATCAATTTTTGCGTAGTAATTGTGGTTAAGTGGTCAAGGCGTTTGACTAGTAATCTGAAGGTAGTCGAATCAAATCGGATCCACGAACGTACAGTACATCCTTTTTTCTTCAGAAGTTTTGGTGGCAATTGATCGGCGATGGCACACGTTTTATTTTCTTCTGATATTTGAATACTCGAATGTTTCAATACTTAAGCTATCAAATCTTCAGGAATAATAATAATAATAATAATAATAATAATAATAATAATAATAATAATAATAATAATAATAATAATTATTATTATTATTATTATTATTATTATCTTATTATTATTATTATTATTATTATTATTATTATTATTATTATTATTATTATTATTATTATTATCTCATACAAGATTAAAAGTTAGGAGCTTATTATCGCTCAGGGCATAACATTACAACCAGAAATGTAACGTTTTGCAAGAACATTTCGGTTTTGTTTAGTGTTGTGCAAGTGAAGAGGAATTTCTCATCTCGTTTCTGATACAAAACAAACAAAATTGAGACGACAGTTAACATTAAACGTTTAAGACGGGACAAGGCTAACCCAAATTATCGTCTCGCTTTGGAGATGGAAATCGAGACAAGACGAAAAGTATTGTAAACATTTCTCGTTTCAGTGTATGCCCATTCATCTCGTTTCTGATACAAAACAAACAAAATTGAGACGACAGTTAACATTAAACATTTAAGACGGGACAAGGCTAACCCAAATTATCGTCTCGCTTTGGAGATGGAAATCGAGACAAGACGAAAAGTATTGTAAACATTTCTCGTTTCAGTGTATGCCCATTCTTTAAGTAAGAATTGCTTTGTAGACTGAATCTTATGCGCTATTTTGTTACTTTGTATTTCGGAGCTCATTGAATTAATTATGGTCTGTGTAGGTATTTTTGTAGCAAAGCTTTTATAATTACTTCTGCATATCCTTAAAGTTAGTTTATTATATGCCTTACTGTTCAGTGACATTCAGTTACTTTATTACAGTTATCTTCCTCAAAACGTACAGTAGAATACTTTCTACGTGAAACTTCAGTGGAACGCTTTGGTTTAAAATTTTGGTGGTTGCAGAGGTTTGTCCTGGAGGTCCAGACAGCATCCCGAAATCCCGATTTATCTGTAAGTTTTGCCTAATTTTAGGGCAACTTGAAAAATTTTAATACTATTATTATTATATTATTATTATATTATTATTATTATTTCTGAAAATTTAAGACATCAATATTACGTCCTATTGCAATGTAAATAAGCGTACTGAAGTTGATTGGAAAAGAAAAAGAAAGGATAAGAGAGAGTGATAAAGGATAAGAGCGATTAGTGTCCGAAAGGAAGTGTGAGGAGAGAAAGATGGTGTCAGCTCCTGGATAACATTAATATCGAAACTTCGGATGCCTAAACAGAAATTAAGACGGATTTGTCTTCACCACGATACATAGTTACACACTTTCTTTGGCTAAAAGACTTTGGATTATGTATGCGTTATATTGATATTTTAACAAAATATACATACCAATATAAGAAAGAATAGTTCCTATTTACAAATTTTGGTTGAACGGATATATGGAACGTGTTGGAAATGGCGAACGAAAATAATAAAATTTTTAGCAGTAGGAGTAATAGTGGAAGACGTTCGGAATAATTGCTCGGAAACAATATCGTTTCAGACACATTTGTGACTCATACTAGGCCCTAGGCATGACCCTTAGGGGGCGTATTCATGAATTGTTTACTAAACACGTTACCTTTTCCACCACAGTACGAATCAAGGTTGTAGACAGACATGCGACGTCAGTTTGCTAGTATATTCCCTGTGAAGAAAGCAGTCTCCACTTTAACTTGTAACACCGAAAGAAAATGAGCATTTTTCATTTTATTACACATCAGAAGTATGAGTATTGTAGTACATAAAAACAACCTACGGCAGCGAGAATCGAATCCGGGACCCCTTAATTAGGAAACGAATGCTCACGCCGCTATGCTAAGACTGCTCTGTTAAGTAAGAGTCAAAAAACGCTCGTTTATGAAGCAAATTGCACACGTTTACGATAACGACGAAACACACTGATTTCTGTCATGATAAAATACTATAGTCGAGAGACTTCAAATTTAAATTTAAAAACAAAAATATACATATAATGCCTCAGACCACTTTCTTTTCTGATTCACCGAAAAGTACCTCTGTATCTTGCTATTATTGCAATTACAAATATCAATATCCAAAAATGCCTGAAGTTCTTTTTTCACTTACAACGAGAAAGCAGACTTTGGTAAAATTAACATTGGGGCCATTTTTTGCAAGATGATTTTGAACATTTAAAGTGTTCATATTACTAACTGGGAGAGCGCAATGGCCTAATGTAGCATAGAAAAAGCGTCTTAAAGTTTTCGACTCGCCGCATATGTCGTAAGTGATTAAATGACGACGTGGCAGTCACAAGCATTTATGATTCACTTTTTATTGGTTGCGGGTTCGATTCTCGCTGGGTTCAACTTTTTTTTGTTTTTTGCATAACCAATAAAGCAACCACTTGTATAGCTACAAGTAAAATATTAATTCTCCATATGTTTATAATGAATTAAAACAATAGAAATATTCAAATCAGTTGTAAATTTTTTTAATATTTCATGGTAACTGGCAACAGAATATAATCTATTTCGTAAATATATTGATATCACGAATTATATTATGGTTACTACAGTCGTTGTGTAAAAATGTTCTTATGCTTCGTGTCTACACCGGTTGGCAGTGTGTGTATTACAAGCACTGGCACAAATGGCACGGGGGAACGAGTGGGACATATCCCCTCCAATCTTGGAACTGAGGGATTGTGCCCCCAATATTCCGATTTGAAATGTTTTTTTTTTTTTTTTTTTTGGTGAGAAATGTGATGAATTGTGTCCGATTGCCACAAAGGAAATGAGATGAAATTGATATTCCCCAGAGTAAGCCTCAAATCTACACACCTCCCAATGTTGAAGACAACTCTACTCCCCTGATCCTCCACAGTATTGTTTTTCAACATCATGAATATTTTGAACATCACTTTAAAAAATATATGGGAACGGTCTTACCCGTCCTCCTCCCCCAATTTTGGAGACAGATTTTCACCGCTTAACAGAAGTGGAATAAGGGGTAATCTCGTTTAATTATAGTATCATCCAGCATTACCAAAGAGGATTTCCTTCTCATCGCCCTTGTAATTTTCACACTGTCAACAGATGTAGGCACGAAGCGTCAAGAATATTTTTTACCCAACGACTGTGGTAACTATAATATAAATCATGATATCAATATATTTACGAAATAGATTACATGGGGACAATTGGGAAGCACGAATTGTCTTATTTTACATATACAATATCTACACACAATTTCAATCGCTTCGATCCACTCCTTCCCGTACTTCTACGATAATATTTACTTTTTGCGGAAAAGGCCTTGACCCCAACATATGTTTGTTGACTGTTTCTCCGCCCAAGCTAAAAACATATGTTTGCTTATTTTTTGCGTATTGTCCCTACAAAAGTTTCGTTGCAATTTTCTATTTCTTTAGGTACTTCTGACATATACTTATTAGCACTTCAGATAATTCGTAATCAAAGGTTTGGAAGGTTTCTTTTTTTTCTTTTCTTTCTTTCTTTCTTTCTTTAAGGAAAATACGAAACACATATTGCCTCATTTCATGTATACAACATCTGTGCCAATTAAATTCACTACAGTCCACTACTTCTTGCCTTTATGGCGTCAACTTTCACATTTTTGGGTAGGAGTTTTTGCACTCTGAAACAGTTTTTCCGCAGAAAATGAAAAAAATATTCCTTTCCTTTTTGCGTATTGTCCCTACACAAAGTTTCGTTGCAATTCTTCATGACCTTTAAGCACTTCTGACATACTGTTATTAGCAATTTTGATATATCATGATCAAAAGCTTTCCGGAATCCGTGTCCACCCAACCTTTTTTTTTTCAGGAATCCCTCATTTCGGGTCTAAATATCTGTGCACAATTTCGTTCGCTTCGGTCCACGATTTGATTTTCGGGCGTCAAATTTCAAAATTTTGGATGGGGGCTTTTGTCCACTAAAACCATTTTTTCCACAGAAAATTAAAGAAAAACACTTATTCGTTTATTTTTTGCGTATTGTCCCTACACAAAGTTTCGTTGCAACTCATGTCTTTTAGGTACTTCTGACATACTGTTATTAGCACTTTTGATATTTCGTGATCTTTGCGTTTAACGTCCCACGTTTTTGTCTCTTAGGTTAAGCGAGACCATGATTAAAGCAAGTGAATTATGATGGACAAATTAGTGGAAAGAGAAAATGGGAGGAAATTGGAGTGTCCCGAGAAAACCCACGACCACGATATTGTCCACTTCAAGCTTACTTGCCTTGGGAACGAATCAAGTACCCCACCCTCAGGTCAGAGTTGGAGTGGGTCGGTGGGTCGAGTTTTCAGAGTGGATCAGTGGACCGAGGATCAACAGGATGTGACCTATTGCGACATACCACCTGCCATGACGCACTGCTACCCACCATGACCCACTGCAATCCACCGACCCACTCTACTTACTGCATTGTAGACAGTACCTTCTGAACAGCATATTTTCACCCTCGACCCTAGCCATAGGAACTAAATACATGTTTCTGATTGATTGCAGTTTGCGATTGTCCAAACCTTCTTGTGTATGTATTGTGTATTATAGTAATAGAAGAAAATTGTCACTTTGTTGGAATTAAAGAAGAAAATTAAAGAATCAGGTGAGGTTAAATTAATATCATGGCAGTCAAGCTGGAACAAAACGAGCCCTGCGGGGCTTCTGACCAGGCCGGTAGCCAGCCCAAAAATGTAGGGGGGGCCGGCCGAAGTTAGGGGGGCCCGATCTAACTATATTATAGTTCATCACCATATTATAGTTCATTTGCAAGCTACCGTGAAAATTTTAGGGGGACCCGCGGAAATTTAGGGGGGCCCAGCCCTCCCTAGACCCCCTTGGATACGGGCCTGCTTCTGACCAGTTGTTACTACTACTAGTATTACTACCTATAGTATGGAAACTGCACGCGTAACGTAAGTAAATCATTTTTTTGAGTATTATTTATCATATTTTAATTAAAATCGCGTTATGGAAACAATAAAAAATAAAATATAAGAATTAAAGTTTCCCTAAGGTAGATTTGAATCCACACCAAAAGAAATTACAATTACGAACCAGTTGTGCTATAAGTCTCGGCCACGAAGACCGACAGCAGTAGGTAGTTCATTTCTGCTATATTTATGGTAGGTGGCGAGAAACAGATAACTTCAACTTACCAGAACCGCGTATTTAGCTCCTATTGCTAGGGTCGAGCGTCCTTAAAAAATATGCTTCTGAACACTGGTGAATTTATCTGCGCTTTACTTTCAAGGCCTCCATTACCCTTCCTTTTTCATTTGTTTCTGTTTACTTACCTGAGATGAGTATCTCTAACAAGGAGAAGGCAGAGTTTGGTAAGTGAACTTCGGGGCCATTTTTTTTGCGAGGTGGTAATGGACATTTAAAAAGTTAATATGGGAGAGCGCAATGGCCAAAAATAACGCAGAAAAACCGTCTTAAAGTTTTCTATTCGCCGCATATATCGTACGACGCACAATTTTACAAGCAAGATTTATGACTTGACCTGTATATAGGCTAACTCTAATATTAAAGTTTGATTCTGGTTAGCTATACGGTGCGTAAGCAATGCTGTATGCATCTTTCTATAAGTCCAATAAACAAAACGTCCACAACTCTCTTTTGCAATATGAGGAAATTATGAAACATCTTAACACGAGATTTGAATATCAAATTAGAGTTTTTTCCAGCTCTAAACTCTCTTCACCCTCTACGGTTCTAACGCTTCACCCTTTAAAAAAAAGTAAGTTTTATAGATGAGCTACAAAAATATCTCTGATAGATTAACTGACATTACACATACAGAGATAGAAAGACTAAAAATAATGATTGAATAGACAGACTATTTCCCCACAGTGAAATTACATCTAAAGTAGTTGCGAAGTAACAGAACAGCCTCAATTTAGATTAAATGAAGATCATCTGTGTGGATATAGTATTCTAATTCAAACACTTCTTGTATTTACAAACTTTTTTCTGAATTATTTACACAATCTGAATCTTAAAAAGAATGACGCGCTGAAAGCACACTCATCACAAACAGCAAGCTAATAACAATTGAAATTCAATGGAGATTTTCCATTTATTGCTTGCATGTGTTACCTTCGATTTAGCTAATCCATTATTCATAAGGACGTGAAAGCACAATCCATTAGGAACAAAGATTGTTTCAGATGTATTTCTAGTGTTCAAGCGCAGTTCAGTTTAAATCACCACCTTTTTTTACAGGAGTTATCAATTTATACTTCCATTCTGAAACTATTTATCTACCTCATTTAAATCAGTCATTCTAATTCATTACAGTTATTTAAAAATGGAGGACAAAAAAAATATTGATAAATTATATCATATTCAATGAATCAATAGAATGGGTCTAATTGAATATAAGCAAAATTGATGTACCCACAAACGTTTACTCACATTTTGATATGCACGATTGATTAAAATATTTCATGCAATTATCAGATCCTAATAAAATAAAACCGATGCAAAATAGTTCGTCCAAATGAAAAAGCAGGTTGGCCTAAGTTGAGTCTTAAGGCAGAAAAACAAGATACCTCCTATTTTCCATTCTTAAGGTACAAAAATAGCGGCTTATTTCATCTAAACTTAAGAGATGTTCATTTATTACTGTATCAAGGAGTACATTTACCACGGTAGCTTTCTGCCAAGAATGATATTTACATTACTAACAATCTTCAAATGAATAAAATGGAACTTAGAAACTTAATATATATTTAAATCTGAAAATGGAAATTCTTCAAACCACTCTATAATTTTGGTTTCAAATTATCTTATGTATAAATCTAAAGCACCTGCTGTACTAGGATCGTTTTGGACGATACAATTTAATTTACTTTACTTAAGTTCATCTAACACAAATTTGTTTAACTATTTCCAGCTGTGACATAACGATTATTAAACAAAAGAAAAGATATTCCAGTGCGTTGTCGTACATGAAAACTATATTTTATTTGCTTGCACATGTCAATTAATATTCAACGTATATAAGTCTGCATATCACATTCAAGAAGCCGGATCCGCACGGAAGAAAGAATATTGTAAAAAATAGAGAATGATAACTCTCTAGCGAGTGAGATAAGTCTAAAACATGCCACATTTGGTGTTGTTCATGAGATTAGAACTAAATTTTTTAAGTTCGAGACGAGACGATAAATTTTTCGTCTCATGGGGAACACTAGTTTCACCCTAGTCTTTAATTTGAAACACTGTTTTAGTGTAACACTATTAAAACCCCAAATCGATTGTAAATACAATGTACGAGAACTTACCGTCGTTTAAATATTCGCAACTCATTGCACAATAAATAGACTGCTTGTACGTACACGTTTAAATAAATATTTGAGCAGTTTAACACATTACTATTAAACTATTTCTTGTATAATTTAGCATTATCTGAATAGACAATACATTCTGAATATTTAATTACTTGTTCTACATTAGAGTAGATTAGGTAGGAAATAATGAAAGTCTAAAGTGAAAGTCTCGTCATACATCACTTTAATGGTTTGCACTTTGTAATAGACAGACACTATGGGGGAAGGCTTTATAGAGGCACTCCCACATTCTTCATTCCACCATTTTGTTCACATCATCGTCTCTCAGCCTCCGAGCATAATTGTGGGACTTTAAACTAAAAATATGATTAAGGTTTAAATTAATTATACCACTGGTTCCCAACCTGAGGGGCGCCCACCTGGAAGGCGTGAAGAGCAAGCAAGGGGAATGCAAACTGTGACAGAAATAAAATGTGAAATTATGAATAAAAACACAACTTGTAAGTATTTACGCGTTAGCAAACTTCAAAAGCCTACATGTTTAACATTTTGTCTTTCCTAGTCCTATTCAAGATTTCTACTTTATTAAGAACTAAGCAAATTAATTTTTTAAAATAAAATTATCAGAAATGAGTACAAAATGCTATTTCTGTGTATAAGATGGGGTTCAAAAACTTTCCAAGTAAAGGCAAAGAAAAACTCAGTGTGATGTTTGACATTGATTTTCCTTCACAAGTTTCTTCATATTCGCTGGTAAGTTCGACAAAACCCACCTGAAATCACTTTCCACTTGCAAACGGTTGCGATACTTTGATTTTATTGTGGTCAACGTCAAAAATCTTGATTCTGAGAGAAGTTGTTGAGTTGTTGGACAAGACCTTTTAAGACTTATTTTGCTACTCTTGGATAAACAGACAGAAACAAACCGAAAATTCTCCCAGACATTGGTTGAAACAGTTCTTTGACAGGTGTTTGACAAGTGGTCTACACCCTTACTATATGGAAAAGGTAGGGACTGTGGCCTACTCACATATATATTGTGTGTGTTTAATATGTATCGAGTGTTCTAAAAATGCGGTACACGGACCACTGAGCACTATTCTACAGGCCAAAATAAAGCGAAAATGTTGTATGATGGTATGCCCTCCGGGACCTCCTTCAGACGCTATGGAGAATCAAAATTTCACAATGTGGCAACGTCGCAGATTAACTTCGAGCCATTAGCATTACTATTCGAATACAACCAGCTGAATCGATTGTTACACTAATAAGTGATGCTAGTGTCAATCAATATTGACTTTAGCCGCCATCTGGAAAGAATCGATACAACTATTTGATAGATTGGTAGATCTAATCTAGGGTTCTTTATTTGCGACGTTGCCACATAGTGCAATTTGTAAACAAAATGAAATCTTTGAGTTTTGCGTCCCACGATTATGCCAGTTAGGCTAAAGGAAACGGTGATAATGTACTCGACACTCGAAAGGTATACAAATGTATATATATTTTTTGCTTTATTATGACTTCTAGAACAATGCGCTGTGTTCCGTGGGGGCCATTTTTAGAACACCCGATATATATATACAGGGTGTGTCAAAATAAGTGTTACAAGCCAATATCTCGCGAACTATACGTCAAATAGGAAATATGTTAAAAGTCAATGTACAATACAGAGGGGGGCCAAAAAATCTCGAAGGTTCCCCCATTTTGGAGGAAGGGATGCATGTGGATGTTTCGAATGGTAACATAGGGCGAGTGATACCTTCTTTGATAAATCGTGAAATATCAAACAGCTTAGTACAAAATTGGGACCTCGTGTTTGACTGATTTGTTAGGCCTGTCTGTATTGTACATTGACTCTTAACATATTTCTTATTTTATGTATAGTTCGCGAGATATTGGTTTGTAACACTTATTTTGACTCACCCTATATATATATATATATATATATATATATATATATATATATATATATATATATATAATGCTCTTCGTTCCTTAAACATTAACTAGACCTAATTAGAGACCTAATTTCTCTCTCTATGCTACTTATCAGATAAGTTGCCATCCGTACTCTCAGAGAAATAAATGTTGTTCGATTAGTTTGCGCTTATAGACAACCAACAAAAAACGGTAAGAGTGACTACGTTGAACATGAAGCTGGAGAAATGAAATCTTTGAGTTTTTAATGTCCCACAGTTATGTTGTATAGGCTAAAGGAAACACGATGTTGAGAATGAAGTAGTGGAATGAAGAAAGTAGGAGGAAACGGAAGAATTCCGAGAAAACTGGCGTACACGGCGTTTGTTCACTTCAAAACCCACTTTGCGAGAGCTTGTAGCGAATCAGGGACCACACACACTAGAGGTGAATGCTCTACCACTGAGCCATCGCGGCCTCTATGAAAGTGAAGACTTAGTGCATCGTGCTGAGTGAATAAACCTAAAAGTGTCAAGCATACAATAAAAAGAAGTACGGGGAAAGGAAAGTAGTTTCTTGGCTCAATAGTATTACACAAGAACGTGGATGAACAATTTGATTTAAAGCCTAAAACATTCTGCTGTTCACTAGGATATTTCATAAAAGCATGTAACTTTTGCTGTGCTGGCCTTGTAATTACTCAAGTCAGACTTTGAGTGGGTATGAGGATTCGATAAGAATGCTTCTTTCAGAAGTCACGTATAAGCAATTCAACTCTGGAAAGAGATAAAATTAAAGCAATGTACCGGAAAGGGTATCAGTATAATTTCTGTGTGGAACAGCTAGAAAGAAGTAGGTACTGCAGTTTCTTACATTAAATGAGTTAACAAAACGTAGTGATCGAAGGTGTGGACGAAGAGGACTGAACTTTTAAGCCTATCACAATTCACATAATTACTGAGGTGAAATTGTTCTTCGAAATTCACTGAACTGTTACAAGGATAATTTAGAAAACAACTGTTCAGTTCTACAAAGGCCAAGAGTTGAGGAGATTAATGGAAAAACGATTGTCTAGAACTCTAGATACTTGCAAACAGTACGAACTATAGTATTTGCACACGTAACTTGCGCCACCGCATATTTTGCACGCAATATTTTTTAAAGGATTGTTTTGAACTTTGTTTTTCCCTCCGTATATTTTATACACATTTTTTCTAGTATGGTATGAATTTTCCTTCCTTAAATATCTCTGTTGTGTATTTCTTGAGATAAGAGAGAAATTAAGAAGTGCATATGCTATATGTTAATATATCTAGGATCAACACTAACACGCCGAAAACCATATCCACGAAGAAAAAAAATATCGACTGAAAACTAGTAACTTGTGTTATTATTCAATTTAAACCCTGTTGTTTTCTCGAATTCTGTTGAAGATTTTGTAGTTTAAAATATATAAAATGATAACTATGCCAATTGTGTTTTATGGTTGCGAAACATGGTCGCTTACTTTGAGGGAATAACACAGACTGAAAGTATTTGAAAGTAAAATCTGGAGGTGAATATTCGGGCCCAAAATGAATGAGAATAGCAAAAAATTCATAACGAGAAACTTTGTAAGTTATACCGTTTACCTAAAATACCTAGGGTCATTGTGTTTAGGAGGCTCAGGTGGGTAGGTTATGTGGCCAAAATGGAATAAAGTACCATTGCTTTCAAAATGTTAACTGAAAATTCAATTGGAAAACGACCATTAGGAAGATCTAGGCACAAATGAGAGCATAATATTAAGACGATCTTCCACAGGTAGGATATAAAGTAGAAACTGGAACCAGTTGGCTAAGGACAGAAGTCAATGGAGAGCGTCATTGAGTCTTCGGGTTGCATATGTGATAGAGTGAGTGAGTTAGCTTATGTTACGTGATAAATCCTATCTCAGAAAATTGAAATACTGACAAAAATACTTATTCTTAGTTAGGCCTACCGTATACCAGAATAAAAATCAGATCAACATCTCTAATTAAAATCCACATATTTTATGTCTCGATTTTCAGTGCCAAAATATAATTAAAAGGTGCGTAAGCAAATACTGTACGCAAGAAAATTTTGACGATTTACGAGTTTCTGGTTTAGAGATATTTTTCTAAATGGGACTCACGTCAACGAGGTGCTGAGCTATCCGTAGAAGCCATATAAATTTTCAGTATTGTATCTTAGATTTCATTTTTGTTTCTCGTTTAATATTGGAAATCATTTCTATACTTAAGCCTGCTAACCGCACATTACGAAAACGAGAAATGCATCTTGGAACAGCAGCTGTGATTCTTAGGTCACTATAGCAGTTTTATGAAAAAAAAAAATTTTTTTTGAATACATCTAAACTAAAGGCAAAGAGAAGTTGCAGAACATTAAAAGAAAGCTGTCTCGTGCTAATCGAGAGCCACTGTCGAAACCAATATGAAAAAATGACATCATATTTAAGTTTAATCCGCTAGTGTAACGCTCAAGATGAAACAGTTGGTTTGAAGCAACTATTTTATAAGGTTTTTTGATACAATGCCAGTAGTTGAAGATAAATTCACAGAAAAGTATTTGGTAGCTTCTGTCAGTTCGTTACCATGGTCAGAAAAGTTTCTAAACAATACTACTTAAGACTTCCAGCTACTGCATTTGCTGGAGCAGTCATTTCCAGCTGGCCGATGTCTGACTCAGAAGCACACTTCTACGATCTAAGAAACGATAGTGAGGCCAGCCGCATATTGACCAGAGGAAGGCGAATTGGCCAAAGTAGAGGGAAGCAGGAGACAATGTGGAGAGAGAAGCCTTAGTGAACTGAGTAACAACGTTGAAGGTCCTAGTCTAGCACGTGCTCCCGAGAAAGTGTAATACGAGGCTAGCTTTGTTGCATTGTTCACAATAGTGAAATAGGTAGACTACTCTGAGCCGACTTGGGAAATAGGTATCGTAAAGGATCTGAGGGAAGGGAATAAGGAAGTGTTGGCAGTGTACAAGTAGTCAAAAATTCATAGAGTACCTGAGAAATCACTGATCATCTTTGGCTATCACCACTGGTTTTCTATATGCTTCTTGTTCTCTCCTTGCGGTTTACCAAGAATGGGAAAAGAAACAGTACATTCAGTTTGCGAATATTGTGATATAATGAAAGGTTCAAAGTGAATGTCAAAAATGTAGTTTTATCAATAAAACAATTAAATGAATGAAAGTGCGCATTTGGGGCTAAGTGACAGTGATTCCAAATTCGTTTTCCAAGTAGGAATATTTGCCTCGGGTACAAACTCGAACAGTGGTCTAGATTAAACTTTAAAGAATAGGTGATTAGGAACTAGATGTTTGGGCTTTCGGCATCCAGAGCCTTGCTAGCCAATCATGTACGAGGATTGACGTCCCTCAGCCATCACACTATTGCCCGGGAAATTGTTAAGAAGAAAGGAATGAAGCGTATTACATTTGTAAATGCGTTCAAAATTTTAGGTTGTTTGAGACACCATTTAATATTATTTAATAAAACTAATTTTTCTCATGGTTTACTTTGGTCTATATGGAGCCATTTTAGTGGCAGCGTCCTAAGAAACTCGAAACTCGAGATTAAGGACTACCCTAATATGTATACAAATAGCCCGAAAAACCTTGTTTATTCTTCGAAATTAACCGATTTAGTCTAAAACTTAACATGTAGTATGATGGCGTTAATACCTACTACATGTTAAGATGGCGTTAATATCTAAAATCTGTGTCGTAGTGGATCAGACCAAACGCCAGTTAATAGCTGACAATTGAAGCTAGTAGAATTCTTATAATTAGTGGTGGAACTATAAAAAAAATGGAATTCTTATAATCAGACGAAAGGTATTGCGCCGTGAAGATGAATAAACTTTCCGCGATACTGCTACATTTTAAAATTTTATTTCTATAAAAGCAAATGCTGTGCAGGCCAGTGAAAAAGTTTGTGCTGCTTATGTGGAAGTTACATTATCAAAAGTAACAACCAAAAGATAGTTCAGTTACTTTCGTTCTAGAAAATTTGATATCTAAGATTCTTCTTGCAGTGGGCAACAAATCAAAGCAAAAGTGGATAATACTCTGGCAAAACAATCATGATATCACCAATGACTTAACTATGCCTCACCAAACACCATTAAACTGTTTCGAGAAAGCTAGCCAGAAAAAGAAGCTCGATGTTTGGGTGCCTCATGATCTAACTAAAAATCACTTCTCGATCGACTTCCTATCTGTGAATTTCTATTGAAACATAATAAACTTAATCTTTTGCCACTCGCGCTGTTGGAAGAAAGCAAACAGGTGAATAAAAACTAATGATTTTTACGAACGGCTGCATTACCGGAGTCACCCTCACTGCTATTCCTCACGTGAGTCTTTCCCCTCTTCCACCTAAAAGCTTGCTGACGTGCTGCAATTGTAGTAGTTTCCAGTACATGTTGAAGAAATAGTTTCGCCTGTGTTTGCTTTTCTCAAACGCGCGAGTAGTTCCGTGATAAAAGTAGCAACCATTTAATTTTATGGAGTTTGAAATTTTCCAACGCGCGATCGTTAATGTGATAATTACTGTTTATGAGTGAAGTTTTGTTTTTCTAAGCAATGTCTCGCTTCTTGAATACAAGTGAGATACAAAAGTGGCTTGACAATATTGATGATGAGTCTGATGTTGACTATCGAAAATTAGTGCCCCTGAAAGTGATGCAGATTTAAGTAATGAAAAAGTGAATGAAGATTATATTGATCATGATAGTGAAGCAGATAAGAACAGTGTAGATGCAGACTCAGATGCAAACGATATGGATGTGAGTTACAGTTACAGTTAAAATAGTGAAGATTGTTTCATTGGGAAACACAGAAAAACAAAATGGAAGAAGTAACTGGCAGCATCGGCAAAGACAGTGTAAAAACATTGTCAAAAAGATGCTAGAACCGAAACTTACTGCTAAGGGTATCACTGAGTAAATTGATGCTTCTTTTTAATTTATCGATATAGCCATGATTGATGAAATTGTAAAATGTACTAATAAGCATTTGGACAAATTACAAACAAGTTTCGACGAAGAACGCACTGCAAGTGTACAGCAACTTCAAGAGCGGAATTAATGGCTTTATTTCGACGTTTTTATTTGATTGCCACAAAGAAGAAAGCACGTTATGATATAAGATCACTCTGGGCATGTGACGGAACAGGAATTCCAATTGTAAGAGCAGCAATGAGTTACACGAGCTCTTTACTGCTACTCAGGGCCATTAGATTCGATGATTTCGAAACCCGACCTCAGAGAAGAGATATCGACAAGCTATAGATATACCACATTGACTTGACACCTACTCTTCCTTTCCAAGCGCTGCTATCGGCTGAAGGAATTCCACTCCATTTCGCTAAGGCTCTCTCGTTTAGCAACAGCTGAACCCTTATTGGCTCAACGCGTGGGTGTGTCGATGGTTTGAGCTTTAGTTCGCATTTTTGCCACGGATCAAGATATTTTGACAGCTCTATAGCAGCAATTCGAAATGTTCTAAGTGATTTACTCAACAATTGCATGCATTACTCCAAATAAATGTTACTAAATATATTGTTTGTATCTCAAAATGTCAATGTTGGAAAAAAGCAAACGCGCGAGTAGTTATGTTACTAAATTTGGCGCGAGTGACAAAAAGTTAAGCCATTCTGAAGTGATTGCATCACGAATGATGAAAGTGGATAACCTACCAGAACAATGTGCGAGGAAGATTTCACTGAAGCGAGAGATGTTTTAGAGTCTATGGTAAAGGTCACACCCACGCCCAAAAAATTTATGCTGTGCATTTGGTAGGATTGGAAGAACACTGCGCATTACGGGCTGATGACGCAGTGCTAAATAATAGAGTGGAATCTACGTATACTGTCGGCAATTAATGCGAGTATATAGGAACTTAAAAGAAACGGCCGAACTGGTCAATAGAAAGAGTGTCGTATACTATGCTGACAACACTAAACCACATACACCTGTACGAACTTGAGAGAACTTGTCTGGGAAGTTTCAATGCATCCATCGTATATACCGGACCGAACATCTTCAAATTATTTGTTTCGGTCTCAACAATCCTAACTTCCTAAATGGTTAGGATTAGGAATTAGATTTATGGGCTTTCAGCATCTGTGGCTATATTAGCCCATCACGTTCCTCGGTGATCACATTACCCGAAGGATTGGGGAGAAAGAAGAAAAGGGCCTGGGACTTTTCCGGCACTTGTCTGGTGTGGATGAGGATCTCAGGGAAATCTCACTCAGAATGGCTGGCCTGAGAAACTTTTAAACTATTTCGACCGAGTGTTCCCACCAGGAATTAAATCGATAAGCTCGCATCAAAGGTGAGAACGTTAGTGAATATGCTACACGGAGTCACCTATCTGAATAGTTTCAAAAGATGCTTGTAAAGACAACATGTCACATTTTTCTCGTTTTTTAAACCATAAACTACAGAAGTTGCACAGCGACGAGATTATGTTATTGTTGAAAAATTGGGAGAAGGTCTCCAACAAAATGGTGCATATGTGGTTTCGTAGTGTTATTTTCAACTTACAATAAGCGTATTCTTAATTTCGATCTCCAAAGACTCAATACTTTCTAGACAACCTGTAATCAGTCATTTCGAATGAAACAATTTAGAGTAAAATAATGAAAATTATTCCCATGTTCCCCCTGAAAGAAAGGTGTGTCATCCTAATAACAGCAACAAAATTCTGACTATGAGTCTGTATACTAACAACATTTACATCTGCCCAAGGCTGCATCTAGAAGTTTGTCAAACTTAAGTCAATTGAAATGTGGTAGTGAGGGCAAACTCAAGAAAGGTTTGTTTTTGGAGAAATATATATATATATATATATATATATATATATATATATATATATATATATATATATATATATATATATATATATATATATATATATATATAAGAAAATATTCATTTTAAGCATTCACTTCTTTAATAATACTTCTTTTACACTATTATTTGATTATTAAGTGGCATTTCTTTGATTTCTGTAAAGAAAATATATGTAAAAGCAACTTTGGTGACTAGAGATTTATAATTATTTGTTCTAAGAGATATGTCAGGAACAGTGGTGCGATTACTTACGAGATGAAGATAAGGGTTTCTCCCGAATCTTGTTATTTTGTATTAACGATATTATTATTATTATTCGTCTGTGACACTACGTGTTAATCTATATATTAATAACGGTGCCTGTGAACAAAAAAATTCAGATCCAAATTGAAAGTGACTATGTTTGTGACTCTTAATCTCTTGAACCACCCGACCGATCTCAATCATTTTTTTTACGTAGATGCAGTTCTGGCCTGGGAGTGTTTTTGGCTATTCACTTTGACAGTAGAACTTAGGGGAGGGGCAATTATAAAAAAATAAATAAAACTTAATAACTCTTGAACCAAACGACCAATTTCGCTCAAATTTTCAACATAGATGACATTCGAGCCTGCAATGGATTCTACCATTTCACTTGACGGAACAACGTAGAGGATGGGAGAAGAGGGAAATATACAAAAATCAATAAATATTTTTAAAAAAGTGATCACGTTTGTGAGTTAATAACTCTTGAACCATACGATCGATCTCAATCAAATTTTCAATATAGATGAAGTTCGAACCTGTGAAGTTTTTTTTTTATTATTTCATTTTGATGGTAGAACTTAGGGGAGAGGGTAAATATATGAAAATGAATAAAACTCTTGAACCACCCGACCGATCTCGATCAAACTTTCAACATAGATGAGGTTCAAACCTGGGGTGGTTTTTATCACATCTCTTTGACGGTAGAACTTAGGGTAGGAGGAGGAGAGGGGAGAGATATATAAAAGTAAATAAAACTTAATAACTCTTGAACCACCTGACCGATCTCAATCAAATTTTCAATATACATGACATTCGGGCCTGGATAATTTTTACCATGCCGTGGGGAGGGGAGAGGATGTATAAAAGTCACCGAAAATTACCAATATCAAAGAGCGCTTTAGTGATAGTAAAAACGGAACATATTACTATTTTTCCTTAATTTAACCCAGCGAAATCGGAATGCGTCTTAGATTCGACGACGTCTTAAATTCGAGTAATTATCGAGAGTGTCCTGCGCTTGCGCGGGACGTCGGGTTTGCTAGTTATGTTAAAGAGCATCCGGCTAATTTGAAGAAAGTAACTTTATTTCAATTTACTATAATCTACCTTCTCCTCAGAACGAAGCACTGGAGAGGTACGAAATAATAATAACATTCGATAAAACTATGGTTTATATTTAAAATTAACTCTTTTATACAAGTTGATTGACATAATAGAAACCCATTAAGGAGAGAAGCATAGAACTGGAGCCCTCACGGATCTAACCTACTGCACACTGGCCAGCAAAGTTCAGGGTTAAAAGCATTGTTCACTTATGGAGTAAAATATAGAACATTTTTCTACATTACGTGCTCTATATTATTATATGTGAATTCAGCCGTTTACATGGTAGTTACTTAAGTTCGCTAATCTAATATCTCGAAAGACTGACTTATACCGACCAGAAAATTTATTTTATAAATACTGTTATCTTGTCAAAATCGTTATCATTTTTCAATAGTAATGTTAATAAGCTCGTGCAGTGGTGTAATTAGTATTTATTCTTTTAGTGTCCACCATCCTTGGTTCAATTCTAATTAGAGCAAAGACATAGCATCATGAAGCACTTGCGGACTTACACTAGATAGCAAATATTCAGTGAAGTGATTCGATGTACAAATGTAATAATCTCTCGGTTAATACTCTAGAGTTTGCTACTTTATAATCATACTGAAGCAGCTCTTCAACTGCCTCATCGTGCTAGGTCAAAATCATATAGTTTTATGCCTCCACCGGAACAGCAACCGGGAACCACACGCAGAAAGAATCTAATTACATTTAAAAAAAACATTTAAAATTCGAAGGTAAAGCAATGTCATCTGACTACTGATTACATTAGGGTTGTGCATGAAACGAGACGAGACAATTTTCGTGACGGGATTCGAGAGGAGACAGTGCTCTTCCAATAGAAACAAACATTTTTCGAGACAATACGTTGCTTTCATGACACATTTTCGAGACGAGACAGCCTCAACTCTTGTCTCATACTCGTTCCTAATGACATGCTTCGCTTCATTCCAAAGACGCTTACATTTCAGTCCAAAGACGAGGTTTACTCATAAAAATCTTCAGCGGTGCTCAACGAAATTTCATTTTAGAGGTAACTCAAGTACAAACGTGAAAACTTTGTAAGATAACATATGTGTATTATAACATTTTCATATCTTTTCTTTTGAATTGTATTTCTAACTTCCAAAATATCGAAATAAATGTTATACACAATCTACTACACAAACAATAATGATTTAGCTCTACCAATTCTTCCAATGGGTGTAATGTAAATCATTCGGGATGTACTAGAAATTTTGGTCGAGAGGAGAGAGAGTGGACATTGTTGATAAATTACTAGCAAGTGAGTCGACACACAGAAGAGAAGCGAGAGAATTCCGCCTTCTGAAGCCATATATAATTCCAACACCTTTTCTGTATATACTTTCTTTTATTTGACTAATAATTCATTTGGAATGTTCAAATGTATAACTGTCCAAACTTATACTCTGCTAGTAGCAAAACGTACGAAATAATACATTTATTTTAACATGAGTATTTATGTACTTGTATGTGTATACAACGCCTGTTCTGTCGCCTCACAAAGCTCTCTCCTGCATGCTTTGTTAAGTTGTAAATCTGGCTCTTGCAACATTTGTACTACAAGTATTATGAGGCTCGGTAAAACTGTGTGATACTGCAATACTTGAACTAGACACGGTAAGAGGGTGGTTCATTGGCACACAGCTCATCTTTGGTACAACGGTATCTAGTTCGATCCTATGCTAGTTTGTCGTGGACATCGTTCTCCTTTCTCTCCTACATTCTCGATTTAGTATTTCATAATTGTTCACTTTTATCAATCATCCGTCTTCTTTAGCCTATATAATGTAACTATGGGACGTAAAACTAGAAGTTTCATTGCACTTCAATTGAATTAGATATCAGAAAGAAATATTTAAATTTAAACTTATGAAGAAAGGGAGATGTTGGTAAAAACAACTATAGCACACCGGCGGCTAAAAGTTTAGAATATGATGTCTAAAGAAACGATAAGAATCAGGGAAGTTCCAGACAAGGATAATGCATGTCTATTTCTTTCTTTTTTACTTTTATTTGTTATTGAACTTAGAAATGTAACTAAATATTTCAACCCTTTATGTGTACAATAGTATTTATTTTCTTATATTACTAGACTGTACAGTATGCATTAACATGTTATACCACTACTAAGCTAAAATAAGCGAATGAGGAAAGTGAAATTAACAAAGCAATATTGTCAGCTGTGCAAAGAAGCCTAACTCTGTATTGTCTATAGCTATAAATACACACAGTCCATTTTTAAATTTTACAATGTTATTAGTGCACAAAAAAAAGTATATCAATCGACAATCTCATTAAGCTACAAAAAATGACATATGTGACTTCTTACGCGTAGTTTTTCGAGAATATCTAGGAAAGTTAATTTTTAGCAATTCTAAAAAATTGATGCTGTATCTTAAAGCACGCCAGACACTACCTATTAAGATGAAGCTGATACTGAAGTACACTCTTCATGAAAACATTCACTATGACTCTAATAAATTCAATAGTACGTACATCGAATGGTTAATGATATACAATTCAAAATTATGATTAACTCTTAAACTTTTAAGTTTTGTTTAACCATGAAATTGGTCAAAGATGACGTTTTATATTTAATATCAGTAGACTACCCTTTGGCTCACTGAGGACTCTGCCCCGAGACCCTGTGTTTACTCCACCTACAGCCTCGCACCTCTTAAACCCACAATTCTACAAAATTCCAAGTTTCTTTCCGTATTTCAACTATCTAAAAGATAAAATTTTGTACCCCAAGAAAAAACACTCATTTACATAACATGGGAATTTTTTCATCTCTCCTTTCGACCCCTTAAAACTAAAAATATTCACTTTTAATAATTTTCCTGTGGGTTTAGTCCAGGAAGGCTACAATCATGCCAAACTTCATTATTCTAATCCTGCCAGAAGTGCCAAAACATTTTCGGATGTAGAAGATGTCCCATATAAATAACATGGGAAACATTTTCCAGGTGTCTACCACTCTACAGTTGGAATCTTTTAATTTTTGGTGACTTACTTAGGTAACGCTAATAAAAACGTACAAGTATATCGGATTTCAAGTTTGTATTCTAATTCCAAGTACCTAAAATATGAGGTTATAGGTCTGAAACACGGCCCATTTAAATGACATGGGAAATTTCTTCTTCCACCCTGTAGAACCCTAAAAATTAAAAATTTTCACTTCTGGCAATTTTTCTGTCGGTTAGTCCCGAAAAGATACAGTCATATCAAATTTAATCATTGTAGTCCTACAGGAAGTGCCCAATAATTTTGGGGTGGAAAAGGTGTCCCATATAAATAACATGGAGAAGATTTTTCAGTTCCCCATAAAATCCCTTTAAAATTGGAAATTTTTATTATTGGTGATTTACTTAAGTGACGCTAACGAAAACGTATAAGCATATCGAATTTCAAGTTTTTATTCAAATTCCAAGTAACTAAAATATGAGATTATAGGTCCAAAAAATGGTTCATTTAAATAACATGGGGAATTTCTTCGTTCCCCTTTAGACACCCTAAAAATTAAAAAAATATTCACTTTTGGCAATTTTCCTGTCGGTTAGTCCTGAAAACCTATTCGTGCCAAATTTCACTTTGCACGTCAACAGGAAGTACCCCATTATTTTAGTTCAGTTCATGCAGTTTCATATATAGTTAGGATAGATGGCATCGAGCTGAACAAGGCGGTATGCTTGAGCGTAAATTCTCGTGTCTAATTTTCAAGGAAATCGAGAAAACAATTTTATGACTTTGAAACGTATGCCATTCTTCGCCAACAATAATTGTTATTATAGTTTATTTTGCTTGAACATATTATCTATTTATGTAAAAATATACTGTTAAGTAGAATATTGTGTCTATTGTTTGACTTGTCCTAACAGTGACACATATTACTAACACTACCGCACATACTACTTGAAACAACAAAACTAACTTGAGAAAAGTTATTTGTATAATCATGTTTCTGTTACTTGTACCGCAAGAAAGGTATTGTATTACAAGCATATAAAGGAAATGGAAGTAAACTGTACCAGCATTCTTCTCATAATCTCCATAGAAATACTATAATAGTTGATTAAATTTCTCTAACGAATAACTGCACAAAAATGTATCATATTTCAAATCCGTGTTATGTTTATTTCTATCATGGATATGACTCATGACCCAGGATCCTTAGCGATAATAAACTTGCTGATATCAAATCGTAATTTAGTTTCGACATGCTATGGCTGAACAAACAAAAATCACAAAAAGAAAGAAAAAACGACATAAAAAATATGGTAACAAAAATTTAAAAACAATACGGGTCTAATAACAACGCCTTTCACTCGCTTCTGCCTTTACTGTTCAATACAATTGAACCTGATTAACACAAAAGCAGCAGAGAACAATCAGCTGCCGCCTGTAGTCGTCATTAGGTTGGTTCCAAGTTGAAGAGCCGTCGCTCAACTCGCGTGGCGGAAATCCATAAGCATCTTTTTTTAAAATACGAAATCCTGCATCAAAGAGAATGAGAAATATTGCTGTGAGCTATTCCGTCAGTGGCAGAATTTATATCTAGAAGCACAGCACGTAGCTGTAACATACATAGATAAATGCATTAGAACACTGTTCATTGAATTCTTGATGAAACGAGTGTTTCACAGGCTCAAATTCCCTTTTTCAATTCATAAAACCCACAGGAAAAGTGAGCAGCAAACACAAAGAAATCATTTGCTTCTATCTTCCACAGAATGAAACGAATCTACACACTCCCCGAAATATGAGGCTAAATGTAGTGTCCGTATTTGAAAATTATATACTGCATCATTAATATAGTTACTACGTAGGCTACACATACTTCGTTGAGCCTTAGAAGAATTGTATGCCAACGCAAATAGAATACAGCTTCAATTTCACACAACAGAGTTAAGTTGATAAGCATAATAAATAGTCACTCTAATAAAAACGTTATTAGTAATATTTAGAAGGAAAAGTTAGTAACATGCTATGAAGATATTTGGATGTTAATAAACAGTGTTTATAGTAAAAATATTATTTTTTTTTCTCTGTCTTTCATTCCCATCAAACGATGGGCGGGCCTCAGACGGTGATGCCGTCTCTATGGCCAGAGTGGTTAAATATTATTGAAACGTTAATTATGAAATTAAAAAGTCCTCCAATGCATAATATGAGTTATGGTTTTTTTACAGAATAGGTTGCTTGCTATAGAATATGTGGCAAATTTTAATTCAAATTTCACTGTTTATAAATATCCCGGTTTGTTGTTATTTTAAATCAACATCTTACTACTAGCACTATTCAAATGTATTTTGTGACCATTAAGAAGAGGCATAGCATCTGCAATCTAGTGTCTAACTTTCACGTCAAGCTATTTGGAATTTGACAAGAATACAGTAACTGGAAACTTTTAAAAATGCGCAAGTGATTTTTTTTAAAAATTAAAACATCAGTATGCTATCGAAGATACAATAAAACTGCACTCCCTACTAATTGTTCTAGTTAAATTTGTTCGAAATTATCTTCTTTTCAAACATAATACAGAATGTGAGAAAGTGTATTTAATGAAGGACAAATAATTTCTCATATCGTTATCTTTACACTTTATGTGACATAACCTACAAGTATAGGTGCTGAATGTATGTATCATTTCATAGTAAGAAAATGCTACTATTTCGTATTTATGTTGCACATGGAAATACGAAAATGGTTTGCCTTAAGTCTCAATTCTTAAATTATTTTAAGTAGTGGGAAGTTTGCTGCTTTCACTATTATTATTTCTCATTCAGAACACAATGGAACTGTTCTAATTTTAGCAGATTCGGTCTCGCTTTACCAACTTCATGGCGCTGAATGTTGTCACTATTAACGATGAAATCCAACATAAACACATTGGTTTTGCAAAACAATCAACGTCCTAACAACCTATATGCAAGTATCTAAAATACTATTTAAAATGCTTGAGATTTTGGGCTTCTGACAAATGCATCATGCCAGGTTGTAAAGGTATTAATTAAGACACATCGAGTTCCATGACTGTAAATCAATCATTCACAATCACAAAAAATAACGGTTCATACTAGGTGCATTTGTAGTTTACTTGGAATATCTTATTAAAATGTGTGATTAATGTTCATTTACGTGTGATGCTGATAATCAAATAAGAGGTCATATTCTGTCTGTTAAATTTATTTCACCAAATTATGTCACATTGATGAAAAGCCTATTTATTAGGTTTCCATCGATGTTCGTTCAATCCTTTCGCTTTACTGAAGTATAAGCGATATGGAAAGCTTGTCACAAATGCAAAATTTTGATATTTTAAAATATCCCCTTACGCACTTCATTTTTATTAACATTTTTAACCTCTTTCGAGAAAGCAGAAATATACTAATAATTTATTATTACTACCATGTTACAAACATGTTATCAGCAAAAATATAACATGTTCACACTATGTTACTACTTCACATAAACTATTTTAATACCGAATACGTTATTATTATTATTATTATTATTATTATTATTATTATTATTATTATTATTATTATTATTATTATTATTATTATTATTATTATTATTACTGTGATTCAACAAATTCGGTCGAAACATTGCTATTAACAATGTTCATACATTCAGTATGTATCTCCCAACTGCTTCAAAAATGATAACTATATTTATTTCGACTTACTCATTTAAAGCAGTATTAAACATTCCTGGTATAGATAAGAAGCAAACATTTAGTTAAAAATAAATATTGCCTAAACATTTCTATTTCTCCATTGTAAGAGACAAATATATCAACTGATTTACTGCACTTTCACACTTGTAAGAGAAGCGATTGACCCTCAATTTATTCTGATGTAAAACTCTCAGCGTCCAGTATTTATCGCAACATAGCTTTATATTGAATAAAATGTGAATATAATGCTTATATGACAATCTGAATAAGGCTGGAACTTGCATAATTTGGTGAAAAAAAAAGACTAAGTAGCTTGGTCAGGATAAGTGAAAAGGGACAGCACCAAACAAAGGCACTGAACATACTTGTCTAGCCTATAACCAACCTGAGACAAAAGCAGATCCATATCATTTAATTATGTAATTTGACACTAAATAATCCAATTCTTCTTCATAAGCTCCAATTCTCTCAAGAAGATCACGCTTTTCTTCTATCCGTCCATCAATCACAGTTTTCAGACACTCAAACTGTAACGGTAACAGAGTTATTATTACTAAAATTGATGAATGCTTCATATAGTAAAATACGAAAGCTACGATAGTAATTTACTAAGACAGCTGCCTTGTGAGCCAATGCAAAACTAAATAAATTAAATTTATTTTGTTTTGTGCACTACAGACAATCAATGGATTACTACTAACTATGAATTCAGAAGGTTTTATAGGTAGTATCAATTTGAATCACGTACGAGTATATTGATAAATTATATTATTTTAAAATAAGTAAAAATTACTTCTTTCATTTCACTATGATTCTGTTAGAGAAATTCAACATCAGTCTGAACAACATGTAATAATAATAATAATAATAAAAGAAGATCAGCTACTCGGAACATCACAATTTTAAGGATCGCATTAACTCTGTGGGTGTTATGAACTTCCGATTGAGTAATTGGCTAGCAACGCATAGTCTTGCGCTGTACTCCTGATGGAAGCATCTTGTATTACTTGTAATCTCTTACTAAATCAAATCGATTACAAAACGCTTACACAGTGAGAGATGTTATACATGTTCCACTTTGTGATATATGTGTCTTATTACATTCCTGACAGCTAGTAATGTTTTTTACCCTTCTATCTTGTGTTGATGTTTCCTAAGTCTCATTTTTAAGGTTTCTTTGTGATCTCTTGTTTTTTCTCGTTATATTGTACGGAATCCTTAAAATCGTATCTTAGATTCAAACAGAATTTGTATTTACCCCTTATCACCTTTAGTCTGTAAGGTACAACCGCAGGATGTAAACATAAGAATTTTACTTCGTTTTCTGTTTATGAAAGCTGGACGAATGAGTAAATCGACTGTATAGAATTATTACGCAAATAATCCGTGATCAATAAAGGTAACATAATTGTATTTTCTGGGGTATTCTCCCTTTATTTCATTTTCTCACTTCTGTCGTAAATTTTCTTGATGCCAAAGGAAGTCAGTGTCAAATTTCGGAATTGATATATGTAAGTGAATGCATGTGAACACCTTATCCCTGTTCTATTAGGTTGGTATCACGGCGTAGTCACAACAGATAATAGGCTAGAACTTGTCTTCGGACAGAGCATAAGAGAAAATCAAATCGCTAATTTTATGACACACTTATCTAAACTGTAACAAGTTTGGTGTTTTGCCACAATATCATTCCTTCTTTCTTTAGCATTTTAACGCAACAATACTGACTTATTTATTTTTCAGATTACTTATTTTATTTTGTACAACTGCAAAGAAGAGGGTTTATTGGTTGACCACTAATCACGAACTAATGTCGTACAACATTCTAGTTTGACGAATTGTCAAAGAGAAAGTCCAAATGAAATTTATAGAACTACTTGATATATTTCAAATTGATTGTAAAGTTGAGGACATATTTGCACCGTGTGCCTAAGACAAGTAATTACGTTCAGAAGAAAAAGGAATATTGTATGTAAATTTAAAAAAAAAGTACTAGATACAATTAATTAGAACTGCAATTGCGTTACATACATATTAAAAACATGTTATACACGCAATAAGCTTCAATTCGCATTGGCTATGGCTTCTGCGTCAGTGCTAATCGGTGCGATGCGATATGATGTAATACAATCAGTAGAGAAAATCCAGCTATGGCACGAATACGGTTGTCATTCGAGCAGCAAAATTCTCAAATGTTACTGGAAGTACGAGAATGTGTGTGAAGTGCAACGACAATGGATGTAGCAGGTAGTGTACAGTAAGAAGCCACTTGTCGAACTGCACTATGAAATTGAAAACATCCGTAAAGAAATCCTTGTGGCTACTTTGAAAGATGTTACCAAAAATGTGGAGCATCGTCCTCAAAGATTTTGGAGGGTGGTGGTTTACAGTTTGAGCACTTGTTAATTGTACGATAAAACTGTGTCTGTGTTGTAATCTTTCCTTTTGCATTATTCTAATATTCACAATAATATAGCAGCTGTTCGATATGTATAATCAGAGTTGTTTTGATGTATGATTAGCGTCACACTAAAGGCCTGACTATTGCAGGAAACATATGTTAGTCGAACTCTTTAGTATAGCACTAATCACGCGTCAGACCGACTATGCATAAGGCCCAAAAGTTTTTTTTTTATACCTTGTAATAATGAAGAATAATTTTCACCGACAGTCGCAAAAATCCATATCAAAATTCTGCATTATTAGGGTTTAATGAAAAAAAAACTGTCTAAAGATGAGTGATATATCAATCGATAGATGCGTAGTTTTTGACAAAATGGAGAAAAATTAATTTTGTTGTAAACCAAACAATTGATGTTATAAAAGAACCATACTACTTACTGAGGTGAAACTGATCCCAAAATATACAGTCATTAAGCTGTTTATTGTGACACTATCAGGACAACAATACATACCTTGGTTAATAAGACGTAGCTTAAGACTTTGAACTTCAGAATCACACGAAGAGAATGTTATTCACTATCAGCACTAGAAAAGCAACTTAATTATGTTTTTGGTTGCAACGATATAATAAGTATTAATTTTTCACGAGATATTGAAGTTCAAAATTCTCACCTGAAAAATTTTCATTTTAGAGTTACGGCTACACCATTTGGCATCAATATACCAATCGATAGACCTCAACAAGTTTATTAAAATGATACAGTTAAAAATAAATTCCTATGCACAGTTTTCGAGCAAATAGGCAAAAACGATTTTTTGTGGTGCTAAAAAGTATGTTGCTCGTTGTCAATAATAATTCAGTTTTTATTTTGCTGGAAGAAATTATTTATTTATGTACATTATGTGGAGCAAGATACACTATTAACTAGCAAATTATGTGTGTTTTTGTGTTCTCCTTACGGTGACACACACACACTCCCTTACACACATACTACTTTTAAAATAGATAAATAAAGCCGTCCTCTTCCAAGCATAAGTATTGTTTCTATTCTCCAAAATATGCATTTTATTAGTTCATAAATTGTCTGAAATTACCAATGGCAATTTCTGAATTACATATGTAAGTATTAAGTATTAACATGTTAAAGCAATGTTGCAAACCGTACTTCGAAAAAGGGTGCACTATCAATTTTATTAATATTTAATTTCCACTTCATCATGACTAAAATAGTTCGAGCATGTTTATAAAGTCCTTAATATGTGCACTTATGTAATCCGCTTTATATTCGCATAAGATTGGATAGCCACAGGAATTTCTTTATCCTGTAAGTTGTTAAGAAGTAAAATATGTATTCTGTATTGTGTCAGATTTTAAAGGCCTATATGTGAAAGGAGATATTGCTTTAAAATTTTAAACAAATATCGCATACAGTAGACATTATTCCAGTTTCCTCCATTTCTCATTAGAAACCAATATGTGTGTGTTAAACTGTAATATCATCTAAAGCTATTAATATATTACAAGGCAGTATTTACAGTTTTATAATTAAATGGTATTTCGGTGACAACTAGGAAACTATCTCTATTGGTAATTTTCAAACTTTATTTCATATCAAATGATATAATAATCTGTTTCGCGACTGTCAGTTCTCTCACACTATTAAAATTAAACAGAACTCTCAACAATTGAGTTTCTATGTACACCATCAATTTCATTACAAAGAATTTTTTCTAGAATCCAATTCAAAATGAAGAACTAAAATTATGCCTATACGTCAATAGTTAAAATAAACATTATTTTCAGTTCTTTAAAATATTGTATTGTATTTGGTATTTTAAAAGCGTTGTAATTTTTAACTCAATTCCTCATTTTGACCTTTCCTTACATCTTCTGGTTGCTCTTGCACAAAGATGGAAACCGCCACATCAGTTATTTAATTGCCTTTTGTATGAAGATGTGTTCCGTGATAAGCAAAACCACGTTAACCATATTAAGCGCTACTACAATTTCTAAACTCAAATTGGCATGTTTCCGATATTAATTCATTCCCTTGTGTGGTTATTAGCAAGGGTTATAAGCATTATGAGATACTTACGAACCAGCGCAGCATCGCCGGGGACGGTGTATCCCGTGTCCGCATTCAGCATCCACCAACAGTAACCTCACTAACAAAGATGACCTCACACAAACACAATTAACACACACATCACCGCCGTTTTGACACACGTTCCGCATATTTCCACATATAAACACATAATTATTAGTATCGCGATTTGTATTAAGGAAAAAATAACATACAAGCCTCTACGCACGCATACGCATACTGAACCATTCGACCCGGCACGGTGCCCGCGACACATGGGTCTGCCAACTGAACTACTTCCAACTCCGGAGCACATCATTCGGCGCGTGCAGCTATTTCGGGATTCCTTCCATTCACGCCAGTTGTCGCGAATTTCTTTTCTTTCCAATTTCTCTTGCTCTTAGCCTGTCATCCTTACAACGTGCCAAATCATAATGTTTGACCTTGACCGAATAAACACTTCCCGAATATTTCTTTCAAGGACACCAGATAAACAATAGTGAAGAGCGACAAGGCACAACACAAAACCAATATCGTGATTTACGCAATAATTAATCCTAAAATATATGATCGGATGTTTCAGATGCAAATGTAGTATTCCACACGCAAAAACCTTCTAGTAAAAGGCGGCGCTTATGACGTGTATAGACGGCAGGAATCAAATTATGCATTGCCATATATTGAATGCTACAAAAATTGTGTTATTTTTATGATCCTGTGATTCATGGAGTGAAATTTGCTACCAACACATAAATTTCCAAGCAAGAAAAGAATAAAATTATAACAGAATTCTGCAGAATAGCACCATTTACAGAATTTCATGGTAATTTTCACTGATAGTGTGTATTGGTTACGATTTTTACATATTTCGAAAATTATCCAGAAAAAAGTTCACATTGGGACACTGTAAGTATTTATTATGAGTAAATAGGATTTTCAATAAATACGTACACGATGTTAAATATGATGGAATGCAAAACAAGGTTACAATCGTCTTTCTCCAACACGGTATTATAAAATTTGAAGTCAGGAACTTCCCATGACCAGGGAATAAAATATGACTAACGATTTGGTGGTTGGTTTGAACTTTAGCGTCCCGTTCAGCACCGAGGTTATATAAAACGTAAATCTAGAGCTTTATGTGGAATCTGAACCACATGCGCTATCACCAGGAATCAAATCCGGGCTCTCTCACGCCGAAGGCACGTACGTTAACCATATAACCTCGATTTGCGATTGTTTTCATCATTAGAACTATTACATTCTCATCACTAGTCTAGGGATATACACGCCTAACTGAAGACAATTTAGTTGTTGAAAAATGATTCAATCATTCGCGGTTAGAGATGCTAAAGGCAGCAACAATATTCAAGGTTAGCAATATAAGAAGGTGCGGTACAACGATACTTGTATCTCAGCATCTTTATTATATCTTTATTTGTATTTGTGGGCAAAATGTACTTTTAAATTATGCACAAGCTGTTCAAGAAAGGAAGAAGAAGAATATGAAAAGAGAAATAGATGTAATTTCTTTTCTGGTTGTTACGCGATTATATTTTGTTATTATAGTGATTCGACGATGTGAGTTAGTTGTCATAGCAACGAAAAATAAATTATGTATAAGAAAGGATCCATCTCGTGAAATCAATAATACAAATAAAGATATAATAAAAATGTTGCAATACAAGTATCGTTGTAGTGGTACAGGTTATAAAGGTCCGTATATACACATTCTAGTCAAATCACGATTATCATTTTTTTAACGTTCAAAATCAAACCCTACCTTTTTAAATTATCATTTTAATAAAAAACAAAGGGACATAGCAAAAAGAATACTTTTTTGCCAATGTTTCAAAACAACAAAATGTTTTACTCATGAATCAATCACTAAGCCTGAAATAACCGGAAGAAGGTAAATGGGCAGAAAGCGTGGTATTGAAAAGTTTCGCTTTTTGCTGGTGATCAAGCTTTAAAAAAAAGGAAAAAAAAGAAAAAAAAGAAAAAAGGACCGGTTCTTGCATTCGACATTAAGCGAGTTATTTTCTTTTTAAATATAGCAAAATAGTTTCTTAACATTTCCAATCGTCTGAATTGCTTGAAAGTGAAATGGGCCAATAATGAGTGAGGGATGGATTCTTCCCGACTTCAGATAACATATTTTCGTTGAAAATTTATTCAAAACTCAGATTTTTTTATAGAATATTGTGTGTGTTTCGTTAAAAATTAAATATTTATTCCTATATTTCAGGGTTGGAAGTAGTGACAGAAAAGAATGTTAATTGCTCGCTTCAACAAGCCATAGCATCACTAGTACCTAATAGAACTATAAACAGTTCATAAGAAGGGCTTTTACGTATAGAAGGACGAAGGGTCTTCGTATTTCAGTGTCAATTAAAACGGATTTCTTTCAATAAGTTTCAGAAAGCATAACAGATAGTATATAACATTATCCGTATATTTTTTATGGAACAAATACCAGATCCATAAATATGCCTGTCAATAGTTTTTGTTGTACTAATTTTAATCAATAACAGTTTACTAATACATTCCCATGGTAATTTTGATGTAATTAGCTTGGTAGTATCGGAAGAACTGTTCATGCCAAATCTTTTTTTTTTTTTTTGGTAATATTCAATCTGTTGTATTCGTATTATCGTATTCACAAAGAAAAGAGAAGAGAATAATTTGCCTCATGCAAACGAATATTTTACTATTTGCTAACATAAAATAAAAATAGACAGAGAATACCTATCTTTACGACTAAAAACCCAAATTTCAAAAGCATGGACACTTTATAGTTCTCCATTTGTCCTTAATGCAACCGATATCAAATTGAAGCAGAGCAAAATATTATCATTTTATAGTTACTGTTAGTTCTGCTGGAATTTCCTGTAATGATTTCAAACCTTTTCCAACCATTTCACTCGTATAAACCTTTTCCAATGATTTTAATGGTATCGATTGTCACTAAGTTCTGATACTAAGTCTACAGCGGCTAATATCCAGAATTCCATTACGGAAGAAAGAGGAATAATACAGTACTGTATTTTTAATCAAGTACACTATCCCATTTGACAGTAAAATATCTGGTACAGTGACACTACAATACAGTAAATTCAACATTTTAGTTTAAAATTAGGGCTTTCAAACTGAATCAACTCCTTCAGAATTTGTACGTTGCTTCCTAAGTCCATTAAATCAAGGTTTATAAAACAGAGATGAGTGTACTCTTGAGCTCATGTTCATTATCTCGTCAATCATATTGCATCCGTCAAACACATAATGAAACATCAATAAGCTCTATATTCCAGAGAATGCAATAAATGAAAAGAAACTGAGCACTTTCATCTTAACTCGTAATACAGAAAAGAAAAATAAGTGACCTTTTAAGATATTTAAAAAAAGAATGAATTCAATTATTTTCTAATTTCCTAACTCAAACGTCAGTGCTGAAACATATGGAATTCAAAAACTATGGAGGCTACCAGAGGCTACATGTTAAAAATTAGATTGCATCATGAATGTTGTGTTGCTCCCTTCAATCCATCATGGTATGTCGTTTCCACTTCTTAATTCGAACAGAGGAAAGCAGTACGAACATAAGAGAGAGTGTCATCAGAATAATACATATTAATTTTTCAGCTTCTGAGCTAAATAAGAAAGGATGAAGCTCATTTCCCATAGGCCATGTCCCCAGCAGATAATCCAATGAAACTTACTATGTTAAAGTACTACGTGAGTTATTACGAAAAAAAACATATTAGTTTGTGCAGCAAAGAAACACAGGCACGAAAATTGAATGTAGAATTAACATTATAGTCTAAGGAAAAAGTATACAAACAGGCATAACTTTTTAAAAATCTTAATGTATGGGTTTTAATTACATATTTCAATAGTACTTAGTAAGGCTTTTAAATGGATCTACACTCGTCTTGGGAAAATGTACCATGCTCTCTTCGACTTATTAATATGCGCGAATACCGTCATTTTTTTTCATGTTTATTCCATTCTGTATCTTTCTATGTTCATATCTTGTTCTTTCCTTTCTTCTTTTAATAATTCTTCAAAACATTCTGTCCATCTTTCTAATATGTCTTCATTTGATACTGTTCTTCCTTCTACATCTGTACAGCCTGTTACTTTTGGTTGAAATCCTGGTTTGATTTTACTTATCGCATTGTCGAATTTTCGTTTATCATTTTGTTTATCTAACACATATATCCTGAGCTCATATTTTTTGTAAATACTATTGGTCTTTTTTAATTTTCTCTCATTCTGCATCAACGTTCGGTGCTTCATTTCTGACTGTTCCTTTCTCATTTTGTGTCACTTGTTGATATTCTAATTTCTTCTAGGTATATTGAATTTGTCTATATCCAACTTTTTATTCGTGTTTCTTATTACGTTCAGCATCTAGGGCAGTCTTTCTCTTGCTTTAGATCTGCCGTTTGTGTACGCGTTCCGGATTCGGTTCCCGGTGCAAGAGCATGTAGTGATTAAAATCGCAATTCACTTCCCTCTAACTCCTTATATCTATTGCTGATGAAGTATAGAGGTAAAGGTGGTATTGTGGAACCCCATTTGTTTTTGGCATGCAAAACTTTATAGAGTACATAAAATACATCCACACTTTGTACATACAATCTGTATTATGTTTACCAGTACAGCATACTATCAAATTCAGATAATATGCATAATCTGATGAAAAATAATTCACATTTTCATGAACGCTCAAAATTTGGTCGTTTCAAAAGTAAGGTGGTAAAGTGGAACCCCAATATCAGTATACTTAAATAATAAAATTTTTACCAAATGAAATGCAGGCTGGTATTCACAACAAATGTATTCGTTTATTAAGATATCTAGGCTTACATTTCCCATAATAGGTCTACGAAAGGCAATCCACGCTATTGTCGACTATGTAGAGAAAGCTCTCTATGGTCTATTTACTGACAAAAGTCACAGATGTATATGTCCTTTTCACATCCCAAACAATCAACATGGCACCACAATTCACAACTTACACATTGAATCCACAACTAGCCTCTAGTGTCTTCAGAAAATGACTGCACAGTATACACGCTACATCGTCAGTGTCCGTACAAATCTCTCTGACCAGGATACTTAAAGCTGATTCCCCAGAATCAATTGATTCGTCTTCAGACGCAGATGCAACTTCAATTGACAGGTTTCGTCTACATTTAGTTTTTGTCTTTTGTTCTGCATCTGTTGCATTCTTCTTTAATTTCAGACGATTCTTCAACAGCTTTGCATTGTTTCCCTTAGTTTTATGAAATGTTCCCTCCTATGCTAACTTGTAAGGTGAAGCTGTAAGAACTAATGCACTGAATGCTTTCCGTCCTCGATTAGAACGCTTTCTCGAAAACTTAGGTATTCAGCTTATTTCTTGAGGAGATATGAGAACACTCCTGAAGAAACTGGCTTTCTGCTCTCTTCGCTCGAACATATTTGATTGCATGAATCATATTTTCACTATTCCATTTCTTCAAAACACTTTTCGGTTTTGGGCCTAGTTGTTTCCTGGACATCTGGAATGACATAAGAACGCCAATCAGTGGAAAAGTTCAGAGGGTTTCATTTTACCAACACAAGCAGGGTTCCATATTACCACCTTCGACATTTTGAATTTTTGCTTCTCCTTACACCTTACACTTACAAGATAACTTAGGCCATTAAAGAAAGGGAAAATCTACAACTGCGGTAGATTACGATAAACAAATCATTTGGTATCTATAATCAGTAATAGTACATCAAGTTACAATATGAATCTTACCTTACAAAAAGTTCACGAAAGAAGAAAATCAAAACAACGTCCTCCGCACACACATGTCTCATCAAACTCAACTTGAGAACTATAGTGGGCTGTTGGACTACTAAATTCATAATTTCTCGCTGTCTCCAGTAGATTGCAACACTTGGAAGCTGCGATATGCAGGGGTTCCACAATACCACCTTTACCTCTACTGATAGATACAAGTGCGTGATTTATTTGATTTGACCCATTTGTTTCCAGTATTCTCCACACTCGTAGATGCAGTCTTTTATGAAGGAAAGCTGCACACCCTATAATTATATTGTTTCTTTCCGCAAATTGCTTTTCGGAATATTAGTAGAAATTTAATAGAATAGGAATTTTAATAGAATTTTAATACTACAATAGAAATTTTCCATTACTACCACCATGTTATATTTCTGCGCTGATTACATATCTCCTCTAGTTTAGATAGAAATAGTTCATATAACCCTCCCCCATTGGTCTAGCGACTTGCTCTTGTGCCGTTTGTGTACGCGTTCCGGATTCGGTTCCCGGTGCAAGAGCACAGAAAATTAATTTCACAATCATTCCCTTTCATTAATCATCCGTCTCCTTTAGCCTAAAGGCATAACTGTGATACATTAAGCTAAAATAATTGTTAATGTATAGTCTGCTACTTTCTTCTACATTCGACAACAAATTAATTTTCCATTCTCACACTTTTTTTATTAGGATAATAGACAGATTTAGAATTAAGATTTACACTTTGTCGATTGAAATATCTTATTTGATAACATAATATTAGTCTACAACAGGATATACGATATAATATTTAAAGAAAATTCATGTAAGCTATTGTGCACTCTACTGCGTGTCAAAAGAAAATGTAAATAAAATAATTTCACTTTTGTGCTTAAGCATTTACTTTATTCTGCACTATGATTACAAATTTTGACACGTCAAGGACATGTTCAATATTTCTTCCCATACACTGTAACTGAGGATTCTGTCGAATATATGTATATTGCATTTCCGATATGCTTTTAAAATTGTTGTATTAAGGGAATGTAACGATAAGTATTTCAATGATAAACTTCAAGCTTTGAAATTTTAAATAGACTCTAGTCAAATTATGAGATGAAAACATTAAAGTTGGATTAATGGCCTCTGGAATCCTCGAGTGAAATGGAAGAATATAAAAGTTAATACTCACGGAAATAAATAAATAAAATAAAAGGCTTTCGCAAGTCGCAGGCTCTACCAGGCAGTGCATGTTTTGTGCTTTCATTTCAATCGGTTCTTTCGGGATACCTCCACTTCACATTATAACACTATTCAAGCTACTGTCTTATTAGGGCTCGAATGTGTTTACTTTTTCTCCCAAAACCCAGGAAGCAAATTTGTGGAACATCAATTAAAGATTTTGTCTTTTACTTACAAAGTTTTGATGCATCTCTAATAGAGTGTTATGTCAAATGTTTTACTAATGTTTCTTCGAGTGATTCAGTGTTAGATTATAACAATCCATTATGTTACACAGAGCATTCACATCGTTGGAGAGAAACAATATGGTGATTTTAATTAGCAAATGTATCTTCCACATTAAAACTACAAAAATAAGAAGCATGTATTTAGATACAATTTTCAGTTTTTTTTTCTTCTTCACAAATCTGTGTTTTGTACTAATGTCTAGGAACTCACTCATGTGGATCATCAGTGGATCTCATGATAATAGTAACACATACAACTGTTCCCTTACCAAATATGTGGAACAATTTTCGAAAAACATCACACCACGCAAAAGAAGGTGTTGTAAAACCAAAGTATCGATAGGGACATCGATAAGACATCAAATTGTTTTAGGATACAGAAAACAACACCAAAAATCAAATAAATGTCCACACTCTATAGTAACACACTCGGAACCATTTTTATAGTAAAATACCTTACTAACAAGCCATACAAGAGGCTTTATTGATGTTGTCACAATCAATAGCACATGGTAAGCAATTACTTTTCTAGAAGCTCTTTCTTCTATAATTTCTTTAAATGGTGGATATTTTCTTCAACTGTTCTTCGTTAATTCATTAGACAAAATTTTCCGTATTTTTAAATGATATTATTCTATTACATATATACAGACTGTTTTGTTAGCTGATAATACTTACAGTATTCTATGAAGAACTTTCCATAATCCTCGGATTTACCGTAACAGCTTACCTGTAAAGAAAAAATTCTTACATGTAAAAAGATATTTACTACCTAACGTGGTATTAATATTATATATATATAATGAGAAATTAGAAGTAACAACATTCTATTTCCAAATGAATTTTTGCTACTGTTGTAGTTTTTCTGGCTTGTGTAAAACTGCACCCTGCTTGTTTTGATATGGGCAGCATCATATGTGCTTATTTTTAAAAAATAAGAAAATACTGTTACATAAACAACTGCATAGGCTACAGTGCAGCCTATGGTGAAATTTACTACACTGAACTATAGTAGCTCTCTCTCTCTAATCTTGTGGCTAGCACGCATGTCTTCGTTCCGTTTTAATAGTAATTCTCGAACTTAAAGAATATTTTGTCAGCATACAACTATGTTTTCGTAGTTTCTATTTATTTAGTCTTATTTTACATGGCAAAGTTAAGGCTAATCATGCCTTGTCTCCCACTTGACCATGTAATACAATAGTATCATGATTAGTAATACAATAATAATAATAAAATATGTATAAAATACATAAAACACTCCCAATCATAGGTACACACACACACACACACACACACACATATATATATATATATATATATATATATATATATATATATATATATATATATATATATATATATATATAAACACCTACACACACGCATGCACGCACGCATCACAATACATGCAACACACAGATTTGCTACTAATGAAAACCCAAGTAGGGAATCAATGAAAAGTTTGAGAAAGACATTCAAATACAAAATATATTTGACACTATTCCACGCTCATCAATCCATATCAGATATGTATTATATATACGCTTAGGATAAAGAGTATCGACAAGCAATTGTGCATTTTTCGCTAACTCTACATCCATAAGGGAACTCTAGGAAATAATATTATCAGAAGAAAAAGGAAAGAATAAGAATAATCTGGGGTGACATCTGCCGGGCTATTGAACTGTTTCCTTGGTGTTTGTTAGAGGTAGGAACTGTTGACGACGCTGTGGACTTATTTACATCCGTTGTCCACTCAGCCATAAAGGACTTTGTGCCGGTGAAAGCATCAAAATCGAACAGGTTTCCGGTCTGGTACGACAATGAACTTCGTGACCTTCTTAAAAACAAAAAGCTTGCCTGGACTCTATGGAAATCACATCCGAGTGACTACACATATAAAAACTTTGCTAGAATTAGAAGTCTTGCCAAGAAGGTACAGCGACGTAAATATTTTGAATACATGGACTCAATTGGTGATTTTACTGTTAGTAACCCTAAAGTCTTTTGGTCTGTAATTAAATCTAGAACAAAATCTCCGGGCATACCGGCAACAATTCAAGATGAAAATACTGAAGCGAGTGATGATCAAAGACCAGACCTCTTCAATAACTACTTCTGCAAAACATTTACTTCCCTTTCCTCTACAACCCATCTCCCCCCTCTCCACCCCATCTGTTCGGACACCTTATCCATTCTCTCTACCACCCCGGGCGAAGTTCTGGCTCTCTTGCTATCGTTATCTCCACATAGATCACTTGGACCTGATAAAATTAGTCCTCTCTTTCTCAACAAAACTGCTTCAGTTATTGCGGTTCCTCTATCTATCTTATTCAATAGATGCTTCAAGGAAGGGTATTATCCCACCAGTTGGAAACTGGCTCACGTGACCCCAATATATAAATCAGGACTTAAAGATCATGTATCCTCCTATAGGGCAATATCTCTTCTTTCTGTAATATCAATTATCTGCGAAAAAATAATTAAAGACAGGCTACTTAAATTCACCTCACCTTACATCCATAGTTCTCAGCACGGTTTTCTACCGAAAAGCTCAAGTCTCTCAAACTTAAGTACTCTTCTTTCCTGTGCAGTCAAATGTATGAATAACAATACTCAATTAGATGTTATCTACTTTGATCTCTCGAAGGCCTTTGATTCTGTCAGTCACATTCATCTTCTTCATAAACTCTCCAATAGATTTAATGTACATGGCAAATTTCTCTCTCTAATCACAAGCTACTTGAAGGACCGTAAACAGAGAGTTGTTCTTTCAGGGGCGACTTCTAAACCCCAACCCGTGATCTCAGGGGTGCCTCAGGGGAGTGTACTTGGGCCTCTACTGTTTGTCCTGTATATGGATGATCTCTACACGCACTTATCAGCTCAACCTAGTGGCCTTCTGCTTTTTGCTGACGATTGTAAGTTATACAGAGAAATATCGTGTCTCCATGACACAATTGCTCTACAGGAAGACATAAATTACCTTACAGGTTGGTGTGAAATGTGGCACTTGAAACTCAACAGTAAGAAATGTGACAGTATTACTATTACTTTGAAAAGGTCTCCTGTTCCCTCCACATACCATATCAACGATTCCCCTATCACACATTCTGCTAGTCATAACGATCTTGGTGTCATCTTTGATTCAAAACTCACCTTCTCTGACCACATCTCCTCAATACTAAAGAATTCAATGCGCATGTTGGGACTTCTTTATCGATTCACCGAACTACGCACTGTTTCTTCATTAGCAACTTTTTATAAGACTTTAATAGCGCCCAAGATCGAATACTGCTCTCCCATATGGGCCATGGCAGCACCTACACATCTCTCCAGACTTGATTCTGTTCTCAATTTCTTCATTGCTATAGTCCGATTTCGTGTTCCTGCACTTCGAATATTATCTAAGAAGGAGCTCTTGCGACATCTTAATATTCAGACTCCTGAAGTACGCAGAATTATCTCTGACCTGAAATATCTACATAAAATAGTTAATGGAACCTTAAGATCGGAAATATTACTTCAGGAACTATCCTTACGTGTCCCTTCCCGCATCACTCGGAATACCCACCTATTCCATCTTGCCCGTCCTAGGTTGGCTGTTATACAGAGGTCTCTTTTTTATAGAATATAATCAAGTAACAACTGATGTGGACATTTTTTCGAGCTACCCAGTGTTTGAAAGAGCAACTAAACGAGCTTTGACGGAATAGTTTTACTTTTACACTCTTTTTTTCTATGTTGTTGTTATTGTTGTCTTGTTTTTTTCTTTTGTTAGCATGTCCCTGTGTAAAATGGCAAAGTTATGCTGTATCTGGAAAATTGTTCAATAAATAAATAAATAAATAAATAAACTTTACAAAGATATAAAATTCAAAAATATGGTATTATATATATTGTAAACCTGACAATTTATGAGAAAATAACAGAACACACACTATCCTCGCTCTGAGTACGGCCTTGGAACACATTTTAAGAAACAATGTCATTTTCGAATGAAATGGTGATAGACAAAGTAAATTTTAACATGGAGTTTATTTTTTTATAATAATAATAATTGTTGGGTACAACATATTATATCAGAGACTGGTGGGCATTTCTGAAAAGTTGCTTTTTCAGAATGGATTTTTCCATTTGAAAACTCTTTTTCTTTCTTTTTTAAAAAAGAAAACGGAATGTTTCGATTTTTTTGGATTTTGATTAGCTTCTTTATTAAGTATCACCTTTGTTTTCCTGTATGAATTCTGCAATGTTAAAATGGTTTTGCAACAAAGTATTTGTAAGTTCTATGTTCCATATGGGGATGACTATCATGACTTATTTTGAAACTGGCATTGCTTTGTTTGTCTTCAAGAGCATGTTATGCAACCCGACATATAATTGTATCGTCGCTGTTATCTAACCAACTGTACAGCTCCTGAAACTTATACATCTTATCATGTGTCTTTTCGGTTATCTAAATTCAAACTGGCAGGTAAGAGAATCGTACCGTGAGCGAAGCAGCAGATACAAAACACTTAGCTATAAGATTATCACTACATTTCACTCTTTGTTCAAGAAACACTTTATTGTGACCATCAAGTATTTTATTAAAAGAACCTAATATGAAGCTAAATTAAAACCATAAATGATCACTGAGTTATGATGCTGATTTAGCAGTAGTAGAAGTTCATTACTTGCAGAATTTCATCTTTGTTTAACGTTAAGTCGTGTCAACATACAATGTTATCAAGCTTAAAATTAGATCTATGCATGAATCGTAGATGATGATTTCGTGAAACCAACATCTACCCATTATATTTTCAGGAGAGTTATTGCTAACACTATTAATTTTTATTAAAACATTTCTGTCTTTGCTATTACTATATAATAGATGTATAAATAATTCGTTTCAATTATTTTGTTTTAGTAGAGAACTAATTGTGTCTATCGATTCACCCTTTTACTTTCCTATGGAATGACTGATTTTTTTAAACTCCTGAAATATTTTCATGTTTTTTTTTATTCAGAATATAGTAAATAAAGCATTTGTTCGTGTTATAATGAAAACCTAAAAGGCGAAACGTGTTTTTTTCTCTACAAAACTTGAAATATTTAAAATCCCAAAATTTCCCAGACAAAAAGTGGAGGAAAAATTTATTTATTCTTTTCTAAAAGGAAGCAAGTCTTTCTGAGTTCTCGTTAATATAGCAGATTTTCGTTAATTGGAATTTGGATAATTCGAAATATTGAGTTCAAATACCTTGAAAAAATTATTATAATTGTAGGTAAATCAACATTTTAACAAGCTATTTGGATGATTTGTAATAATAGCAGTGAAAACAGAAGAGTGCAGTTTCAACTAGATTTCACTTATTCAGAGGCAGACGAAGAGAAGAGTGAGAGAGACAAAAACAATTAATCTGATGATTAAAAAAGTCACAGAAAAATCAGCGATGAAGTAAAGAAAGAGTATGGACCAAACATCTGAAGCTTCTGGGATGGTTGAAAATTCAAGAAAATTTATTGAATGTCAACCAAATGTTATTGATAACGTACCAGTATTTTATGCTAAATGAAATTGAAGATTTTGTTGGCTGTGTATACACAATCAAATAAAAAAAAAAGAAGTTTACGAAATTCAGTGAGAAGTGACTGACAACAGACAAGTCCTGCCTGTGATTGCGTGTTTTAAGTTAGTGTATGTTGAGCTCTACTTAAGTGCGCTTCATATGGTATGTGCGACTTAATTTATGTGAGAGTAAATGTAGTTTCTTTCAGTACTGGATCTCACAAACAATTCGCTGCCTTAAGAATGAAGTTCATTGCTTCTTTATTATTATTATTATTATTATTATTATTATTATTATTATTATTATTATTATTATTATTATTATTATTATTATTATTATTATTATTATTATTATTTTCATGTACAATAATTTTGTTCGCTTGAAGTTAAGTATTTAAAAATCCACATTTTTGGATACTTCGAATTTTGTATAATTTGAATTTTTCGTATTCCCTTGGACTACGAATTAAAGAGAGATAGCTACATAATGAAATAGCTTATATATATATATATATATATATATATATATATATATATATATATATATATATATATATATATATATATATATGGACATTTTGTAGTTATATTTTGGAAATCTTTTTAGTAGATTCTTACATAGGACTAACAAAATTTCTGGCAAGAATTTGAAGAAAATAGTGAAAAGTATTGTATCAAGTAGCCTACAATCACTTGATCTTTTAATGTTCGAAATATTATCTATTTATTGAGCTGAATCTTCATTACTTAATTCCCTTGTTATTTCGAGTGCTTACTCACATTTGAAATATCAATATTCACAATTTCGTATCACTAAACCAAAAGATGCGCATTTTCCGTATAATCATGCCTATATTATGCAACGTAATTTATAGTCTATCTTCAGGTAGTATTTTAGGTTAATTCTGAAATACATTTTTTCTTACAGCAAGCAAGTTCATTTGTTTAACCTTCTGTCTCATTTCTGATAGATCGAATAATTCTATTCGTACACAATATAAATCCCTGGAACAAAATATTTCTATGTTCCCCATTCGACATCCTAGTTACAGCGTTTGCACACGTCCCCGGCAATGCTGGAACCGGCACAGACAATGCCGGAACCGGAACCGGGGCTGCTTTGCACACGCGGCCGGCAAAACCGGTACCGGCCCCGGCAATGTCGGTGCCGGCGCTGCTTTGCACACACATTCCGGTAATGCCAGTGCTGAGAAGTAGTTTGAGTTTGAACGTGAAGGAGAGAACATGAGTCCAGCAATAAACAAACGATATCTCCTTACCTTGCTGTACTTACAGCGAAGAAAGAGGAAACAAAGCAGCACTAGAAAGATTTGGATCCATCCATTGTTGACAGTGCGTCATGTGGAAGGTTCGTTTCATACATTATATGAAAAGCTGCGGATATATGATTCGAAATTTTTAAATTACCGCTATACAGGATACTCTTCTTTATGCTTTTCTTTCCCTCTTTCAACAAACACATCCCCTTCCAAATTACGTACTATGATCTTGCAGGAGCCAAGAAAGACAATCCATACAAAAGGAAAATGTTAAGGAGAAACCTGATCGCTATCAATGATTGATAGAAGCAGTATTGCAAACTATTAATTTTCTATATTTTCCCCTCGGAAGAGGCTAAGCAGAAGAGCGAAAAAAGATTATTTGCTCTTTTGTGTGTGGTTGTGTGCGCACGAGATATATGGCATTCTTTTGTTTTTTTCTCCCTTTTTTTCACTTTTGTTGTCACAATTTTAACATCTCTTTAAATTTCTCAAAATTGAAACAGGCTGAGACAACGGTATTTAAAATAATAATAATAATAATAATAATAATAATAATAATAATAATAATAATAATAATAATCATAATAATAATAATAATAGGTTCTTGGAAAGGCAGCATTGCGGTTGCCTATTCACTCAGTTCATATTCGTTCTATGGAACAAATGCCAGACTAGACACAGAGGACATGAATACTTTTATTATAATCTATAGGTAAAGCAGCATGCAACCACAAGACTGGAAATTTTCTTGTTTTGTTTGTGCTTTTTCAGTTATTTCTGTAGTTGTGTTTTAGTTTTTATTTAATTTTATTTACAAACTTTGTTATGGTTGGGAATGCCTACTTCTTCGATTATGATGGAGATTTAAACCCTTGTTTTCTAATTATGAAGGTTATTCATACCCTACATAATGGCTTGCATAATTAACAGGATAAACACTGGGCAACTATCCTAGATTCATAATTTCTTCATATCTCCATTTTGTTTATTTCCGCCATGTTGATTTTTTAAATTATGACTTCATATCGTTGCATGAGAACCAGAAGAACGTAACTCCAAAAATGCTGTTTACGTTTTCTTCATATTTGAACATAATTTTGAAAGCCCCACTTGGTGTAAATGGAACGTAACGACATCTGTTTTCCTTGTCCATCATTTGTTGTACTGGAGCTCAATTACCATCTTATTAAAAACGCATCTTTCTAAGAAAATATATTTTTTGTCCTCTCGCCTGTAAACCTACGAAAATTGAGTTACGTTCCTCTGGTTCTCATGCGACGATATATGCTAAGACATATTCTCTATCAAAACGAATCCAACGACCCCTTTGTTTAATTCGTTTAAGTAAGTTTCAGCTGTAGAAGATAACAAATTAATATACATACATACATTTGTGAAACTCACTTTCCGCGTTGCCGCAGTTGGATAATTCAAACAAGATCCGAATTTCACTTGCTGAGAATTTATGTAAATAGCAAGCCGCTATATTTGTGGTACCTCACAACCATTTTGATTATTTCATTCTTCATTATATATTGAAGTGATGTGATAAAACAAAATTACAAAAAAAAACTGAAGCAAACAAAAAATCCAAATACAGGAAAAGAAACAAGAATACACAACGCCTTGTCACTCACTCACTCACTGTAGCTAGATTGAAGAAACCTATCAGCAAGCCGGCTCCGTCTTTACCGGCTCCGTCTTTACCGGCTGCGTCTGAATCCACGCATAAGAAAACATTGCCGCCGACAAAACCGGAGCCGGAGCCGACACCGACATTGTCGGCGGCTATTCCGGCTGCATTTGCCGGTCTCGGGAGTTCAATCGGCTTTTGGTTACATTGCCGCCGATTGCATCGCTGGCATTGTCGGAACCGGATCCGGCATTGCCGGGGACATGTGCAAACGCTGTTAATGTCGTAAAATATTCTACGGTTTCGAACTACGAAAGATTAAAGCTAGACACCATTCCTGTTGTTTCTTTTGTTTCTCCTGGTGGGTGCAAGATACCGTTTTTCAAATATATTTAGGCTACAAACTCCCATAACTACTTATCCAATGATCCTTACATATAAACAAATCTTCTGATCCCTAAATGTCGCTATCTAACCATTCGAATTCCGTCCCATATATTCGGGAATGAATTCGATTAAATATCTGAAGGTAACAAATGAGTAATTAAAATCCAGATACTTCTTTAATGATATCAAATGTGGAAATGCAGTAGTGATCCGAAAGATAATTCCGTGTTCATATTGAACAACTGATTATGTAAGTCATTGTTTTGACACAACTGACACTTTAACTGTACGTGTAATGATTACCAAATAGCCTTCGTCCATGCTTTCACTTAACTTGTTCGAAATTTCAGCATTATAACCAACATTATTGGTGGAAGTTATCTGGCAATTTTTATTAGTTAATAATGGCCGATGTTAGTAGTAGAATATAAATTAGACGTTCTACTATAATTTATGGCACACATTGTTCCTTTAGTTCGTACTGCACGTTTTTTTTTTATATATATATATTCTAACAATTTCTACTCCACTTATCTTCTATGTTCCTTTGTAATTCTTTAATAAGTTCATTTGTGCTTAATCTGTGTAAATTTTACAAAATGATTGATCTATATTATATTAGTGTAATACTTAATGGTAATTTTTATTTATGTTTCTATGACAACGCTGAAATGAATAATTAATTACTGGATTTATTAGCTTAACGTGAGCTAATTTTGCTAAAGAAACATTTATGTATCAAGGGTATTATATCGAAAAATCGAAAAGATATTTTGGGTTCGATGAAAGTACCTGACGTAGGTAAAATTATGGTAAAATTTGGATACGGTACCTTAATCATGTAGTTTTATCAATTAATTAATTAATTTTTAATGTAAATAAATACAGCCCTGGAGTTTTCTTTCAACTTCCATATTGCTATTCTTAAGAAACAAATAATGTAGTAAATCTTAGAATTTAGTGCATTTAAGATCGCCAAAAGATGGAATTATATTTATTACTTTGGCATATTATATGTCTATCAAAGAAAGCAAAATTACGGAAGAAAGTGTTGTGTAAATTTTTTTTTCATATTAGAAACACTGCTTAGTTTGCAATTTCCCATAAAGATATGTTATTTCAGTTTTGTACTTACTTAGCAAATAATACAGTATTTCTGTTCATAATTAACTAAGTTTGTACATTTTATTGTAATATTTTAGGGTAGATTACAACATAGGGATATCCATAGATAAAAAACTAATACATTTACTTTGTTCCTCACTTAAACTGTCCGAAAATTAAATTACTTTCTGGAGTATATCCGTATTCTTCACTTATACTGGTCAAATATTTTTAATTGTCTATTGTTTCAAGTGGTTCCAATTCACTGTTCCGATTACTGTAATTGTTCAAGTCCTCAAATCAATTGTAATCGGAGCAGTGAATCGAAACATTAAATCGTGCGTGCCACAAAATATAATTAGGATGAGATTTGTAATCCCGGATCCAGTTGGCATTCTTACATAGACAAGAGAAATTACATTTGGTGAATTTTAATACAGTAGGTGAAACTTTCCCAACCCTAAGCTAACCCCACCCTACTCTACTTATCTCCATCCTACTCTAGTCTAGCATATCTTTTTAAAGCGGTCCTATTTATCGATGTGCAGCTGGAGAGTGTATTTTAAAGTTTATCCTATAATTATTCCAGATTAGATAATAACGATATTGTTTTTTTTTCCTACGGATTGATTCTTTAATGTTCGACATTTCTGCAAGACTAAGAGAGAGTGATAATTACTCAAACTGATACCAAAGGATCCAACATGTACAGTCATGTCCAAAATTATTGTTGCATGTCTATAAATATGTTGTTGTAAGAATATAATTTGATAACAAATTCGCCCAGTATTTCTTATAATATTAGTATGTGTAATCTGCAAAGACATGTATGTGGCAAATTTTATGTCAAAAGAGCAGTAAATAAGAACAATAAAACGAAAATAAAACTTTCTTCTCCATTTAGCAACATTTTGTTTTAATCATTCTAATTTTCGTATTTATAATTATTTTCCTATGAAATTTACCACAAAACATACATTTCCCGATTATACACATACTATCAGTATTAAAAGTACCCTGCAAAATGATTGTCAAATTATATTCTTACAAGAAGATATAGATACACAAATACAAATATAGATATGCGACAATAATTTTGGACATGAGTGTACTTTTGATTGCATTTTTTTTTAACTTCTCGCGTACCACTTTAGAATTTTACAGACCCTATTCATGGAATCATTGTTCCAACCTTCTGTTCATTCTCTTCTCTAAATCCACCAAAGACACAATTATTTCCCAAATACAAACTTAAAACAAACAATCTGACAATATCTTACTTTAAAGCAATCATGTCTGCACAAAATCGTCTTCGCAATTTCTAAATCACCGAATAATGAACCATTTCCTGCCCATACAATTAATTTCAACAGCCATCAGCATTGAAATGATGTTAAATTTCTTTAATTTATTAGTAATTGAAGGAGCATGAAGATTTAAAAAACTGTAAACTTAACAACCAAACAATATTTATTAAAATTTACATTAATAAAAATGTAAGATAGACCTTCATTGATTAAAAGAGCAAAGAAAAGTATTTGGAAAAACAAAAAAATAATCAAAAATACCAGTAACAATTTATCTACTGTAAAATGCCAACAGCATTTATTCGTCTTTCGAAAGAAGAACAGAATAAACACAGGGTCATGATGAATAAGTGGTAATGCGTTTACCATGATGCGAAGTATTTGTTGTTGGGGGGAAAAAATGAAAAAAGTTTGTAGTGGACAATCATTTCAGCGACTTTTCCACTACTTTTCTCCTCCTTAATTCGTTTCTCATTTTTCATAATACATTTCATTTATTTGATCAAAAGATAAAATATATTTCAGGCAAAAATTTTCCTGTGGGCATTATATCTGGAGAATTACATGTAATGTAGTCAAACCCAAACTATCACTTAACTCAGAAGTAACGGACATGAACGTGTCATCCGACATCCGAATCAAACCTAGTCCGTTCGATGAATATAAAGATATGTTCCTGCACAAAAAATTATGTGTCATGGACAACGGAGTAAGTCCTTGGGGCCCATTAAGCCTGTTAGTATAAAGAAAATCGTAGACTCGTAGTGAAATAGCTATTGCATCAATACTGTTCATTGGAAAGTCATGGTTTAAAGTTCATTCTCTTCAGCATAAAACAAGCTTTCCAAAAGGTGCTATGTATTTGGGGCCCATAACCTACTTGAACAGGTAAAATTGGGAGAATGTCGAGAAAATTCCCGACAGAAATCCTTCCTATCAACTTTGGTCCTCTCTGGAGTGGCTCCGGATAAAAGCACGCAATCCAAATGTATCTTAAAAAATACTATAGGAGATAAGAAATGACAGACAGAATAGATATGAGGGGAAAACTTATTTAGCAATACACGCTTTCCACTCATACCTATTCTATCAATACAAAACTTGGTAGTGATTTCTTATCTCCTATAGTATTTTTCTAGATACATTTGGATTGTGTGCTTTTACCCGGGACCACCCCGGAGGGGGCCCAAGTTGATAGGAGGGATTTCTAGAGGGAATTTTCCCGACATTCTCCTAATTTTACCTGTTCAAGTACGTTATGGGCCCCAGTACATAGCACCTTTGGAAAGCTTGTTTTATGCTGAAGAGAATGAAAACCATGACTTTTCCATGAACAGTATTGATGCAATAGCTATTTCACTGCGAGTTTACGATTTTCTTATACTAAGAGGTTTAATGAGCCCCAGGAATTTACTCCTTTGTCCATGGCACCTAATTTTTTTCTGAATGAACATATCTTTAATATGTTTATCAAATGGACTAGGTTTGATTCGAATGACCGGATGACACATTCAGTCCGTTTCTTGTCAGTATGATGTTCTTATTCCGCATAAAAAAAAGAAAACTCGATTTAGGGGCCATTCAAAAATTTTGTAGCCCCTGTTCCAAAAACAAATTCTTGGCCAAGTTTGCAATATTTTGATCCACTTTCGTTGGATCGTTCCTAAAATTCTTGTCAATCATCTAATTTTATTTTATTTGGGTAAATATTGCTATTCTCCTACTTGTATGTAGATAATTTATTCGTAACTTTTCCCAGGGTTCGGTCAGAGTTTTGGAAAATTGATTTGTTAAAATATGTCAATATCGTATTTAAATCTCGTTTTAACTTATTCTGAAATCGGTATTGTTCGAAGCGTGATTTATGTAAGTATAAACTTACAAATACAAATCAGCAATATTTCGTTTTGAATTAATTTACAGTAGAGCAAATAATTTCATTCAAAGTTATAAATTGTAATACAAGAATATCGAAAGCGAATTAACTAATTAAAGTACGATTTGCACACCCCAAGAAGCATGGCAATTGCTATCTATTAATACTGTTGTGTCATTAGCCTGAATTGTAACTTCTACGCTTTCTCCCTGAAATGAGAGTACACATTTCTCACTTGAAATACATAACGACATGGTTCTACCGTGGATGTCGCTCTACAGTACACAACCACTGTTGAATTATGACGCAGACACGTTGGGAAATGATATTTAATCAGCCATGTTGCGATTGTAATAAACATATATCTTCCATCTATTGGTCATCTTGAACAACAACTACCAAAATCAATACCTAACTAACAGGTTATACACATTTCAAGGGATTAATTAGTATATATCACAATACAAGCAACTCGTTGGAGGCAAGGGAGAATTGGACAAACAATCTCTGTAAGTAATATTTGTTTAAAATAATCTAGTTTCCAGTTAAATACGAGAGTTGTTAGTAAGTCGTTAGAAAATCCAAATGATGACATAGTATCGAGAAAGGCTTGTTTTTAGCAAGCTTCATTCCTCACTAGACTGTTGTTAAAATTTCAGCTATATCCGTCACGTGGTTTCACTGTCATAGTCCATAAATAGTTTCGCGCGGGTATTAAATATTTCTATTTAAAAAGTTTAAGAACGGAAGAGATCAAAGCAGAGTTGCATGAAGTTTATGGCAGATCTGCTCCTGTGTTTGCGACTATTTCCAATTGGGTAAGTGAGTTTAAACGTGACCGTACATCCACAAATGATAAACATCGTTCGAGATGTTCAGTGGAAGTGACTTCCTTCTAAATGATTGACAAAATCCACGATATGGTTGTGAGTGATCGACAGAGCAAAGTGCGCCAAATAATTGGTACAATGTTTTCAATTTTGCGCGAAAAATTGGATTTGAAAAAATCTCGGCGCAATGGGCGCCGCGTTTGCTTTCAGGGGAGAATAAATGCAATCATGGGATCGATTTGAGGATAATTTGGAGTGTTTCCGTCACAATCCCGACGAGTTTCTGCATCGACACATAACAGTGGATGAGGCATGGATACACTACTACACTTCAGAAACAAAGGAAGAGGTGAAACAGTGGGTATTTAAAGGCGACCCAGCACCGAAGAAGGCGAAAACTGTGAAATCTGTGTGGCCAATGTGATGGCCACAATTTTTTTGGCATGCACGTGAAATTATCTACATCGATTACTTACAAAAAGAGAGAGAGAGAGAGAGAGAAACCATAAATGAAGAGTATTATGGGTCGTTATTGCACCGGTTGAGAGAATAAATCAAGAAAGAACGTCCTCATCTGGCAAAGAAAAGAATTCTCTTCCATCAAGACGGCGAACATTATGGAAATAAAATTCGAATTACAACATCCACCGTATTCACCAGATGTGGTCTCCAAACTTGAAGAAAAAAATGGCTTGGTGGAAAACGATTCATGTCGAATCAAAAGGTCATCGCACAAGCAATCGCTTATTTTGAGGACCTTCCGAAATGCTACATTTTGGACGGCTTAAAAAAGTTGGAGGGGCGCTGGAGAAAATGTCTAGCTAATAGGAGATTATATTAAAAAATAAAAAAATCTACTCAAAATGATTTGTTTTTTATCTTTCTCTAAGGACTTATTGAACTACTCTCGCAATTTGATTTTTAAAAAGTTCTAAGACATGCTTAATTAATTACAATCTTTGCTAACTTCACAACTAAAGGTGGGTAATGATCATTCAGAGGCATATGTTCAGCTGCAGTGCATTTTAACGCATCACCTCTTAACACTTTTTCCTTTTATATCATATATAGGCTGAACGAACTTCGTTCAACATAAAAAAAAAAAAAAAAAAAAAAATCAACCCACACTGGAAATTGAAACCAGGACTTATACCATACGGAAATGCGCTAAATACAGTTTTTGATTACACGTAAACGTAACAATATACGTTTAATCAATTGAAATAACGAAAGATTTGCTAATCGGCAACTTTGCTTAGTACGGATATCAAGCACACCCACCACTTCATCATTTAAAGCTTTTAGAGTTTTAATCCCGAACAAAATCTGATAACATTGTACGCACTTTTATAAATGATGTCTTGTTAAGACACTAGCAAATAATTCAGAAGTCCAGATAAACTGCAAATAACTTACGTTTAAACTTCATAGAGGAACAGTACAAGAATATTCTCATGCTAGAAGTAAGTACAGTAAAACCTGCCTTCAACGGACCCTTTATTAAACGGAAAACTGTCTTAAAGGGAAATATTTCATGGTCCCATGGATTTTGGAGTAAAAGACATGTAAAAGTCCCTTCATTAAGCGGAAACTGTGTTATGCGGACAACGGAAAGCAAAATAAACCTTTAACGGAAAATTCTGAGTTTCAGACTACATCGTTTAGAAAATTTTTAAACATCCTGTGAGAGGGTAAACATATACTGTCTGGCAACATAAATACTTCGTTCTTTTGTTAAATCTTTATGGGCAGTGTTGACCTTCGTCAATCACTATTCATATTCAGCTCCTACAATTTTTCGCTAGTCCTACGTAGCATGTCAGCTGTCAGTCTTCTTTGTAGGCGTACTTCTGTTCCGCTTGTGTAGCAACTAGCGACAGCCAACAAAAATGAGAAGAAAACTGACAAAACAAAGTTCTGGAAAAAAGGAATTGAGGTAAAGCAGAAGTTATATATCTCCATCACGTGTCGTGAAAACAAGGAGGAAAGAGTTCCGAGGACTTTCAAAATTCCAGAGAAAGCTTTTCTGTGTCCTGAAGTATACCGCAGCCAAGTAGTAGCAATGTATGCAAAAAATCCTGCTTGACTATTGGGAAAAATAAAGGAAAGTGTGCACAGCATATTTTGTGTTTATTTTAAGTTTTTTTGGGTATTAATCCGTAGAAGGAAAAAATACTGTAATTGACAAGTTGCGTACATCAATATATTTTCTCATTATGTCCGTTATAAGCATATATATATATATATATATATATATATATATATATATATATATATTTTAACGGAAAGGTCTATCTCCATTAAACGGAAACCTGTCTTTAACGGAAATTTTTGCGAGTTCCGCTCGATTCCGCTGAAGACAGGTTTCACTGTACTATAAGCTGAGGGTATGGTTTTGTAGTTTCTTATTATTTTTTTTTTTTTCAAGTTTCACACGGTTGGCAGTGGTACTGCAGTATTCTCCGCCAAATGTATGATGCCTTAAGGCGAAATATAAGAAAGAATATATGACCAATCACACTACAAGAAAACTAATCAATTTTTGATTGATGCGAGTTTTGACTCGATGATTTTTCTTACATTTCAACGTCCCTTCCAGCACCGAGACTATGTGACATGAAATCTATAGCTCAATGTGAGATTCGAACATGTACTCCCACTGGGGATCCAAACTAAGTACCCCTGCACCAAGGTAAGAATTCTCAGCATTTAGCCAGAAAGCACTTCTGGAAAACGATATGACCATTAGGCTCTTTTTATAAAAGGAAAGAAAATGTACTTCTACGAATTTAAACGATTCTCTATTAATATTGCTATACTATTATAATCAATCTTCTCCATATTCTCTGTGAAAAAGGGAATTACTATTTGAAAAAAATAAGTAAGTAATTAAATAAATGACGAAACTCAAAACATCAAAGAAACCATTGAAAGTAGCATATTCATAAAAATAGCATAAAAACTAGCATAAAAAGACTAAAATTAAACTTACTTAAGTGTTTCAATTGCGACTTTCACAGAATTATAAGCACATGCATACATTAAAGCCTTCTGAAAGTTTCACTTGTAAGGCATTACGAAATGCTCCTTGACTCTGAAAACTTCTCCTTTACTGCAAACTTCAGGAATATGATTTATTAGAGTGACTCCAGTTGTCATTATAGAACTGACATTGCAAAATAACTTTTGTAACATACACTGAAATGAAACAAACAGGATTATAGCACTCCAGTCAAAGGACTGTTGTCTATTCTGTAGAATTAGTTTTAGTATTTTTTAAAAAAAAATCTCAGTAAATTCTCTGATAGTTTGCTGACAATTTTGCATCTCATAAATAACTGAGTGAATAACTTCCTGGAATACTAGTCAGTCAAAGAGAAATTATTATAAAACGTAATAGAAATTAAAGTATTCCTGATGAAGTTAAGAGTATTGTCTTTGAGAACCTCATACTTTTAATATATAAATATATTCATGCACACAACACAAATTTACTGGCGTTCTAAACACAATGTAGAACTTCATTAATGAGTATGCAAACAGATGGAAAGAAGACACGAATTAACTTTTGTATAATGTAAAATAAAATTGTTATGATAAAGTTTTTCGACATATCGCAAATTTGCAATCACTTTGACATGAAAGTTCTAGACGTAATGATTGAGAACAAGAAAGCAGAAATCTTAAATATATAACTACAGGAGGGTTCATGTGGCATGGCAAAAAAAAAAAAAATGTAAAGAAATTAGTTTTTTCTCTTATCTTCAAAATATGTTACTGTACCCTATATCCATTCTGAAATGTACAGAACCCAACATCAAATACTGTACTGAAGTCAGTGTTGATTCGTTTCAAAAATAAAAATAGAAATAAAACCAGTGACAAACTGATTCTGTAACGGCCATTTGATACAAAGATCTTTCTGCTGAAATGTTCACTTTCTGGACCGAGAACCGAAACTTAGTTTCTGGATTACGTGCTGGTGTGCTAACCAATATGTAATTCCAAACCCTTCATGGCCATCTCATATTTTCACTCTTTATGCTGCTCATCCATTCAGATCACATGGACTATATCATATCTTGCGATGTGCTGGGATAACTCGTACTAATAAATATGCATGACGTTAAATTAATTATTATAAAGTAAATGGAGGAACAAAGGTATTCCTTTACAAGGGTATTCATTTAATATCCGTACTGACGTTATGAGAATATCATAGATATGACTTATACCCATGCTTGTCTCCTTCACAGTACTTTCCTGCTGCATCTACATACCGACTCTAACCTTGTCACCGTTGGAAGTAGTCATGGAAAGGCATTCTGAATTGCGACGAAGTTCTCTTATGATAATATCGTGGGTATCCTGAAGGATGTCAAATCATTTCCCTTTTCAGAAGGATGTCAGTGCAGGGATCAGAAAAAGTCGCATGGCGCTAGATCTGGCAAGTGAGGAGAATAGTGTACGACAGAAATAATTAGTCAAGAAGTCGAACAACATTCGTGAAGTGAAACCATGAGCGTTGCCATGGTGAAAAGGCCACTATCCAGATGTCTACTTGTCCGGCTGTTTACAACAAACAGAAACCATTTAAACACAGTTGTGTAGACCTCCTTATTGAGTTTGTCCACCTGGAATAAATTCGTCATGCACGATACTCAACACACAAAAAGAAATCAGTAGCATTTACACACAAATTCAGGCTTATCTGGTCTTGAAAAGTCAGGTGACTTGCATTGGGACATTACTTTGGTTTCGGGATCGTGTTTACCAACCAATGGTACACTCTCTGTGATAATGGTACTAAGAAATGTCGGATCGTTGGCGGCTATTTTGTCCATTTTCCTATTAATGGCGACATGAGTGTACTTTAAAAGTTCATTCACATTTAAAACTCCACCGTTCTACGATCTTTGAAAGTGGGTCAGGGTAATACCTATTCAAACATCTCTCGTTAACCGGCACATTTCAAATAAAATCACACATGCGCAAATTACTCAGAAACTATTGATTTGCGACCCCGGTTTATATAGAGGTGCATCGAATTACCAGTCACCTTATATAAGTAGGGAAAGGTGTGATTCTACATCTGAAAAGCCCTTTTGTTCGTTAATTATTTTATTACTTTGTGTAGTTTCTTGTCTGTGGCCCAGGTGTGGTCGGACAGTACTCTTGGAGGGGAATGATTTATTACCCGGGCAATAGAGGGGGTTGAGATGGACCCTACAAGGTTGAATGACCTCTTTGCTGTTTGAAACATGATCCTACATGCTTCTTTAATCGAAATTTTAAAAAATTATTTCTCTCGTAATAAATTATGAGCGTACTAAATTTATGATATAATAACATTAAATTGTGTCTCAACCCGCCAGAACTCCGCTATAAGCCTTGAAACGCGATCCATAGTTCCCGCAAGCTTTTTTCCCTTAATATAATCGATGAACATTTTTAAATTGTGATCCTACTAAAAAGCTCGTAATGATTACCCGAACACTCTTATTTGACTTGTATTATTAAAAGATTTGGGTCCGTAGGAAGCTCTGAACAATCGTAGATTGCGAACTTAGAAAAATTCCTATGAAAGTTGAATGTTAAAATTGTTCTGAAAATATTTAAAAATGTATGAACACGAATAAGATGTGCAGGAAAGGAAGGAAATAATGAATATTTATTTATTTTGTATCTATTTTTGCTGCGAAACAAACTTGCCTTGCAAAAATGTACATACAACCATCTTTCCACTACGTGGGCTTTCACTGAATTGAGAGCCAACAGCAAATGCTCGCGCGTACACACTGCTGCACAGCCGAACATGGGAAGACCTTCTTAGCCACGCTTGTAGCAGGCCATAGACAAAGCGATTCATCTACACACTTGTCGATCAATTCATTTAGTTGTGAGTGAACGGAAGATTCCTTTTCCCCTCCCTCAATGGTCACAGTTTTATGTTGTGAACAGGTAAACGCTACCTTTTCTCCTTTCCCCCGCAATCATTCACCAGCTGCATCGCTCTCTCTCTCTCTTGTAATTATCCGACAGATAGTTAGAGACCCGCCTTTCCCCTACCTCTCCTCTGTCTTGAACAGATTTGAATGGGTTTCCTCCTGCTTTTTTCCTTGTAAGCTGCCTGGCAAAAAGTCTGAGCTGTTTTTTGTGTCCCCCAATGACACGATGGATGCTTGGCCTCTCAGCACCCACCTCTCAGGCGACCAATTGGAGCTCATTAAACAGTATGTGGGACAGCTTTATCTTTTGCTGAATGGGTCTATCTGGCCATGGGTTATTGCTGCTTTGTGTATTTAGATACCTGATTTTCTTTACTCAGCAGAAATACATTTATTGAAATATACGCGGAAATGAAAGCAATAAATTTAAATCAGTATAAAAGTGACAACGGCTTCCATTATTCATTGAAATGCATGGTTTATTAAAACTTAGTAGCTATAAAAGCTTTGATGGGTTTCGGAACATTGGGAACAATGCTTTTTGTTTCTAGTTTTCAGTGAAAATTGCAACTAACACTCCGCCTCAACAAGGTTCCTTTTTCAGGGAACAAGTGGTAAATGAATTTTCGCTAGCCTTTGTTGATTTCACTTTGAATGTTTCATGGCGCAACATACGCTATCAAACCTAACAAAATGTCTCGTGCTGATAGCATTGCTCGTCACGATTTTAGACATCAGCAATAGAACCTGGCGACTAGAGTTTTTACGCACAATATGAAAGTGTCTGATAACTGATTATTATTTTGAAGAAATTTACATTTAATAACCACCTACCTCCACAGGTATTCTGGCGAAGTCTCTGTGAAACAATCAAAAAGAAAGAAAATTGATAAATTTATTGTTCATGTTGATTATCTTTGAATGTATTCTGTCATATTATTGATCACTATAGATTCGACAATATGTCTGATGTTTTGGCCTGGAAAGTAAATACTCCTCCTTTTCCTTTTTGTACAATGAGAGAATTGAACCCAAGCGGCATCAGAAACGAAAATCCATGTACGCTATTTCCCCTTATAACCTTAATAAATAAATATACTATATAAATTGACTACACATGCATTTTGTAAAACTTACTTTACTGTTGCGACGTAGTTAAGTTATGTTATTGAAGTCTAAAAACGTGTCTTCTTCTGCTTATTGTCCATGTTCTTCAAGTGGCATCATATCCAAGAAGTTTTTACATTATTATATATTGATATATTTGTAATGAGAGCGAACGGGGGAACCCTTAGGAAATCCAAAACGTGGTTTATCATGAAAATAATTGAGGGGGAGCTAGAATCGAAGTATGGACCCCACGCATCACAGATATGTGCTTTAGCACTGAGCTACCGTGTTCCCAAACTACCATTGAACCACCGTGCCCCCACGATTCAGAGTATTACTGAGCCACCGTGTTTCCTAAACCGGAGGGAAATTACCCTTGAGCCAGCGTCCCCCACGCAGGAAAGATATCTCCTTTTTTGAAAAGATTGGTTGAGGGTGCTATCGGACATGCACCATCCCCGAATTTTGTGAATATTTTATTGTTCATGAATTGAAATAATATATTGAGATATTATAACTTTCGGAGTGATTAATGTAAATGGAAAAGGGAATTACGAATTGTTTGATGGATAAGCAAACACTCGTTTGAAGAGTGCGTATTTGTCTCGTCTCATAGGCAATCCAAAACTCTATATTGTTTGAAATGTGTGTGTGTGCTTCGCTTCGTGGGCAACCTAAACAGCAAACTGTTGTTTGAAGAGTGTGTGTCTGTCTCGTCTCGTAGACAAGCCTAACATTAAAGACCAAAAGACGAAACTATTATTTTTTACTAGTGTATACATTTTTATGTGTCTATTTCTCCACATTTGAAACATTGGTGGAAGAGTGAACTGTGGTATTATAACTAAGGATATGTGGAGGTCCAAAACTTTATATGATACTTCTTGAACAAGTTAGAGTCTTATTTACACGAAAATACCCGACTACAACTGCTAGCGAGCAATACAACAAGATGGAGTGATGCTCATATAAATTAACTTTCCTATGCTAAGAAATAGGAGTTCTCTGCCATAAGCTCAATGTTACTGAATCCAATGGCAACGCTCTTTGTTACTAGAAATGTAAACCTATATGTGTCAGTTTTTAAAGTGAATTTTTTAGTGGTGCATCAATATTATTTGCGGTGAAAAACAGATTTATTTTTACTGAAACACTACTTTTATATTTAGAAACGTTCTTTCTTTTTAAAAATAATACATGCAGTTGAACAACTATGCAAACGATAGCACCAGCCGAGGCCGCAGCAACGGTGCGATTTTAACTACAATGACAAGGTAAACGTAGATAGAATTTAAGACCTTATACAATGTAGGTAGTGTTAGATCGATTAAACTCTAACAAGTGAAATACGTAAACACATTAACTAATGAAAGAATTCTATTCCAAAAAATAGAATATACTAAATAAAGTACAGAATTTGATTCATATCTAATGATTGTGTGTATTTTAGTACAACTTTTTTAGTATGTGTGACTAGCTGAAATGCCCACTCTTAACACGAAAAAATAATAAAATAAAATAAAATAAAATTTATAGAAAACATTTGAAAATTATAGTATACTTGAACCCTGTTTTTCCTTAAAGACATATACCCCGTAGGATGAGCTTTTCAAACAAAAATCCAAGTACTACAATAACTATGTTCAAAAATCCATTGCAAATGGTACAACTTCACTGAGAAAAAATGTAGGTGACGTACTTAAAAAGGTAGGTTACATGCGTAATTCCTGTGGTTTTTGGACTTAACGTACAGTAAACGTATAACTGAAAACGCATCTTTTATAATACTTTCTGTATAAGTGTTCCATCAATACATACTTTCCGTATGAAACAATCTAGGTGGTCAGGATCTCATACACAAATTGACGTATATAATACGTATATAGCTGAGGAATGTAGCATCAGTATATGCATGTGATATATGGAAAACTGTTAGATGTCAGGCATCCTACAACGCCATGATGTAACATCCAACGGTAGTGCGTATGTAGCGCATGGATAACGTATGCTCCATTTTGATTTCTGTAGTAAACAAGAGGATTCCGTATATTTGTACAATATACCGCTGGCAGGGGAACGGTTTTTCTCCGCGTGTTTTTCCATCATAACGTAACAGGACGTCGACGATATATAAATATTCGCCCCTTTTAGATGGGGAATTTTCGAACACGGTACACTGAGAAAATTTCGTTCTCCGGACAGCGGTATATTGTACAAATTTACGGAATCCTCTTGCTTATGACTGAAATCAGTTCGGACCATACGTTATCTGTATGCCACATAGGCACTGCTCTTAGATGATACATCATGTCGTTTAGGATGTCTGATAAGTTATATAACAGTCCTTATATTACATATATTACATTATATTATATATACATATATATGTTACCTTCGTCAGCTATATGTTATATATATATATGTATGTTCATTTGTATGTGAGATCCTGACTGCCTATATTGCTTCATATGGAAAGTACGTACAGATGGAACACTTATAAAGTACTATAAAATATGCGTTTTCAGTATACGCTTGCTGTACGTTAAGTAAAAAAACTACAGGATTTACAAATGTAACATACGATTTTACGTACGCCACATACATTTTTTCTAAGTGTAAGTGTATTTTTAACAATAAAGATTGCATATCTGAGTTTCAACTCCTTAACTTGAGAGGCTATTGAGATGTTTTATTTCTGGCACAAGGTTTGTTTCCCCTAAACCCTAAACTATGTTAATGAAAGTAACAAAAATCTTCAGCCATGTGCTGTGTTCAAAAATTCATTTCAAACGGTTCAGACATTTCCCCATGATGTAACAGAAACGTTTCTCACCCTCCATTTAGAAACGGATTTTTTTAAAAAGAAATACGGAATACGTGCCCAATTATTTTATTGATTAGTTTATATAGCGAGTGTCATCTTGAAAACTTGAGAGGCTATTGAGATGAATTTTCGGCATAGATTTTGAATTTAGTGCCCCAGATCCTCAGAATATAGATTTGAATCAAGGTAACATGATAATTCAGTTTGAACCAAGAAATAACTACTTATGTTCAAAAGTTCATTGCAAATGGTTCAGTTATTTAGGATGATGAGAGAGATAATGACAGATAACCTGTATATGCACATTACCTACGTAAGAAAATCACATAATATAGTGCTCGATATTAACCATGGTGTATCTTCTAATAAAGTTCGAACCATTCATTTGTAAGTTTAGTTCTATTAAGATTACATTAAACACAAATTAAACATAACTTTTTCACAAGGCTGTCTATATTCTTTATTATAAATTAACAAGAAATGTTAATTTGTTGTTAATTTATAATAAAGATTATAGACAGCCTTGTAAGAAAGTTATGTTCAATTTGTGTTTAAGATGGACACAAGACCTTTTTATAAAAATATCTAAGATTACATTAAATATTAGTTAGTGATTACAATTCCATCACTCATCGATTACTATAGAATATGTAATAAAAGTAATTAATTTCACGAACATTTAATTATTTTCTACGATCTTGTCCTTTTTTTCTATAGCTCCAACAACAGAGCTTCTAACAACATGAAAACAATATTCCAAAACGAACAGTTAACGATTATTGAGAGACAGAGAAAACCAAAAGAGAAGAGTGCATAATTATTCCAATACTCGATTAATTATCGCCGTTGGCCCTTTCTCTATGACAACCACCGTTCAATAACATTCATTACTGTTCTCCGCAAGTCACATCCTAATAACATTTGTGAATAAAGATTGTCAATAATAATGTATTTTTTAACAGATAGACTAGGAAACAACTAGTTGATATTTATGTATATGTCTATAGTAAGTAACTGTGTTTGAAATAGTGCATTTATTAAATTTTACAACAAAACTTATTTTCCTCAATAGTATAAAGTCAACCAAGAAAGTTCAGTCGCTTTTCTGGAGGTCTGTGTTCAATTGGCCATCACACCGTGAGTTGAATGCGAATGGAGATAAGGTGAAGGTCAGTTGTTGGTGTGGGTATATCCAACATACTACCTAGTTGTGGCAGTTCAGTTACACCGTGAACTTGGGTAAGGACAGAGCAAACATGCTCTGCCTCAGAGCGTCATAAGAGCGTGTATGCTGTACTAGTTCAAACTGGGATCAAACGCCGCTGCAGCGGGGCGGAAGATATGCCAGGCCTTTGCTTAGGGTGTCGTGACTATGCGAACAGCGGTGGTTTAACAAATTTAAGGACGGTGACAAAACACTTGACGCACCACGCGCCGAAAGACTAACACATCTACAAATGAAGATCTACAGGCAGCATTTGAGGCGAACAGTGCCCAGACATGTAAGGAACTGGGACTACAATTCAGTGTGAGTGGAGAAACCTTTCGGCAGCACCTCCCATCAACTTCAGAAGCACTGCAAATTGAGTCGATGGGTCCATATGATTTGACTCCAGGTCAGAAGGCAACGCGACCAGACAACTATGTTTCTTTGCTGCCCCGTCTGAGGAAGGAGCCATTTTTGGACAGGGTATTGACATGTGATGAGAAGTGGGTCTTGTACGAAGCTCCACGGCGCCGTCATCATTAGTTAGCATCCCATGAACCAGTTCCAAACAGTGATGAGCGTAAGAGTCTTGGTCTTGCAGTTTTTGCAAGAGTCTTGCATGCAAGACCAAGACCAAGAATCCCGATGCAAGACCAAGGGGCGCAAAGACCAAGATTCTTGCGCAAGAGTCTTGGTCTTGCAGTTTTTGCAAGAGTCTTGCATGCAAGACCAAGACCAAGAATCCCGATGCAAGACCAAGGGGCGCAAAGACCAAGACTCTTGCACAAGAGTCTTGCATAAATACCAGTACTATTTGACTTTTTTGTAGAGTGCAAACAGGGAAAAAATCATTATATCTCTCATTTGAATTTCTTGTCTTCAGTAAAAATGCCACTGGAGTGAGTGTTTCCAGTAGTTGATGCAATCCGTGTCCGGGTGAGTTGATTTGCCCCTGTACTATATAGCTACAGGGCCCGGTTTTTGAATTGGCTGTTCGCGTTTTCTGTAGTTATTACTCGTTCTAAAGCCACACAGGTGCCATTCTAATCAAAGCATGTTGCATGCAAACAAATGTGTCATTGGTGCTAGATTACGATGCATTCCTGCGTTTTTCACCAATGAGGATTGCTTATCGGTAAATCAGACACTATTCTACAGGTGTGTGATATCTGGAGTAAACTTAAACCTTTGACCTTTGGGCTGGAAAAGTTTGCCGGCTCGTCCTGGGATAAATATAGCAAGATTTGTTTCTCATCCTTCAGCAGGCCCGCATCCACGGGGGACTGGGGGCTCGAGATCCCTAAATTTTTACTATCCCCCTAAAATTTTCACGGCAGGCTTGCAAATGAACTATAATACTGTTGGATCGAGCCCCCTAACTTCTACCGGGGCCCCCAAGATTTTTGGGACGGCTAGGGGCCTGCCCCTCAGTTGCTTTCCCTCAGGCAGGTTGCTGAAAAACGCCACAAACGTCCAGTAAGAAGAAATTTGCAAAATAAAAAACGCAAGTACCGAGCTCAAAAAGTAAATTTCATACGAAGTTATTGCGGGAAGTTGGGAGCATCAATATGGGTTATGCAAACTATGAAAGAAATAGAAGAATAAAGTGGAAATAAAAATGAAAAACACAAACGCTTCAGGACTGAAAAAACACCTTTTACCAGTGGATAAGAACGAAACGCTGGGACTATTTCCATTAAATCAGCAGCAAACTCGAAATATTTCAAATTTCTGTAAATCTGGTTTGATTATAATCATTATTATTTTAATTTTCTCTCTTTTTGGCCAATATTGCTAAACATATCATCATCATCATCATAGCTATTCTGCCATTATTGGTAGTCACTTGCTGCAACTGAGAAGCTTCGATGTACGGTAGTCCTCAGCTAGTCTCTTCGTCTTGACGTAGCAATGTTCTGTTTTAATACTTTCCTTCAACTATATTCTCCTTCGCTCCCTCTCAATCTTTCCTTCCACCATACCTTCTAACACATAATATAACTTATTGCGACTTTCCTCAGCCAATGTCCCAACCAGTTCCTCTTCCTCCTCTTATTTACATCTAAAATTGTTTTCTTTCCTACTTCTACTATTTCTAACACCTCATTCGTTTTCCGTTCCACCCAGTTAATTTTCTCCTATTTTCTTCATGCCTACGTTTCAAAAACATCCGCTTTTTTCATCGTATTCGCTTCCGCCACATAGACTACATATTCGAATCAGTAAAATGAAATCTCAATATTTATTTGAAAGTTTGTTGAAGCTAATCGAGGTTGAAAAGAAAAAAACTGACACATTTAGAATGTAAAAATAATTTTGCAATTCATGATATTTCAGTAATCTGTGCCGTCTTAATTTTCTTTCATGCGTCACAGAGGTAGCCTCCCCAGTTTGGTAACCAATGGAGTATTGAATCTGTTAAAAAATATAAAAAGATCGCGAAACGTTGTTACTTATCTTATAAATAGTGAAGTGTGAGCACATATTGAAAAAAAGATTAAGATTATCGCCTATGTTCTACACCATCGTCATATTCACACGAAGGTAAACTATATTACATTTAGAAACATACATTGTATTTCTCTTACTACTGGCGCCTTGTAGAATTTATTATTCCTTATATCCAGAGTAAAATAATTTACCTATGAAAAGCATAAGATTTCTTGAAAGCAAGACTTGCAAGACTCTTGCAAGCAAGATCAAGACCAAGACTGGGTGTGAAAAACCAAGACCAAGACCAAGACCACCCGGGTCTTGGTCTTGCATTTGTTCATCACTAGTTCCAAAATAGCCGAAACCAGCACTGCACCAGAAGAAAGTCCTCCTGTGTATTTTGTGGACTGCTCGTGGCATAGTGCATCGGGAACTGATACCAGCTGGTCAGAGCATCAATGCAACTGTATATTATTATCAGTTGAGCCATGTTCAACAAAAAAATCAAAAGTCTGGAGCCAGCACTCCTGAATCGCAAAAGGGTCCTCCTGCTACAGGACAACGCTAAGCCCCGCGTGGCTAGGTTGATCTGGGACACCATTCTACGAATTGGATGGGAAACACTAATGCATCCCCATACTCTCTGGACGTTGCACCGTGAGATTATCATCTCTTAACACTTCTAATGTTCGTAAAGTTGCTGCCAACCTGGTGAAACGTGTGAACCAATGTTTGAATCAAAACAGGGGACACTCCCAGCATCTGCTGTAGACCTGGTTTTCCCTAGTTCCCCCTTACAGAAGCCTCATTCGATTAGTTATCGATGGAAATGAAATTTTTTTTTCTGCTCCGTAGTTTCCAAGCCACTCCAACTAAACAAGCTGAAAATTAACGACAGAACATCCATATATATGAGTTATGAGTCAATTTACATGTTTTGCAAAAAAAAAAAAAAAAAAAAAAGATTTACACCTTTGGTTACATCTGGCAACGCTGTGTGGTTCCTAGTGTACTTCAATCGTTGCTTTCTAGTTTAAAAATATATGCAGGAACAAGGCTTTATTTTGGTACAACCATTATTCGTGTATCACTTCAGGTTCAAAAGTTCTACTATCCCAAACACCGGGTTGCATTGTATATTGGACATCCTGTAGAAGACTTCAGCAGCTGAATAGGTATTTTATTCCTCTTAAGTCACCTCCAATGTTGCTACGTTCCATTACTGTCGTCGCCAATTCAGATTAAAATGAAATACCTCCAAATAGTAATTGAATTAGTTTTTAGAACAAGTCAAAATCTGATGGATCTATGTTGTCTATGAGCACGCATGGTCCAATCTTAACCATTTTTTTTAAATTCAAATCACAATGCTCAATGCTGTACATTGTAGTATAGCACATAGATGTCATGAACTACAACAATGACCTGCAGTGGTGATTTCAGAAGATTTACCCAGGGTTTGAGGAGAGCAGACTTTATATCTATAGGGGAGTAAAACTAATATTGCGCAAATAGTAGTAATCAACATTAAACATCATCGGAGATTTGATTTCAGGATAATTTTCCCTTATCACGGCCTGAAATTTACTACTGTAGAGCAACATTTTTTAATAATCTTCATATGAGTCATATTGCTACGTTCTTTGTCGCGTTAATGTGAATGCAGATCCTGGGAAACCAAGATTGAATCCAATATGGGCTACAATTGCATTAAGAGTAGAAAAATACAATAAATAGTTCATGTATTAGAGCTGCTATGTTAAAAGGAGACGCACATGTGTGAACTCTGAAAGTGCTACTTTAGTGAAAACTATTCTTTAACAACAACAACTAATTGTTTAATATTCATCATTCGTCTTCAGGAAATATTATATTTGAACTAAGATAAAAGCAATGGATCATTATATAATTATGAAAAATTATGTAATTTGTGTCCTTGACCGACATTCCCAGTTGTTCATTTCGATATGATTACATTAGTTGAAAATATAACACATTGCTACGTAAGAAATACTAAAGTAACCATTTATATTATATGGAAAAATTCGAAGTTTTTTTTTTTTTTTTTGGGAAATTTGAAGAAAAGTAACTAAAAGTTGCAGAGCAAGAATAGAATTTAATATTAGTTGAAGCTGTTTTGGAAATTGAAAGACATATTTCGACGAACAAGTTACACGAAGCTGACTAATATAAACCCAGAATAAACTAGTTGGAGAAACAGTAACTGACATCTGAAAGCAGGCTGCAACTTCTCTCATGTCCAAACACACTTGTGACTAGCCTACATGCTTCAGTTTCAGTTAGCAAATAGAGCCTAAAACAACAGAGTGCTTCGGAATATAACAGATGGAACAAATTTTATTTCTGAAAAGGTATGAAGAGTACCCACATTCTCGTCCTACGCAAGGTATTTCTGTTATGCACAAAATGCTGCATCCTTTGAATATGTAGATAAATGTATAGGTGTTTATTAGCTTAAAAGAGTTGAAAAAGTCAAGAGAAAAAGTAAAAGGGAAGCATCGTATATAGGAAAAAGGAAATATAGAAGAGTAGTTGATCAATATAATGTATTTATTAGACGATCTGCCAAAATAAGATGATGATTTTAATCAGAAGGAAGTTAAGAACAACCGGAATTACGAAAGTTACGTTTTGCATAATAAAGTAACCTAATTATGCATTCAATCAATATACGTATGTGATGGAGGCAATATTTACACAAATAATTTCACTTGGTATCTTTTTGTTTCCAGAAAGAAACCACGGGAAAGAATGTATGGTATTGTAATGGAGATAAATTACTGCATACCGATAACGTTTTATATTATTGTTCGTGTGTGTAGGGGACTAGTGGTTACAAACAAGCAGATCTAGATTCAAGTGAGAAGATTCCAAAGACCAATTTTAAATGCAATAATATCAATTTACAAACATTTATAGAGTTACAAAAATTTGAAAGCTATCACAAATTTTAGGAAATGAAATAAACGTGAATCAACTGACAAATCATTAGCAAAAGAACTATAGATTAGAGAACTATTAAATCCGGACATGACTTATAAATTCCGAACTTGGAGATAAAATTTGCCTTGTCAAAAGTTCCTAAATTTTTATGGGATTATCTCTGTGTTACATATGTCCCTTTTAAATATAATGGCCATGGACACAATGGATGAGAAATTCTACAATATTATTAACGTCTAGGACATTATTAGAGGAGAAGGTCTAAATACGAGCTGTGGTCTAAATATAAGCTAGGTGACATTCTAGACTTCTTTATGCTTGTGTAATACTCCCAGCTAGTGACAAATGTGTGAAAGCATGATTCAAGGACGAAGGTGGTGGTGTGATTCAGTTGGCGACGAACAGTTGGGTCTGGTTGATAAACTTGTGTGTTTTGCCTGTGTGCAATCGTGGTGAAAGTTTTATCAGGTATGTGTTTTGTATTATTTTTGACCATAAGAAAACCTAGTTCAGCAGTTTTTTCGTCTGCTCGAAGATGCACATGAAAAATACAAATATCCTGCGAAGACTATCTACAATGTGGATGAGACGGCCCTTACGATTGTTCAAAGCAAATTCCCGTCTTAATTGGAAAGAAAGGTAAAAGACAAATAGCCGCTCTAACTTCTGCAGAGAAAGGTGTCACAATCATAATTATTGCCTGTATAAGTGCCGCTGGTCAATTTGTGCCTCCCATGGTAATATTTTCGCAAACGAACATGAGTAGTCAGTTAATGAAAGGAAGTCCTCCAGGATCCGTGGGCGTAGCGCATCCTAGCAGATGGGTACAAGCCAATTTATTCACCTAGAGGTGTTTCCCATTTTGTTGAGAAAGTTCGTCCGACTGAAGAATCACCGGTTCTACTAATTCTTGATGGACACTATAGCCACGTTCGAAATATTGACGTCATTGAGATGGCGCGTAATCGTCACGTTACCACAATTTCATTGACACCATACACAACCGACAAACTTCAGCCACTAGACAAGACCTTGATGGATGCCCTAAAGGCTTATTGTAGTGAGGAATTAGGGAAATGGCTTCGTCATTCGCAACGACCAGTTACATCTTATGACATCATGGAGATAGTTAGAAGAGCACACCTTAAATTCCAAACTGGGGAAATAGCTGTAAATGGTTTTAAGTCCACAGGAATTTTTCCCACTGAATCTAAACGTTTTTAGTGATGCAGATTTCATAACTTCTGAAATTGAAGCACAAAAAACATGCAACCCAACCCTTAAACCTACTGCGGCCCCAAGATCCGAGCCAAAACAACAATGCCCCAGATTCTGTCCCTTCTACATCATCGTTTGAAGAGTTTCCCTGCCTTACATCTCCAGATACTCACAACACAGTACTTGGTACTTCAAATCTAGTAAGTCAATTTCATATTTCAATACTTCCTATAATTAAAACAAAGGGTCAGCAATCGAGGTAGAAAACCAGCACGTGCCCGTGTTTAACGGGTTCTCCTCATAAAGAAACAGTTCTTACTTCCTTACAAATGTCCCGTAAATGCAAGAAGGCATTATCGTTGACTACCGTTGACCAAAAATCTGCAAACATAAAAAGGAATGCATCTGGACAGAAAAGAAGACAAGGAGCTCTAGAATTTGCTAAAGAATCAGACTCAGAAGAATGTAGGATGGTGATTTCTGATTTAGATCTTTGTGATGATGAAGATACTAACTTAGATATGCCTGTTGGACACGAAAAGCCTGATGACGAAGAAGCAAATTGTATATTCTGCGATAGGAAATTCTCTGAAGATACACAAGGGGAGCTATGGGTTAGATGTATAATGTGCTCAATGTGGGCACATAACTAATGTGCTAGTGCGGAAAAGGAAAACTGTCTGTGACTTTTGTAAATAGACAGTCATCATTTCTACATTATTCTTTCAACTTATTTTGTACCTTCAAGCATTTTTCTTAGTTCTTTGTGGCAAATTTTGAAAGTAGACCATATTTAATCCATACTTTCAAAACTTAATATTATGGCCTCTCTCAGAAAACTGTGTTTATTATTGTTGGCCTTGGGATATTCAGCTATATTTGTAACTCTGTTATAAAGTACATCTCTCAACATATTTGGACTTGTCATTTCGTGCATTCCTTAGAACATTTTATTGATATTGAAAAATAAAAATTGTAGCCCGTATTTAGACCTTCTCCTCTAAGGATTAAAAGTGAGACCTACACCAATTAATAGTTCTCATTGCGCTGAACATAATATAATGAGTGAGTGTAAATCATTGTGCCTAGCTTTTGAGAAAACTATTTTTTGTAATCCTAAAGACTGATATTGTACAATAACTACGCCATCTAATAAAATAAAATGATACTGAAGCATACTTTCATTAAGCTTTTCATTATGGCACTTGCAAAACGACAGTATGGTAGACGAGATATAGCCCGTTGCATGAAATCGCTACCCAGCAATCGTAATTTCGCTAATTCTGTACACAATGATTCCAAAACAACTGACAACGGAGCATAAGAAGTGCTTGCCGTCAGCTTTGACCTTCCTACTATGCTACTACCAGGAGGATGACTACTTCCTCGATCGCATCGCCACCGGGGACGAAACACGGGTGCCCCATGTGATTTCGTGCCCGGCGACTTCCATTTCTACATTCACCTGATGCAATTTCCTGAGGCAGGACAACATTTCGACAGTCCAGCTGAGTTGCAGACTGTTGTAACATCTTGATTCTAGTTCTTAGCGGTAGGCAAAGCTGGTACCGTGTTACAATAGAAGCCCCAACAGGGATTGTGAATATCCTGAAAATTACAGATGCTGATCAGAAAAATGGAAACATCTGAACGAAATTGCAACTTACCAGATTAATATGGTGTCGGGCCACCTTTCGCCTTCAGAACAGCCTTGATGCGACCTGGAATGGAGGCATAGAGGTCGTGAATGGTAGCAAATGGAATTTTACACCATTCCTCGTGCAGGGCATCATCCAGTTCTGTGAGAGAGGATGGAGGTGAAAATCGTCGCCGGAGTCGTGTTCAGATGTTCAATTATGTTGAGATCTGGGGATTGGGGGGCCAGGGAGGTATTGAGCTTCATCCCGATGTTCCTCAAACCACGCTGCAACAACGCCAGCTGTGTGAATGGGTGCATTATCATCCTGGAAGATGGCGTCATTGTCCTGGAACAACATCCGGACCATAGAATGCAAGTGGTCTCCTAAAATTGTGACATAATCGTTGGCAGTGATTCGTCCGCTAAGTGTGACCACAGGACCCAATGAAAACCATGATATGGCGGCCCACAGCATCACCGAGCCGCCGCCATGTTTCATAGTTGGGCGGAGACACTGCAGATCATAAACTTCTTTGGGCGTTCTCCACACATAAACACGACCCATGGTTGGGAATAGGGTGAAGGATGACTCATCCGACCATATCACACGTTTCCAGTCCTCAACGGTCCAAGTTGCATGGTCGCGGCGCCATTTGCGGCGTGCGAAAGCGTTATGGTCCCTGATGAGCGGTTTGGCCCGTGCAACACGACCCCGTAAGTTCATGTCATGTAATTCGCGGCGGACTGTGATTGTCGAAACAGGGTGGGACAGGTGCTGATTGAGTTCCTCCGTCACTTGCTCCGCAGTGGCACGACGGTTCTGCGTGACAATGCGCTTTAATATACGGCGTGACCTGTTACTCATGATTTTCTTCCGCTCATTGTTCCGCTTTCCCTATGTGGTTTTCCCGTGTGTTGTGTAGGCCGTCATCACCTTCGACACTGTCCCACGCGACACACCTAACACAGTAGCCACTGTCGTCACACTCACTCCACATAACCGCGCACCAACAATTTGCCCTCTTTGAAACTCTGAGAGGTCTCCCATTTTACACTACCTCCGTCTGCTGCATCCACTGGACACTGCTGTTCCACTGCGCCTGACGTAGTATGGAGACCGACCTAACACACCATCACCAGCGGTCCGGCGCTGCGGGCGCCACGACACCACTGCCAATCCATATATCTGACGTGTTGCCAACTACAGGTGTTTCCATTTTTCTGATCACCATCTGTATGTTGGTTATGAATTACAAACTCCACAGTAATAAAATAATTTTCTTCTGATTCGTTCTTCAGATGTTTTTCTTTCACTTTACAGTCTATCGGACCTTACTTTCTGGATATGCCTCGTAAATGACTTCGCTCAGAGCTTATGGAAATCAGGTTTCCGTTAAATTGGCTGGCAATGCAGTATGTTATGTATTTTGGTCCCCTGATGAAAAGTCTCAATGTGTACGAAGTCAGAAAAACCCATCTTTTTGGGATATCCGCTAATTATTATCGTCACTTAAAGGCATACGCTCCCTCGTAAACTGAAAATAATTAGGTCGACATTTTATCTATGATATTTGAACGAGTCTCGCTAAGGTATACTATTATTTTTGGGGTCGCTGATTCCGAATCCGAGGCCGATTAACCCCATTACGTCAGGTTCAAGGTCATTTGAAGATTAAATCGTGAGGGAACGTTGCAAAAATCTGAACAAAAAGTACATTAACGTTTTTTTGAGTCGCTGGATACGATTATGTCATTTTCTTGACCCGTCAAAGGTCAGTGGAGGGCTATTTCACGGTCAAATATGAAAAACCACCGGAAAAAATCTTTAAAAAATCAGAGATAGGGTTTTTGGGTAGGTGAAAAAATATATTTAGACCATGAAAATACTGATATTTTTCAATTGGCCAGATATAAGTTTGAGTCAGGATTGTTATGTTTTAGAATCTTTTCATTTAGAAACGCTCCTCGATATCAGCTTTGGATACGATTTGTAGCGAATGATGTCGAATTACCGGCTATGGAAGTAGACGATCCGATATTAGGGTATCATTACACTTGTAAGTCCGGTGCTACGACATTAGGTGGTTTTACACATGAGCCAGTGTCCTATGGTCTTTATAATAGGCTCGACATTAACAACATATCAAATACCCTAGATGAGCTCTACACTCGAAAACGTACAAGATGCTGGTAACCGTAATGTGAACAACAATGGAAATGAAGGTAAAATATTGGAGGTTGAAGCTCAAGAATGATAAGATGTGAGATGCAGAACAAATCTTCATTGGAGAAGATGACACTGCAAATGACTGACTGGGAAACTAAATAGACAATATTACTGATAGATGCGATTAACACTGACCTAGGATTCGGAATCAGCTACCCTAAAAACCTATCTATATTCCTTTTTCAGATTTTTCCGACGGTTTTTCAAAATTGACCTTGAAATGACCCTGAAATGGCCTCGAAATGCTCTTCTCGACTCAAAATGACATAATTGGATCCAGCGACTCAAATATGTATATATGTACTGTGTGTTCAGACTTTCGCAACCTCTCCTCTGTATTTGACCTTCAAATGACCTTGAACCTGACATGATGGAGGTTAACCGACCTCGGATTCGGAATCAACGACCCTAAAAACCCTAGTACACCCTAGTGAGACTCATTCATATTTCATAGATAAAATGTCGACCTAATTATTATTTTCAGTTTACGATGGAGCGTAATCAGCGGATATTAACTGACGATAGTAATCAGCGGATATTACAAAAACATAGGGGTTTCGGGCTTCGTGCCCATTGAGACTTTTCATTAGAGGACCAAATTATACAACATACTGCAATACCAGCCAATTTAGCGGAAACCGGATTTCCATAAGCTCTGAGCGGGGTCCTTTCCCCATTTTAATAGTACTTTTCTAAAATATGTCAGCATTGTATGTCCTTGTTTTTAATTAGTAAGGTTATTATTATTTGATTTATCTTTGTACTTATTGAAACTACAGTTTTGGAAACAACATTGAGACTATCAGTAGCTCAACATTGTAAAGGCATAATAAGAATCAGAGACAGGAGCCGATGTGATAGCATTATTAAAAGCCATCTGATTGACCAGAACGCCAGATTGTTTACTTTCATTAACTAAACTAACTAACAGTATGGCCTATGGAACCAGGAGGTTCAGAAAAGCTCTCCACTGACTTCTATCCTTAGCCAACTGGATCCAGTTTCTACGTTGTATTCCTATATCTGCGAAATCCGTCTTAATATTGCCCTCCTATCTGCGCTTAGGTCCTAATGATCGTTTTCGATTGGACTTCAAGTTAAAACTTTGAAAGCATTTCTGCTTCCTTCCATTCTGGTTACATGACTTGCCCACCTGAGCCTCCTAGATTTGATGACCCTAACCATGTTTGTTAAACGGTAGTTCCCTGTTATAAAGTTTCGCTATTCCCCATTCCCGTTCCTCTTGGACCCGAATATTCGTCTCAGGATCTTGTTTTCAAATACCTTCCGTCTACGTTCCTCCCTCAGAGTAAGTGATAATGTTTCGCAACCACACAAAATAATAGGCATGATTAAGGAAACAAATACCTGTGTTCTTAGTTACAATTATAATTATTACATATTGTCTATATTATAAAATTGAAAGTGACTAGGTTTATGACTCTTAATCTCTTCAACCGCTCGACCGATCTCGATCAAATTTTCAACGTAGATGCGGTTCTGGCCTGGGAGTGTTTTTTTAACTTTGACGGTACAACCTAGAGGAGGGGGAGGAGGGGAATATAGAAAAAATAAAAAAATTTAATAACTCTTGAACCACCCGACCGATCTTAATCAAATTTTAAATGTAGATGAGGCTCGGGACTGGGATAATTTTTATCATTTAACTTTGACGGAGCAACGTAGGAAAGGGGATGGAGGAGGAGATATACAAAAATCAATAAATATAAAAATAAAAATGACTGTAAATTAATTACTTTTGGACCACCCGATCCTTCTCAATCAAATTTTCAACATATATGAAGTTCAAACCTGGGAAGTTTTGTATCATTTCATTTTAACAGTAGATCTTAGGGGCGGGAAGGGGAGGAGAGAAAATATATGAAAATAAATAAAACTTAATAACTCTTGAACCACCCGACCGATCCCGATCAAACTTTCAACATAGATAAGGTTCGGCCCTGGGATGTTTTCTTTATTTCACTTTTACAATGCAACGAATAGGAGGGGGAGATATATATGTTTTAAAAAAAGTAAAAATAAAAGTGACTGTCTTTGTGACTTCATTACGCTTAAACCACCCAACCGATCTTTAAAAAAACATGCAACATACGTGAGGTTTGGACCTGAGGTGATTTTTATCATATCACTTTAACGGTATGACTTAGAAGAGGGGAAGAAGAGGGAAAAATCTATAAAAATAAATGAAACAATAACTCTTGAGCCACCAGACCTATCTTGATCAAAACATGTATAAGGTTCGGGCCTGGGATGTTTTCGTTACTTCACTTTTACGCTGGAACCTAGGTGAAGGGAAGGGGGGAGATATATGTAAAAAGAGTAAAAATAAAAGTGATCGTCTTTGTGACTTCATCACGCTTTAACCACAGGACCGATCTCAATCAAATTTTCAATATGGATGAAGTTCGGACCTGGGGTGGTTTTTTATGATACCACTTTGACGGTAGACCTTAGGGGAGGGGGAGGGGACGTCATTTAACTTTGACAGTGCAACATAGGGGAGGGAGAAGCGGATATATATATATATATATATATATATATATATATATATATATATATATATATGTGTGTGTGTGTGTGTGTGTGTGTGTGTAAAAAAAATAAAAATGAAAGTGACTGTCTATGTGACTTCACTCTTGAACTACCTTACCGATCTTGATCAAATTTTCAACCTAGATTAAGTTCGAACACGAGATGATTTCTGTCATCACTTTGACGATGTAACTTAAAGGAGGGGAAAGACATTTAAAAATGATCGAAAATGACCGATATTAGTGTCGAATCTATAGTTTTTGAGGTCGCTGAGATGAACAGTGACACTTCTGCTGCTATTTAAATCCAAATCGAGCCCCGCAAATATATATATATATATATATATATATATATATATATATATATATATATATATATATATATAGTAATGTCCCACGTGATGTAGTGAATAAACAATAAATAATTCTACACGCCAGTGTTTACAAACACCACTACGTGGTTTGGTAAGAGGATTTCATACCAGATGGATCTACAGTCACCTGTAGACGACGGGTTTCTGGCCCCTCCCACGGAGCAGACGATGTCAACGGAGCAGCAGCGCCACCGCCACCCAAGGAACCCTTTAAATTGGCTGGACGACGGAAATTCTGTATACCCTACCAGTTTTCTGGTGACCCTCCTACTGTTTGCCACGGAACATTAGGAGTAACCTAACCCCAGGCCTCTAGTCTGCTACGGGACTACGCCTACCCTATCTCCTGGCTTAGCCTGCTACGGGGCTATGTCTGGGAATCCTAACCACAGCCACTTAGCCTGCTACGGGAACCTGTAGAGATCCTGTCTGCGACCTTACGGTCAAAGACTACCTTTAACTAACCTTGTATACTAGAGAGATTATTTGTACAGTATTTTGAAAAAATACTTTTATAGTGAAACTTTTACAATAAAAGTCGGTAATGGGAGTGGATTCCGGACACTCATTTTATTAACGCTCTACCTATACCTATATGGGACAAAGTTTTACAATATAGGCTATATATAATCAAAATTACCAATATCAGTGTTGAATCCATACTTTTCGGGGTCGCTGAGATGAACAATCACACTTCCGATACCGTGCCACGCAACATGGAGAGGGGAGAGGGATATATAAAAATCACCGAAAATGACCAATATCAAAGAGCGCTTTAGTAATGGTAAAAAGTGACAAACTAACGAAACAAATTGCTATTTTTTCTTAATTTTACCCTGCGAAGCGGGTAATTGATGCTAGTAATTAATTATTAATGCAAAACTTGAAGATAACATACGTGTTACGAAGAAATCTATTATAGCATCTTAGCTTGTCGAAAATTACGTTTTGATAAATAGGAAATGGATAAATAACTACATTTTAATGGGTTTACTCAAGCTAGACTCGTCAATGCAATCCAAACCAGCAAGCGAGAAACAATTGTAATAGTTAGGTGGCTTAACGTCAATATAATGCCGAATCGTGCAAAATGTGATACCAACATGCCACTTTCAGGGGTGATGTGTACTTATGTAAGGACAAAATATGGATATAGACCCAAACTTCTGGGGGTGTGGTTTGCCTGGTATGACGTCATCAACATGGCCGCCATCTGAATTAATTTCCTTAAATAAAAAAAGTAATAACTTGGCTACCGTTCAACATAGAAACTTAATTCGTGCTTTATTTGTAAGAACGTATTCCAGATCTTGAATTATGTAGAAAATGTCTTATTTATATGGCCGCCATTTTTAAAAATGGCGTCTCAAAGTGAAAAGAAAGCATTACTTAAAAACAATTCTTGCGTTTGACGGTGAATAACTATGAAACGAGTAGGAATTCACAAATGCTCTTCGAAATAATCGAAATCCTGCATTTCAAGAGCTTTCAAACGGCACCTACGTATATCATTGCTTTATCTTTAAAACTAACAAAAATATTTCATTTTTGGTAATGCTAAGTGGAATACTATAAAAATAATATATTGTCAAAAGATACCAGATTGCAGGTAGATGTCTCAGAATCCTGCAAAATATGTTACCAACATGCCGCTTTCATGAATAACGGGTACGTACGTAAGAGAAAAAACTTAATTTGCAGCTATGACAAGAATTATTGAGTATGAAGCACTTCAAGAGTGTTCTTTTTTAGTAAGAACATTGACCATCACAAGCACAAAGTGCTGTACAATTAAGTGTCAGATTTGCACATTTACACGAATGAGTGCATAGTGTTTTACAACCACATTGCACAAGCTCCTGACAGTGTTTTGATGCATCTGGCAGCTGAGTCCAAAAAGGTTCATACTCATCATTCACTTCTCTCCAGCCCCAATGTTGAGGATCTGGAGAGAAGTGAATGATGAGTATGTCTGCTGGGGGAGCGGTTTCAGCATGTGGACGATCGCTGGTCCATCCACAATTATGCATGTAGCGATTGGCTTCATGTGTTGAGAATCTCCACAATTTTCTAAGCATGTGATGATGTCAGATTATTTGGCTTTGCGGAGAGTTCCATCTTCTGATAGTGATGGAGGAAACTCAAAGTTTTAATGTGTGAAAAAGTCAGAGAGGTCGCTTTCTCATGTCTGACATGCTATGAATAGGCGGCTAAATAGAGCACAGTCGTTTTTTAGGATTGTCACTTTCTGCTGTCCTTTTGTTACTTTTCGTACAGGTCGATCAAATGGAAGAAGGTTGTTCCTGGGAATTTTGACGTAAATTAACTTTTTACGTCCTACAAGGCGATCCTTCACGTAATTTTGGTATTGCTCTTTGCCGAGGGGTTCAGCAATACAAACACAACGTACTGCGTCATCATCGGCTACAATTTCATTCGATAGAGAGAAAAGCACATTATCTTCTTGAGTGAATGGATTTCGATCATCTCGCTGGAATACGCCCATTAGCTTTTTACGTCTGGGAAGAATCGCTTGTTAGCGGCTGGCATGTCTTCATGGTGGACTTCGATGTCGTTATTTATGGTGCTACATATACCACTGTCATTCTCAAACTGACGAACCAGGTTCATGATAACGGGTCCAGAAAAGAATCACTTCAACAGAGCTCCGGGATTGTCAAACAACCCAACGGCGCCCCCATCACCCTTCAGATCTTTATTACACTGTTCATGCATGTGATCATGCGATATACATGTGTAGGGACGTCCACTTGTAGAACCAACAAATCCCCCTTGCCGAAACTCCTTGTAAATAGATGGATGTTTTGTCCTTAATTCTTCCAAAGTTTTGATGAAAACTGGCATCCACCTCGCATAATGTGTGTGATCAGTAGAAAACATCCATGGGCACAACTTTAGTGAAAGGATGAACTTTTCAAAATTTGCTTTTCCAATTGTTGTGGAGAAGAAGGAACAGTAAAGACTGCAGCTGAAACACTGTGTACCAGTATTTGAACTGGTAGGATTCGTTCAGGCTAACTGTAATTCACTCCTCAAAAGTCGGTTGCTTTCACTTTTTTGTAGACAAACTATTTTGATATGCTTGTCATAGAAGTAGATAAAGTGTTGCGTATGTAACCTCGTGTGCATATCTCGTTCTTTTAACATGAATACCTCGAAGACACTGCTCAGCTTTACCAGAAGTGAGGACCTCTGATTCTGAAAGAATTTCTGCCCATCCACTCCCTGTGAGCCAGTCCCCTAACACTTTCAGCACAGCCATTTCAATGTGAAGTGTACTCATCATTACAACCACCTTGTCTTCTCCATACACATTACTCATGGACCACTGCACCTGTTTCGCAATAGCATACACTGGTTGATCGCACGTAATCACAGGGACCTAACCTGAATTTAGTGACAACAGTGCTTGCTTAATGATATCAAAGCAATGACGAACGACTGCTGGTGATGTTATCGAATCATACAATACGGGAAGTAATACACACGAACCCTTTGATGGAGGAGGAATGCCAGCATCTGTAGAATAGAAAACACTCCGCGCAATATGCTGAATGGTTTCAGAACTTTCGAGATCAATTTCTCCTATCGTTAGTAGCCATTTGTCACAAAAAGGATTGTGCTCTGCACTAAATGTTAAAATTTCATTTTCAAATGCAGTGATTTCAGTAGTTTTCCTCACTGATGTTGTAGGGATGCGAGTGTACCAATCAGGTAATGAGCTAGTGATCTTCTCTGTCCATTCCTTATCACTTACCAACAAATGGGGAGCAGTGTCATCGTTGGACACTTTTTGAATTAATGATATGGCAGTTCCATGAAACGCTTCCTGGGAAGTGTTCGAAGATAGATTATGATCGATATTATCTATAGCAGCACAGACAAACCTATTTGGAACCAGACCAGGAGGATACACGGCATTCTGGTCCTTAAAATAGTGACAAAGTTTATTGGTTAGTATTGCTGATACTTCGCGAATTCGATCGTATGATACACATAATCCAAGTTTCTTTAGTCGTTCTATAAAGCTTTTCTTCCGCGTTTTCGTGTGAATAACCAAGCCTATGTACAGTGGTAAGGGAGTTTCATTTTCCAAGAAATGATTGGTTTTCAAATGACACTTATTATTTCGTCTCCGCTTTACGCAGTTAAACTTAATTAGTTGAGATAGAGATAATGCTGCTGTACTCGCATCCACACATTCCTCATTTGAAATGTTTGGCCCTTCCAGAATCATTCTCATAAACGTTGTCAGCACTACAGGAACGGACTCCATTTCGCTCTTGCTGGTGAAATGTCCATTAAATTTTGGGGTAGATTTGAAAATATGGGTCCTTAGAATAGATGCTGCTTTAACTAAGGACATTCCATCCTCTTCAGAGTTATACATACATGCACTGTGAACAGATCTCCCACATTAGACTGATTAATAAGAAGAATATCTTTTCCTTTCTTTACTTCTGTTAGCTCAGGTATATAGGTTAGAATTCTCTCCCGAAGCCTTGAGCTGTGTACCGTCTTCTCTGCATCAGCAACGCCAAATTCGGTCAGGTGACGAATTACAAATCTTTTAATGTCAGCTACTTTGAACACTGGAAGGCTTTCTGTCTGCAGCGCATCTTGAAGATGGGAAATCACTTCCGATAGCACAATCCCATATATTAATGCATAATTTTCTTCTTCAATGCTCTTCCTGTTACTTGCTACTTTACGTACACGATTGTATAGCTGAGCCAAACACTTTTTATGATATTTAGCTTCCGTACCAACCATATCACCGCTGCTAAGTTTTGCCAATAACTTAGTGTCACATAAAGTAACAGCAGCATCACGAACTCGGTTACTTAATTCAAGAGTACGAACGTTGACCAGTGTATCAGATGTGGCGTCTGCATCACAGAAGAAGCAGGTGTACTTGATGTCACCTGCGTGGAACGTTGAACGAGTAGATGGGGCACTATCAACGATTTCTTCTTCGTGTTTTCGCTTTTTGTTATTATTTTCTGAAGTTTGCTTCGATCGATTCTGTTTCTGCACGTTTTATGAAATTTACCCTCATTTCTGATAATGGTTTCCTCGAGTCCACTTCCGTCATCAAGTAATTCAAGGCGGATGTTAGATGGAAGCCCGTTGTTTTCTTGATATGATAGTAAATCATTACACAAAGTCCTGTATCCGGCGCCAACGTCTGATCTTTGGTTTTCGCTGGACACACGAGTTTTTCAGATGAATATTCTTGACACAAAATACATAGGTTCCAGTTAATAATGTTTTCAAGTCTGACACTCACTACACGTTGCAAATCTTGGTCAAGACTGATTAATTGACACTTCTTTCCCTTCGACATGGTTTCTCTGTGAATGTGTTCCAAACAAATCCCAAGCAGAAGTTAACTCAAGGGCGAACCTAAAAAGACACAAAAACAAATAAAACTATTAATTTTGTAATTGTTAATGACATTGATACAACAATAATAAATGTGCCATTTGAAAGCTCTTGAAACGCGGAATTTTGATTATTTCAAAGTGTTTTTGTGAATTTCTACTCGTTTCATAGTTATTCACCGTCAAACGCAAGAATTGTTTTCGAGTAATTCTTTCCTTTCACTTTGAGACGCCATTTTTAAAAATGGCGGCCATATATATAAGATATTTTCTACATAATTCAAGATCTGGAATATGTTCTCACAAATAAAGCACGAACGAAGTTTCTATGTTGAACGGTAGCCAAGTTATTACTTCTTTTATTTAAGGAAATTAATTCAGCTGGCGGCCATGTTGATGACGTCATACCAGGCAAACCACTCCCCCAGAAGTTTGGGTCTATATCCATATTTTGTCCTTACATAAGTACACATCACTGCTGAAAGTGGCATGTTGGTATCACATTTTGCACAATTTTTTCACTAAGCCACCTAACTATAAAATTATACTCTATCAGATTATTCATTTTCTGGCAAAAAAAGAAAAAAAAAAGAATATTTTTTCAAAAATTTAGTTTCAAAAGATCGACTTCTCTCCATCACTCCTTTCCTCTACTTTTTAAAAATAATCTTCTCTTACAAGTATTACCAAAGAAACTTATACATGAACCACCAAGTAAGTGTCAGGATAGGGGAAGAACTGACGGAAGAGAGTGCAATTGGAAGGAGAGTTCGACAAGGATGCTGCCTCGTGCCAACACTATTTAATGTTTATCTAGAAGAGAGAGTGAAAAAGAGTTTACATGATGATGATGGCATTTCGGTAGGAAGTAGAATGATTAGATACATAAAATTTGCAGACGATATGGCGCTTGTTGTAGAATCTGAAAAGGAAATCAATAAAATGTTTGAAAACCTGAGGATGGGCTTTGAAGAATATGGGATGAAAATAAATGTAAGAAAGACAAAAAGCCATGGTGATTGGAACGAAGAGGTCTGTGTCAAATATAAAAGTAGTAGGGGAGCAAATAGAATAAGTGAATAGTTCTCGATATCTGGGTGGTATTCATAGTTATGACATGAAGTGCGAGCGTGAAATAAAAGCAAGGATAGGAATGGCGAAAGAAGCCTTTCGGAGGAAGAAAAGTCTGTTTTGTGGGACCTTTAATAAAGATTTGAGAAGACTCATAAAATGCTTCGTATGGAGTGTTGTACTGTATGGGGAAAAACCGTGGACACTACGTAAAAGCGATGAAAAACGACTGAAAGGCTTCGAAATGTGGGTGTAGAGAAGAATAGAAAGAATTAGCTGGGTCAAGCGGAAAATGAATGAGAGGGTGTTAGAAATGGTAGGAAAGAAAAGAACACTTTTAGATATTGTTAAGAAGAGGAAGAGAAACCTGTTGGGACATTGCTTAAGAACAAATTTTATCATGAGGGACGTCGGAGATGGTGTGGTGGCAGGAAAGAGAGGGAGGGGGCGAAGGAGACTACAATTAATAGATGATAAAAAAACAAAGATAATACATGAAGACGAAGAGTTTAGCGGAGGACCGTGGAGCATGGAAGCTTTTCAGCTCCTGCAAGTGACCTGCCAGTAAGGGCAGAATACATACGATCTTGATTATTTGTTAATTGTACGTAATTCAATTTCACTACTCTCTAATATGGACACTTTGGAAGCTTAAAAAACAACTACCATAAAAAATAAAGACATATTTAGTTCAATATCACCGTCTATAACAACAAAACACTTTTTTTTGGGGGGGGGTTCCTAGCTAATTTCGCCAAACAATAGTTAAATACTATTCAGTGCCTTGTTAAGAGAATTCACCATTCAGTGCCTTGTTAAGAGAATTCACCATTTTAAAACTACAATCACTCAGCTAGTGAGACTACACATTCTGCTTTAATAACTTTTAAAACACAGTGTTATAGAAATGCTACTTAAAACAATCGTTCAGAATATTTAACGAATGATGCTGGAGTGGTTGGTTGGTGTAGTTGTCCATTGAATATTAAGTTATTGGTACTATATGAAATTAACAAAAAGAAGAAAAAGAAAGAAAAAGAAGAAAGAAAGAAAGAAAGAAAAAGAAAAACAATAGGTGAAATACTTGGAAATATTAAATAGAAGTAACTTTCCTAACTTTTTCTTTCGTCAAGACCAAATTATGAATCACATCGACATATAAGTTAGAGTGTGTAGTCACTGTAAAGGAATTTCATTTTGAGTAACGTATTAGCGGTTGGGTTGATAATCCATTGAATAGTATAATCGCAAAACAGAACTCGGTGGAAAAAATAAAAAAGGAAACTAAAAGGGCTTCAAGAATTCACGATTTCTTTCATTAGCTTTTCAAGTTCGTGAATCACATCCGGTTTACACACATTCATATGATGGAATTTGTATGATTCGTCTGAAACAAGTCCAAGCGGTTATTTGAAGAATTCTTGTTACCCTCCATCACCCTTTCACATGTTTCAAAACATTGCTGTACACAAGTACTTTATGGCAGTGTGTTTGCCATGACGAGGATGGCAATTTTGAGTCATTTACTAAAAACATATGCTAGTAAATAGCTTTCTATGAGCAACTAATGAGATTATACAATGCTTTTCCTTTCTGTTTCTTTACACAATTCTAAATCTACTACTTATTTTTGAAAATTAAATCGATCTCTGTATTACCTATGCCTGCGATCGAACTAATCATTTGAGTCTATGGTGGACAACAACGTGACTGTGGGCTTTCTCGAGGTTCTCCAGCTTCCTCTTATATTTTCATTCCATTAATTTTTTCATAATCATTACCTTTCATTAAACATCCATCTTCTTTAGCCTAAAGAACATAGATGTGAGACGTTAAAACTTTAATTCAATTTGTTTGTCTTTATTAAAATTACGCTTACTTGTTCATTTCCTGTAAGTTACACATTACTACAATTATATTTCTTCTTCTTTAGTAATTACTTTCTGGAATTGTCGTTATTTATTTCGATTTTTCTCAATGTCCCACAGTTAGAGTGCAATCCACTAGTGTACAAAGAAGTATGAGTATGTGCTCATGGTGGGATATATGTAGCCACATTTAGTGTGTTTGACACTACTATAGAATCATTTTCTTTGGCCTTTCAGATGGATTTTGTATAATTATCTATTTTATTTAGCTTTCCCGAAAGGCCTCCACCAGCTTGATGTTGTTAGTTGCTGCAAGTTCGTGATTATGAGATGAAACTCTATATCAACTTTATGTTCACGATCTCTCTTTAGTAGAGGTTTATACATTTTAAAGAGTTGTCTTTGACCCCCCTCCCCCCAAAAGAAAGAGAGAGAGAAAAGAAAAAAGTGAGCACCATAGCAACTATTACAATATGAGTACTACTAAAAATATAAGTTTTGTTAAGGTAAAGATACCTCAGACTTCCACAAGTCTAAAATAGGTTTCTTGAATTACATTTAGGTACAGTTATCCTTGCTGTTTATTTTAAAAATGATTGTCGTATGTATTCACAGAGTACAGTCGTTGACATTAAAGAAAGAAAAAGGTATCCTTCAACAACTTGAAAGAGATATGAAAAGTAACATGTTAACTTACCTCCAAGTTATGTTTACTTTTCCAGTGCGAAATTGATGGAACTTGTACTCAGTGAGAACACCATTCGCCGAGCATATTTTAAATCTTGGTTCTATTATGCTTCTTTTCCTTACCGAAAATTAATTTTCATCTCCGATACGTAATGTTCATTCTGTTTGCAATTCACGAGACAGTACATGTAGGATAATGCAATATTTTGTGTTGAGGGTGGTGGATAGTGCTTCTGTGGTAAAACAGTACAGTAGTGTCAAAAGCAGTTTGACACAATGTGGCACCACCTCAACGGATTTTGCCCGTTCGTAGTACAGTATTTTATACCACGATGAAGAATTTTAAATTCCACTATCTCTGTTAATCTGTTAAATTCCCAAAAGATAATGATTTAAAAATTCTTCATTAATTATTTACCATTAAAACAAAAGTGAAAATATATAGTGCTTATCCGAAAACGCCTTTTTAGCATATAGAGAATACAAGTCTATATTTCGTTTAATCAACTCTGATTTCGATTAAAATTAGCTTATGTAATTTACTAAAGGCGACAAAACTGACTGTAATAATTATCGAGGCATTTCTCTTCTGTCAACATCCTATAAAATCCTTTCAAACGTTCTATTAGCAAGATTGACCCCATATGCAGATAAAATTACTGGAGATTATCAGTGCGGATTTAGACGAAATCGATCAACTATCAACCAAATATTTACCATTCGTCAAATACTCGAAAAGAAGCGGGAATACAATACCCCGGTACATCAGCTATTTATTGATTTTAGAAAGTCTTACGACTCGGTTAGAAGAGAAACGTTATACAACGTTCTTACAGAACTTGGAATACAGAGAAAGCTAATTAGATTAATTAAGATATGTTTAAATGAATCCCAAAGTAAAGTGCGAGTAGGAGAATTTTTGTCCACAAGCTTTCACGTCGAAAATGGCCTGAAACAAGGAGATCCGTTCTAGTGATGAGCAAATGCAAGACCAAGACCCACGTGGTCTTGGTCTTTCTTGCAAGCGTCTTGCAAGTCTTGCATTTAAGAAATCTTATGCTTTTCATTGATAAATTTTACTTTAGATATAAGGGATAATAAATTCTACAATGCGCCAATAGTAACGGATATACAATGTATGTTTCTAAATGTAATATAGTTTACCTTCGTTAAGTATGATGATAATGTTCAACATAGGCAATGACCTTTATTTTTTTCAATGGGTGGCCACGCTTCACTACTTATAAATCACAACGTTTCGTTATCTTTTTATATTTTTAACAGATCCTATACTCCACTGGTTCCCAAACTGAGGACGCTACTCCTCAGACACATGAAAGAAAATCAAGACAGCACAGATTACTGAAATGTCATGAATTGCAAAAATATTTTACACTCTAAAGGCGTCAGATTTTTTTCTTTTCAACCACGATTAGCTAATCTTTTTAACAAACTTCCAATTAAATATTGAGATTTTATTTTACTGATTGCAATATGTACCCTATGGGGCAGAATCATGGTCATTACGCAAAAGCGATTAAACAAATGGAGGCTTTCGGAACGTGGGCACGGAGAAAAAAGGAAAGAATTAGCTGACTAGGTTGAATGGAAAATGAATGAGAAGGTGTTAGAAATATTAGCAGTAGGGTGGAAAAGAAGAATTTTAGATGTAACTAAGAGGAGGAAGAGGAACTGTTTGGGACATTGGTTAAGAAGGAACTGTATTATGAGGAACATGAGGTTGAAAGAAAGAGAGGAGGGGGCGAAGGAGACCGCAGTTTAAGGAAATTGCTACGTCAAGACGAAGATACTAGCTAAGAACCACCGTACATCGAAGCATCTAAGTTGTAGCAAGTAACCTTCCAATAATAGCAAAATAGCTATGATGATGATGATGATGATGATATGTTTAACAATATTAAAAAAGAGAGAGAAAATTAAAATAATAATGATTATAATAATAATTTGAGTGAAAACTGAAAACGATTCAATTGTCTGTCTTTTGTGTAAACTCAATTTATACAAATACTTTTGACCTATATTAAAAATACAAAATAACGGCGTCAAACTGCAAATTATTTGATATAACTATACAAAATCACTGTCACTTGTGAATATGGACTATTTTTTGTTGTATAATGTTATATCGCTCAATCCTCGATGTGTCGTATACCTAAGGAGGCTAAAAGTTATATTGATAAACAATTATTCAATGTATAAGCATCTGCCCATGAAATCAAACTTGCGGTCACTGCACTAAATTTCTGTCAATGTCATGAATTGTTTTTTCAATATTAATTTTATGAGAACACATTTAAAATTTCCAATGGATGCTTAAGCCTCGGAAACAAAGACATACCTATGTAGTCGGCACCTATGGTGTACGACGGAATTACCGATGTTCAATACTACATCTCTCTTTAGTTTTGGAAGAAGAACATCACTAATATGTTTGAAACGAATCTAAATATCTAGTTTAATGTCCCACGATCACGCACCAAAGTTAAGGGAGACAGTAAAATGGTGGAATGAAAACAGTGGGAGGAAACGGGAAATCCCCGAGAAAACCCACACGCATGGTGTTTGTCCACCGGGATCGAATCAGGGACCCCATGCACTAGATGTACACGCTGTACCACTGAGCCACAGCAGCCATAACATGCTTTAGTTTATTTTTCGCTTATACGTTTATTTTGTACACAACTATTTTTCGTATGATTTCCCAAAATCCAATCATGGATTGTCGTAAATGAATCAAATGATGACTAAAGTAAATCAGACACTGAAGTTCTTATACCTTGTAACAATTCCTATAATTGTTTTTGGTCGTATTCTCAACACAGGAATGCATCGTAATTCAGCACCAATTACATATCTCTTTGTGCACAACAAGCAGAGGCGGACCAAGAGAAATTTTTCACCCGGGCAAAGTGACTTTTTAGCACCCCCTCTAGTCCTAGCCTAAAATTTTCATTTTATTACAGTGATTTTAATATTTTAAATCTATTTTTCAAAAAGACAAATTAATACTCAAATACATGATATAGGTACAAGTATATTTAGTACTTAAAAATGCATATATGGTATTAATTACATTGTGTTTTTTAATCATTATTTATGTACTGATATGCATAAACAAAAACAATATCAAAAAAGCATTTATTGAATACTACTAATGGTGACATGGTTACTGCTATATTGTAAAGTATTTTGTTATATCAATAACATCAGGAGTCATTCTACCATACATCCGATTATGAACAATCTATTCTAATAACGTGAAATATCAACATATACGTACATTTCACACGTGTTGAACGCGTTTTACGCACAGAAATGTAAACAACCCTTTTTATGTAGCTTCTAGTAGTTGAAGTCCATAACATACATGAAACGTATTTCATGAATTTGTACAAAAGCTGAACACTTTATAAGACTAAATCTTAATAACAGCTTTCATCAAGTAGTAGATATCCTCTAATTTTCGTAAGTTTGATAAGTAAGTACCTAAACCATATCGAAGTCAATTTAGGGAACTTCGTGAGAAAGTGTCCATATCTTTTTCGTCCATAAAAACAGTACCTAAAAATCTAGAATAATTTACACAAATTGAATGATTTGGCAAGAACATAGTGAAACCATAACATCTCCAGGACACTACTTTCAACAAAATCCGACAGTCTGGCGCGGCGGTATCGTTTCTAAGAAATCAAAAGTAAGTGCTGTATATACTGTTCCCTCTTCACTACTACTTTAAAAAGAGTACCATATATAAAATCCAATAACATTCATTGCATAGGAAAAGTTCACAAAAAAAAAAAAAAAAGAAAAGAAAGAAAGAAAGAAAAGAAAATGGCCAGCTATAAACAATATCAACTCCTCCTCCACTCTTTCTTCTACGTGTCATGTTATTATTTGCCGACACAGCCCCCATAGTTCTATGAAACTTCCACGGTGGAATGGAAAAGATGATGTAATTGACGCTCCTTTACAAAAATATAAACCAAAAAAGCCAGTAGAAAATACGTTATAAAATTTACTTTTTGAGGCTCGTTTTGGCGCTCCCTTTCTGTGGCGCCTCGGACAGCCAACCGGGTTCCCCGGCCCTTGGTCCGCCCCTGGCAACAAGTTTTGATTAGAATGACATCTGTGTGGATTGAAAACGAGTAATAACTACAGAAAACGCGAACAATCGATTCAGAAGACGACATACTGTCGCTATAGGCTACACGGGCAGATCGACTAACACGGATTGCATAAACTACTGGGATTACATTCACTCCAGCGGTATTTTTACTGAGGCCAAGAAGTTCAAGTGAAAGACGTAATATATTTTTCCCCTTCGGTTTTACATTCTATAAAAAATCAAGTAGTACAGGTACTTGTGCAAGACTCTTGGTCTAGCAGGTATGGTCTTGGTCTTGGTCTTGCAGGTATAGACTTGGTCTCGGTCTTGCAGGTATAGACTTGGTCTCGGTCTTGCATCAGGATTCCTGGTCTTGGTCTTGGTCTTACATGAAAGACTCTTGCACAAACTGCAAGACCAAGACTCCTGCGCTCATCACTAATGCGTTGTCACCATTATTATTCAACTTTGTTCTGGAATATGCTACAAGAAAAATCAAAAATAGCAACCAGTGCCTAGAGTTAAACGGTATCCACCACGTTATGGCATATGCAAATGATGTAAATTTAATAGGGAATGACAGGAGAACAATAGAAAGAAATGCAGAGATCTTATTAAACGTTTCCAGGGACATGGGATTAGAAGTAAATACAGAGAAAACTAAATACATGGAAGTGCGCCGGGACCGTAATACGCCAAATTATGGATGCGTTAAACTATTAAATAATAATTTTGATAAAGTGGATACTTTCAAATATCTAGGATCAATATTAACAGAAGAAAATCATATTCACGAAGGAATTAAATGTTGACTGAAAGCAGGGAATTCGTGTTATTATTCAGTTCAAAATCTCTTGTAGTCGCGAATTCTGTCGAGAAAGTGGAAGCTTAAAATATATAAAACGATAATCATGCAGTGACGACGCCAGATTTAAGTTCTTAGGGGGGCAAAGGAGGGGCAGATACATTTTCGGGGGGGGGGGGCTATTTGCCATACCAAAAATGACATATTTATTACGTTTGACTTATTTTACATTACATTGTGCATTTCGTTGCTGTTTTCATATTAGACCAATATGATTATAAATTAAACTTATTTCAAGTAAAATTTGTAACTGACAAATAAGTAACATCTGCACATAAAATATTTTTCAATGAAACTTTTGAAGCCTGAATGTAAATTGGATTACTTTCGCGTATGCTACAAGTAACACATACGTCTAGTACTATATGCTACGTACCTCTCTCTCTCTTTATATATATATATATATATATATATATATATATATATATATATATATATAGAGAGAGAGAGAGAGAGAGAGAGAGAGAGAATTTACGAGGAGCTGCTGAAAATGTCGTAGTCTAATCCAGAAGGAGTGTAGGTACTAGGTAGAAAAATGAAACGTGGTTTAGAAATCATATCTCTGTATGTATAAACAAATTCAAACTTTCATATTAATAATGAAATTCTTATTGTTTCTCAGCCCTCTGAAGTGATTATGTGTGCCCAAACATAATTTTACGAACATCCAGATCCTAACTGTTATAACATGTTTGTTCCACCAAGGGAAGTCACTGAAGTAAATTAATTAGGAAATCAGTGAAACACCACGGGACTCTTCTCCGTTATATACAGTGGTGAAGAAGTAAGTGGCTTAGTATAAACGTGGCGATTTCTCAACAAATTATGCTTTACATCCATAATGATTAAAAGCAATGACTCTTCCCGAAATCATGGATGCAATTTGTGACATTATCCTTGAAAATTGCAGCATTTCAGCCAGTGGTGGATATAGCCCGGGGCCGGAGGGCCTAGGCGACCCCAGTTTTTGAGTGACAAAAATAATTTAAGCTATTATTTATATGGTTTTTAAAGTGTATAGTAAACTCACGATATACTTATTATAGTCTGAGGTCTGGCTGCACCTCGCTTTCTCAGAAAAACCTCTCACCTCGTTTTTACCTTCTCAGCAAAACTTGTGTCAGAGATTGTGTACATTTCTTTGGAACGCGTCGGTAGCATAATTCAGAATGGCTTGGGTATGCGCAAGTTCTCGGCATAATGGGTTCCCAAAAAATATGTCAGGAGAATAAAAGAGTGACGGTATTAAGATAAGTCTTCTTACAATTTGACCGTAATGCTGATCAATTTCGCTCACGAATAGTAACCATGGATGAAATATGGTTCTACCATTATGATCTTGAAACGAAACAACAGTCAATGGAGTAGTAGCACTCATTTCTCCCTCGCCCCAAGAAGTTCAAGACACAGAAGTAGGTTGAGAAACTATTTGCAACATTCTTCTGGGATAAGTACCGGTATAAAGTCGTACTCGCAGACTACCTCCACTACGGCCAGATATTTAATCAAGAATCTCTGCATTACTTACAAAACTGAAAGAAAAATTCGAAGTTCAACGCCGCGGGAAATGAAGGGAATGGAATTCTGTTCCTTCAGGAGAATACACCTGTCCATCAAGCACCTGCGAACACAACTGACATTGCATAATCTAGGATTTCAATGTCTAGATCATCATTCTTATTCCGCAGATTTAGCTCCGTATAAATATTACGTGTACTTATTTTCCAAACTTAAATAACACTTGAAAGAACGTCATTTTAGATCTGATAGGGGTAGTACTACGAACAGTGGTGCGAGGAAATCTTCAGATTTTTTAACGTTTCTGCAAAAACTGGAGCACTGTACAAGGTAGTATATTGACTCTCGGAGGAAGTGTAGAAGAAGTAAAACTTCACCATTCCACGAGCACTCCTTCTGGGTTGGGCTACGAATTTTTCAGCAGTTCCTAGTCAATATGGTAGACGTCACGTCAGTACTTTGAAACAAAATAAGTAAGGGAGCACTAGTATAAACCGATTACTAACTAAAGATCAGCACTCTGACAATATGTTTTATTGGGAATCAATTTAATTCCGTAAATTTATTATCATCATTTGCAGGAAGGGAAAACACAACTCTTTTTATCCCCTTCAAAAAATTAAGCCCTGTAGTTGCAAACTAAACTGTTATAAGCACATCCTCTGAATATTGAAAGCCGAGAATACTGTTTCAGAAAAATGAAATATAGAACCTTTAAATAAAACAAAATATGAAACTGAAAACTTCAAACCTGGATAAATACAAACAAGTTACGTAACTCGTTTTACCTTCCTTTTGTTCCCTTCGAAGTTGATCCAATGAGAAGAAAACTCGACCAAATCTAGTATTGTTCGCTAGGCACAAAAATTAAAAATCATAAGAAAGAAGTATAACTAAAATTTACCTCAAAAGCGCTAAATTAAAAAACAGAAGTATGCGTGCATACCCAGACGCTCAAAAAAGAAAGCTTGAGGACTAATCTGCCACACAGTAAATGCATGGAAAGTAGACTACAATTTGACGATGAGATTGGTTATGATACTGACATATAATACTACATGTAGAATGTTTAAAGATTGTAGGAGTCTGGGGGGGGGCAGTCTAGGTGGCAGTCAGGGAGTCAGAAGTAGCTACTAGGGGGCGCTCGCCCCCTTGTCTTCCTCTGGCGTCGTCACTATAATCATGCCTGTTGTTATGTATGGTTGCGAAACATGGTCGCTTACTCTGAGGGAAGAACATCGATGAAAGTATTTGAGAACAAACTCCTGAGACGTATATTCGGACCAAAGATGAACGGGAATGAGGAATGGTGGAAACTTCATAACGACGAACTACATAATTGATATGGTTTACCAAACAATGTTAGGGTCATCAAGTCTAAGAGGCTTAGGTGGGCAGGTCATATATCTAGGAAGAACAGATCCTTAACACACCTTTTGATGCACTGAAACATCACTACTGTTGCTAATTCAGAATGTTAATTTATGAAAACCACGTTTTCCTTAGTAATCCCTTTCAGAGTCATCATCCGATCAGTTAACGGTGGAAATGAAAAAATCTTTTTTCCATTCCATAGTTTCCAAGCTGCTCCAACTATACAAACTAAAAATTAACGACAGAACATCCATACATATGAGTTCTGAGTCAATTTACATGTTTAGCAAATAAAGAAAGAAAGAAAGAAAGAAAATAAAAATAAATAAATAAATAATTGATTTACACCTTCGGTTACATCTGGCAACACTGTATGGTTCCTAGTGTACCTCAATCATTGTTTGCTAGTTTAAAAATATATGCATGAACAAGGCTTCATTTTGCTATAACCATTATTTGTGTATCGCATCCTGTTCTAAAGTTCTACTATCCCAAACTCCGGGTTGCATTGTATATTGGACACCCTGTAGTATTAGCACCTAACCTCTATATCTAGAGGCCTTCTCCTCGATCCGCAACCAGAGGACGTGACATGCGGTGGTGACAGGAATCCATATTACATGAACTTCTGTAATTTCATATTCTGTTATTTGTGGATTTACACGTATGTTTTTTATTAGTTTGTGATTTTCCATTCCATCCCAATCATCTTTGCCATTCCCAACAAAATTTCTTACCTCAAACCTGTTCTATCTTCTTAAAACATAAACCTCTTGTCCTAAATATGAAAATCTTACGTCGATTACACGCAGCAATCCAATATAATCTCTTAGTGCTTTCAACTCTCCTAATGTTTTGATAAAAAGAGCAGAAAGCAATCGATATTGGAGCTCACTTGATTTTATGTCCGCTGTTCCATAAAAACGTAATATGTTCTGTAGAAAAATAAATCTCATGCACAAAAATGATTTCGTGAATTGAAATTTGTGATGTGTACACTACCTAGCTCTGAAATTCACAATCAATGAATGACGGTCGACATCCGAGATACAAGATTAGTATTTGAGTTCCTTACTGCAAATGCTTCTGCTGTACACTCAACAGGAAAAATGAGATGAAATCTTTTAGTTTAGCGTCCAACGATTATGTCTTTTAGGCTCAGGGAAAAAACTGAATTATGGGGATGATTGAAACAACTGAATTATGATGGAAGAACCGGTGGAATGAGAATGTGGGAGAAAACTCACGGATGCGATATTGTCCACCACAAACTTCACTCAACAAGAAAAAAAGTATATGCACAACATATACATGTTCTTGTCACTAACTTTGAAACTAGTCAAGTTATTTCGTTTATTTTATTTATTTATTTATTTATTTATTTTTACGTAAATGCAAAGTAACTTTGTTCAACTGAAATTTCAATTGGTCAATTCGTTGGGAAATTACTGGTTGTATATGTGTGTGAGCATCAATTTTTACAAACAGTATCACCGACTATTAAGATAACAAATTTGTTTTTTTGGATGTTTAAAATATTACGCAAATTTAAATTTTGTTTCATCAAAATACTTTATTTACGTTTATTTGGAAACTTTTAAAAATTCCAGTCATTGTAGGAGCCGTTTCCATGCTGGAGCAAGTATGCATTCTGCACATATATCATAAGTTGCCATAAATCACTTTGAATATTGAGAGTGTTCATAAAGACGCATGTCACGTCCTGACAGACTGCTGCTTCTCTCGCGAAGAGATGAAGACTTTTTCCTCCACCAAAACATGACGTGACTCAGGTTGACTGACTCATCCGCCTCTTGGCACGATTCTCACCCTATCACGGACTGCATCGGTGGTAATACTGGAAGCGACGGGCACCGTGCCACGTGTTTACTAGTGTTCGCTTTAAGGAATATCAAACATCTCAATCTGAGCATTATGATGACGTCAGGTTACAGTTATAAATGGCATTATCCTCATTTTTTAAATGGAAAATTCTGCCAACTGACGTCATAATAGCACATACGTGTTTTAATCATGTAACACCAGCAGGGTTCGTTTACTATTTGCTAATATTTCACGCACGGAGAAACTTTTGAAGAGAATAAGAATTAAGATAATTATTTAACAAACCGCATTTACGGAAAGAATGTTAATTTGGCAACAAAACACACTTTCTAGCACCACAAAAGTTAGTTTTTTGTTTCTCGAAAACTACCCATGAGAATTGACCCTTAATCATGTTCTTTCTTCTTTTTCAGCTAGGTGTTGCCTTGCATTTGGACAATTTAATTAAATAGAATTTAAAATCTAACAGTTAACGCTAATTTAAGAATGTATATATTATTAACCATACTATACAATGTTGTCTTGCTAGCACTCTAATGAAGAGCTTAATAAGGATATATTTTAACATCAGTTTCACCACAATAAGTTGCATGTTTTTTTTTTCACACATCATCATTTTTTAGATTTACAAAGAAATTCGCTTTCCTCCATTTTCTCAAAACCTACACATGAAGTTTTACACTCATGCATATCCTCTTGTTCAGCTTAATAAGATCTATCCATTTGTAAATGTCTCATTTTTAAAAAGAAAATGTTATCGTCAAATACTTATAATGCTCTACGAGTTGCTGCATTCTATCAATGTAAACTATTTTATGCACTGCAAGTGTTTCACTTAATTAATTAGGATGTACTCGTATTTCTTGAACTTATTCAGACCAACTGTGTGTCACTATAATCTAATCTAAAATCTTTGTTTTAAGCAACAATGATTCGCGCAGTGCACGTCACTCCACCAAATCATTATTTCATGCTCTTCTGCGCTCTGTATGTGTATGTGTGTATGTTCATATGTAATCACACGGTCTCACTGAACATGATGTTAATGTAATCTGTCAGTTACACGGTACATTCTTTGCTGAAATTTTTAAATACTATTCAACACTGTCATAGTTATTATAGCTGCTTTGTTACTTATAGTCGTTTTCGACTACCACAACTTTTCCTTTTAGTGATATGAATGCATGAAAGGCGAATGAAGGTATATATCATATTTTATATATATATATATATTAGGGATGGCCAGATCCGGATATTTTAGGATCCGGATATCCGGATCCACTTGGGTCCGGATATCCGGTATCCGGATATCCGGACACTGGATCCGGATCCGAGATTTCGGATCTTGGATCCGGATCCGAAAATCCGGACCTTGGATCCGGATCCGAAAAACGGATCTTGGATCCGGATCCGAAAAAACGGATCTTGGATCCGGATCCGAAATTTCGGATCTTGGATCCGGATCCGAAAAACCGGATCTTGGATCCGGATCCGAAATTTCGGATCTTGGATCCGGATCCGAAAAACCGGATCTTGGATCCGGATCCGAAATTTCGGATCTTGGATCCGGATCCGAAGTTTCGGATCCTGGATCCGGATCCGAAAAAACGGATCTTGGATCCGTATTCGAGAAACCGAATCTTGGATCCGGATCCGAAATTTCGGATTCGAAACTCCGTGTCAGAAAATTCGGGTGTTTCGAATCAGCAAAATTTTCGAAATTATTGACAAAGTGATTTTCATTCCTATGCTTAAAATAAGATTTTAAGACACTTTTGGTATCTGATCGTGTGACAGCCTTGCGTTCTCTTCATTCCAAATTTGATTGAGTAACACTGTCGACTTAGGTGAGAGCAATCTCATTGTCAGATTCGATTCTAGTGGAAATACTTGACCGAAAAGGTAGTAAATCTTTTTTAAAGCGGTCGTCCTGATGGAAATTTGTCCTTTGTTTTCTGTAACACTAGTCAAATGCTGGGATGAAACCTTAGTCTCAAGCCCAAGCTTCATCATTAGACTCAGGCTGCTTACTTATCTAATTCTTTTCTGAGTTATTGTGGTCACTGAATGAGGCCATTTCCTAGTCGTGATGGGCTAGGCCATTGCTAATGGAACAGCCCATAAAATATAGATCAAATCAAATTAAGGAGCAACTTCCTTTTCTTGCTCTTGATGAGCTTTTTTTCTTTCTTTAAAAATACGTTTCTCTGTGACCGTACCACCCCAGTTAGAATTAAGAATTGTAGTAGAGATGAAGTTCTAAATGGCAATTAATGTATCAAAATCAATGTATTAATGTACTGTATGTGTATACAAAATACCATATGGAGGCACGAGTAGTAACACGTATCTTTGTAATTAGTAATCTTTTACTATTAACTCTGCATAGGTTGTATAAGGAGCTATATCATTCATGTAAACACATAGGCGGATGCAGGGGGAGGGCGAAAAGTCGTTCGCCCCTACCCAGCGCCACCATTAACAGTGTACTTTAGTAGTAATTTGTGGCGATTTCAGATCATCTAAGTAATTTTTCACTGCTAGCATCCCCAACAGCCCCCTCCAGGAGTCCGTTCTGGATTCGCCCCTGCGCAAACATAATATACAACTCATTCAAGAGTACATTTTGGTAGCTTTTTAAAATTTTTATCTTAAAGGATTGTCATTTCTCGTGGCTACTTATGCAATTTTGTCCACAGGCATACATGCAATTTCCAGTCATTACGCAAATACATTTATATACTTAATAGACCTCGGCTAGTTGGGGGCTTCGCCACTAGACCCCGTTACTAGGGCCTCGCACCACAAAAGCCTCTAATCATAATCAATTTAAAAAGAAATGTCTGGGGATTTGCCCTTAGACCCTATGATATCTCATTTGATCGGCCTATGACCTCGTACCTCGTAAACCTACAACCATACCGAATCTCAGTTCAAATATCAAATTGTATGTAATAACAATCTGGTATCCCGAGACATACCGAATTTCAGTGCGAGTACATGGGGGCTTTCCCCCCAGCCCACACATTTGCTCGGTCTACGGTCTCGCACATCATACGCCTGCAAACATAACGAATTTTTAAGGGGCCGCGGTGGCTCAGTGGTAGAGCGTTCACCTCCGGAGCTTGGGGTCCCTGGTTCGATCCCAGATCGCGCCGTATGGACTTTGTGGTGGACAAACACCGTGCTCGTGGGTTTTCTCGGGGTTTTCCCATTTCCTCCCACTTATTTCATTTATTTCTCATAATCACCGTCTCCTTTAGCCTAACCGGCATAAACGTGGGACGTAAAACTCAAGGATTTCATTTCATAACGAATTTTTGTTCAAATAACAAGTTTCATTTCTCTAACATTCCAGGATTCCGAGATATAAAAGTCTTTTCTCCCCGCCACTTTTCTTCTCCTCTAAGACATACATCAAAAAACGCTTAAGTACATACCTAATTATTTCAAATGTAAAGTCCAAATACCAAATTCTATGCTCCTAACCTTCAGAGGTTCCCAGAAATCGACATGTTATTATAATAATTACAATCCCCACTCTCTTTCCTTTCCATCTCTTTTCTTTTCGTTTTTACTAAAACGTCAAAAAACACTGAAACACATGTCAAATTATTTTCAATGAGAAATGCAAATACCAAATTTCAAGTCTCTAACCTTAAAGGATATAACATATTAATACAGTAATTGTAATCCCCACTTAATTTTCTTCACGCCCTTTTTCTTCCCTTCTGGGCCATATATATATATATATATATATATATATATATATATATATATATATAGATAGATAGATAGATAGATAGATAGATAGATAGATAGATAGATAGATATAGATATAGATATATAGATATAGATATAGATATATAGATATAGATATAAAACGTTGAAATACGTATCTAATTATTTTAAGTGAGAAGTCCAAATACCAAATTCCATGTTTCTAACCCTTTAAGTTTCCGAGATATAGGCATATTATTATACTAGTTGCAATAATTGCAATTACCACCCGCCCTTTTACTTCCTATATCTTCCCTGCTCCTTCTAATTTAAATATCAAAAAGCACTTAAACAAGTAACAAATTATTTTCAATGAGAAACCCAAATATCAAATTTGAAGTATCTAACGTCAAGAATCATCAATATTTTCCACCCCCATTTCCCCCCTTCCTCGTCGAATTTCCCAAAGTCCTTCCTTAGTGGTATCCTACGTCACAAAGCCTATAAACTGTCCAAATTTCAAGTTTGTAGCTTAAGTGATTTGGCCTGTACGGTGATCTGTCACTCACTCACTCAGTCACTCTGGACTTTGCCCTTTTTATATAGAAAGATTTAAGATTTTATGGGAAAACCATGGATTTTGTTCTAAGGCCGCCAGTGTCTTAGAAATGTAATAGCTTAGCTATAAACTTTAAGCAATCAACTGACTGATCTGCGTCTATATATATTATGTAAAATACAGCTTATGATATTTATTTTGCTCGTAGTAAAAAAAATAGAAATGATGACGAAAATTCAAAGACATCCATGATTTTAGCGTAATGCTGCAGGAGTTCAGATCATTGAATTAATCATAAGAGCCGACTGTATAAGGTAGACTACATTAAATTCCAATGTGGCACAAAGAAAATATGCAGCATTACTATGCAGTTTTTCAACGTTATAACTCATTCTGAAAATATTATCATAGGTCTCACAAACAATCGAATTTTAATCCTAACTCGATTAATATATAACAAAAGGCAGATCTATACAACTACTGACTTGAGTTGAAAGTGGCATACTTGTAGTACATTTAAAGATATACTAAAGACTAAATGATGGGGTGTGCGCAACAATGGTCTACACCCCGAAAAATGTGAAAATGACATTTTGATGTAATCTTTTGTCATTTAAATTGAATTGTCTTCCCACTGAGTTAGATAAAATTCACCTAGTAAATTTTATACATATGGACATTTTAGTTCTGTGTCTCAATCTAAGGCCTAAAATATTCAAAACAGGAGTCCGAATCTGAACTTCGAAACTTCGGATCCGGATCCAAGATACAAAACTTCGGATCCGGATCCAAGATACAAAACTTCGGATCCGGATCCAAGATACAAAACTTCGGATCCGGATCCAAGATCCGAAACTTCGGATCCGGATCCAAGATCCGAAACTTCGGATCCGGATCCAAGATCCGAAATTCCGGATCCGGATCCAAGATCCGAAACTTCGGATCCGGATCCAAGATCCGAAATTTCGGATCCGGATCCAGGAACCGAAATTTCGGATCCGGATCCAGGAACCGAAATTTCGGATCCGGATCCAGGAACCGGATATCCGGATCCGGATCCAAGATCCGAAATTTCGGATCCGGATCCAAGATCCGGATATCCGGATCCGGATCCAAGATCCGAAATTTCGGATCCGGATCCGAGATCCGGATCTTCTAGGATCCGGATCCGGATCTTATAGGATCCGGATATCCGAGATCCGGATCCGTCTGGCCATCCCTAATATATATATATATATATATATATATATATATATTAGTGAACGTTTAGATTGATTAAGTACGTATAATAATATGTAGGATTGGTATTCTATTTTAATTTGTATTTATTCTAGCTACAATGATTAACTACATGACGTACCTTGAGGAGTAAACGGACGATTTGAAGAACTGTGCAACGAACTGCAAAGAATGGCAAGAGTGCACTTGTGCACTTCATTATATTAAAAAGGATAGAGAGAGGGAAACGGAAAGTCAAGCCTCAGAACGGTGATGCCAACCCGTGGGAAAAATCCCATTTTGTGAAAATTTTTGAAAAGGGATAAAGGGAATTTTCGTCACAATTAGTAGCATATATATATATATATATATATATATATATATATATATATATATATATATATATATATATATATATATATATATATATATATATATATATATCGGGTGTTCTAAATATGGCGCCCACGGACCACAAACCACTATTCTACAGGCCAAAATAAAGCGAAAATGTTATATGATGTTATGCCCTCCAGAACCTCCTTTAGCCGCTATGGGGAATCAAAATTTCACAATGTCGCAGATTAACTTGGAACCATTAGCATTATTCTACGAATACAACAACCAGTTCAATCGATTGCTACACTAGTAAGTGATGCTAGTGCCAATCAATATTGACTTTAGCTGTCATCTGGGAAGAATCGATACAACTATTTGCTAGATTGGTAGATCTAATCTATGGTTCTTTATTTGCAACATTGCCACATAGTGCAATTTGTGTTTCCAGACGAGGACAAGAAAGGTATACAAATATATATATATATATATTTGTTTTATTTTGACCTGTAGAATAATGCTCTGTGGTCTGTGGACGCCATTTTTAGAACACCCGATATATATATTCTCTAGTGATGAGCGCAAGAGTCTTGCATGCAAGACCAAGACCAAGACCAGGAATCCCGATGCAAGACCAAGACCAAGACCAAGGGGTGCAAGACCAAGACCAAGACCAAGACCATACCTGCAAGACCAAGACCAAGACCAAGACTCTTGCGCAAGAGTCTTGCACAAGTACCGGCCCGGTTGTAGAGCAGTCATATGTGGTTATACGGGTCCCTGGTTGGATCCTAGCTTGCACCATGGGAACTGTTTGGTGGGCAAACACCGTGTGCATGGGGTTTATCGAAGTTTTTCTGTTTCCTCCTACTTTCTTCATTCCACCATTTCATTAATTTCTCAAGATTACTGTCTCCCTTAGCCTCGATTCATAATCGTTAACAAGATATTTCGTTTCGTTTCAAAACATATTAGTGGTGTTTTTCTTCCAAAACTGAAGAGAAATATAGTATTGAACATCGGTAATACCGTTCAACATAGGTGTCGACCTCATGGATATGGCCTTGGCTCCGAGACTCAACCATCCGTTGGAAATTTTTAAAGTATGCTCATAAAATTAATATCGAAATAACATTTTTATGACATTGACTAAAACTTAGTACATGTGACCGCAAGTTTGATTTCATGGGCGGATGCTTATGCGTTGAATAATTGTTTATCAATATAACTTTCAGCCTCCTTAGGTATACGGCACATCGAGGATTGAGCGATATAACATTATATTACAACAATAAATCTATATTATAAAATTGAAAGTAACTATTTTTGTGACTCCTAATCTCTTGAACCACACGACCGATCTTGATCAAATTGTCAACATAGATGGAGTTTGGTCCTGGGAGTGTTTTCATCATTTCACTTAGACGGTAAAACTTAGGGGAGAGGAGAAGGGGGTTATAAAGTAATAAATAAAACTTAATAACTTGAACCAAACGACCAATCTCGATCAAATTTTTAACACAGATGAGGTTCAAGCCTGGAATGTTATATGTTAGTTCACTTTGACGGAGCAACTTAGGGGAGGGGGAGATATACAAAAATCAATATAAATAAAAATAAAAGTGACTAAGTTTGTGACTTAATAATTCTTAAACCGATCTCAATCAAATTTTTATGTATGAGGTTCTTTCCTGGAAAGTTTTTTAGAGTTTGTTTCACTTAGATGGTAGAACCTAGGGGAGTAGGAGGGGAAGGGGATATATATATATATATATATATATATATATATATATATATATATATATATATATATATATATATATATATATATATATATTTAAACTTAATAACTTTTGAAACAGCCGACCGATCTTGATCAAATTTTCCACATAGATGAAGTTCAGGTCTGCAGCGATCTTTATCATTTTATTTGGGCGATGCAACGTAGGGAAGGGAAGTAGGGAGATATATGTAAGAAATAAAAAAAAAAAAAAAATAAGTGACTGTTTTTGTGACTTCATCACTCTTAAACCAGCCGATCGATCTCAATCAAATTTTCAACATGGATGAGGTACGGACTTGGAGTGGTTTTATCAAATCACTTTGACGGTAGAACTTGAGGGAGGGGGGATGGAAAATGTACAAAAATAAATAAAATTTAATAACACTTGAACCACCCGACCGAACTCGATCTTATTTTCAACATAGTTGACGATCGGACCTGAGATGGTTTCTTTCATATCACTTTGACGGTGCAGTTTAGGGGAGAGGGAGAGGAAAGATATATAAAAATGATCGAAAATGACCGATATTAAAATGGAATCTATAGTTTTGGGGGGTCCCTGAGATAAACAATGATACTTGGGATGCTGTTTAAATCAAAATTCAGCCCCTTGGCGGAGGGGAGGGGAGATATATAAAAATGATCGAAAATGACAAATATTAGTGTCGAATCCATAGTTTTCGAGGTCGCTGAGTTGAATACTGAGATTTCCTATACAGTTTACGGCCAAATTCAGCCTCTAACTTGGGGGAGAGGGAGATACATAATAGTGATCAAAAATGACCAAATATTAGTGTCGAATCCATAGTTTTCGGCGTCGCTAAGGTGAACAGTCATACTTCCGATCCCGTTTAATGCAAATTCAACACCGCAACTTGGGGGTGGAACGAAATATATAAAAATGATCGAAAATGATCATTATCAATGTCGAACTCAGGTTTTCGAGGTCATTGAGATGAACAATGACACTTCCGATGCCGTGCCTCGCAACATGGGGGAGGAGGACATATATAAGTTCATTGAAAATGACCGATATTAATGCCGAATCCATAGTTTTCGGGATCTCTGAGACGAACAGTGACACTTGTGATGCCGTTTAAATCCAAATTTAGCCCCGCAACTTGGGGGGGGGAGGAGGAGCGAGAAACATAATGGCCGATATTAGAGAACGCTTTACTAATAATAAAAGGTGACTGACTAACGAAGTATATTATTATTATTATTATTATTATTATTATTATTATTATTACTAGTAGTAGTAGCAGACCCGTAGCCAGCCCAAAAATTTAGGGGGCCCCGATCCAATCACATTATAGTTCATCACCATATTGTAATTCACTTTTAAGCTTACCGTGAAAATTTTTGGGAGGGGCTGGTAAAAGTTTAGGGGGCGGCCCCCCTTGACCCCCTGGATACGGGCCTGAGTAGTACTAGTAGTAGTAGTAGTTGTTGTTGTTTAACCTAACGAAGTAGCTATTTGATGCTAGTAATCCATATTCACAAGTGAGACTTCAAATAACTTGGAGTTTGATGCCGTTATTTTGTATTTCTAATACAGGTCAACAGTATTTATATAAATTGAGTTTACACAAAAGACATAGACGGTTGAATCGTTTTTAGTTTTCACTCAAATTATTGTAAAATATTAAGAGGTTTGATTATAATCATTATTATTTTAATTTTCTCTCTCTCTTTTTTTGGTCAATATTGCTAAACATATCATCATCATTATCATAGCTATTCTGCCATTATTGGCAGTTGCTGCAACTGGCATGGTTCGATGTTCGGTGGTCCTCAGCTAGTATCTTCGTCTTGACGTAGCAATTTTCTTTTTTAATACCTTCCTTCAACTAGTCTGCTTTGCTCCCTCCCTCTCTTTCCTTCCACAATACTCTCTAGCACGTCCCTCATAATACAGTTCTCCTCAGCCAATATCCTAACCAGTTCCTCTTCCTCCTCTTAACAATATTTAAAATTCTTTTTTGCTCCTACTGCTAATATTTCTAACACCTTCTCATTCGTTTACCATTCAACACAGTTAATTCTCTTCTTTTTCTCCATGCCCATGTATCGAAAGCCTGCAATTTTTCATTGCTTTTGCGTAATGTGAATGTTTCTGCCCCAGAGAGTACATATTGGAATCAGTAAAAGAAAGTTTCAATATCTAATTGGAAGTTTGTTTAATACAAGTATTAGCTAATCGTGGTTGAAAAGAAAAATCTGTCGCCTTTAGAGTGTAAAAATAATTTTACAATTCATGGTATTTCAATAATCTGTGCCGTCTGATTTTCTTTCATACGTCTCAGGGGTAGCCTTCCCATTTTTTGAACCAGTGGAGTGTTGGATCTGTTAAAAAATTACGAAACAGATTTAGGTATATCTTATAAGTAGTGGAGCGTGGGCACCCATTAAAAAAATAAAGGTCATCACCTATGATGTACACTATCATCATACTTACAGGAGTGAAATTATATTACATTTAGTAACATACATTGTATTTCCGTTATTATTGGTGCATTGTAGAGTTTATTATCCCTTATATCTATAGTAAAATTTACCTATGAATAGCTTGATATTTCTTAACTGCAAGACTTGCAAGACTCTTGCAAGCAAGACCAAGACCAAGACCAAGACTCGATGTGCAAGACCAAGACCAAGACCAAGACCACCCCGGTCTTGGTGTTGGTCTTGCATTTGCTCATCACTAATATTCTCTATGGAGAAGTAGGCCAATGAGTCCTCAATAATCTTGAAACCAGTGCTAATTGTTAAATTTTGTTACCGAAATATCCATGCATGCCGAAAATTAAAATGCGAAATGAAAAACAACCAACTTGGAAAATGTTTCACATTACAAAATCGCAGAATAAAGTTCTTAAAGTGTAGCTAAGTTCATTAGAAGATGATGACTCAAAGGCAAAATGTACTTGTTTTCCCTAACATTTGATAAATCTATAAGATTTGAAGAATAGAAGAAAATATTGATGTTAAAAGAGGAAGCTGAAGATCGAGAAAGGTGGAAGAGACATTTCCAGTCCCAATCTAAATAAATAAATAAATAAAACTTTCATTAGTTTACTTAGTAATAATAACTTCGATACATCCTCAGAGATTTCGTTCCATAACTCTTTGAAAGACACTTAAAACATTACTCTTCACAACAAGAACATAATCAGTCGTAAAATCATAGGGTGAATGATAGAGTGATAATAACAAGTAATTCACTTTTCATACACTTAATAGAAACAAAGAGTGCGATACATGTATTACATTTTAAGTGGAACAAAAGGTGATCAACTGTGAGAAGTTTCATTGTTTAGGGGTTTTGAGGTGAATTTTATCCCCTTATTCTTGACTCCAAAAGGAAGATTTATTTCCTAAGATTAAAAGAGAGAACGTACAAAGAAAGATTCATTAAAATGTGATATCTTCTTGCGATAGTTGTCGTGGAGCAGACACGGAGACCGACAAATGAACAGACATACAATGACCGACAGAATTCAATGGTAGAAGTTCGCCTATGCTCGCTTCAATAAGGTAACTTTTATTGAAGTGTATCTGCTTGGTTCAGTAATATCTAAAATTGTATTAATAGTCATTCTAATGGCCTATTTTGAAATATTTCTGGCTGAAAACTCCAAAAATTATATTTTCGACAAAGATTACAGTTTTGGATAAGCAATGAAAACGAATTAAAGTGTTAAGAAAAAATCATTATAGAGAACACGATAGTTAGTCGTCTTCATCCATTATAGGACATTGATTTATTAAGCATTTTAATAGATAATTTATAACATTAAATTGTTACAATGAATAATATTTTAATCTCGGTGGTGTAATTCGATAACTGGTCACTGTTACTGTATTACAAGTTTTTCCTCTATTTCTATTATTCGTAACAATACTGGTATATGTAGCATGTATTACGAGTAATAAATGATCGACATTATCCACTAATTCGCCATTTTATTTAGTTATTCATATTAATATTTTCAGAAAAGGTTGCTTAGAGCAGTTTTTAACGGTTCTCTATACACGTTCTTCGTTTCCTCCGTTCCAATTTCTCTTTTTTCTTCTTTAGCAGCAAGCTTTTTGGTGGAGTACATAGCAAGATATTTGTTATTTAAGCAATACCAAACGGCCTGCTTCATAAACTACCAAAGCTGTAATTCCTCGTCGCTTATGCCTTATTTCATCTTATCACTAGTAAGTTACTTGATAAAAGTATTTGCATTAAACTCTTTGGTATTGAAGATATATCAAAGGGTTTCTTTTTTGAAATATCAAAGAGTTTGCTAGAAATTGATTTCTCTGAAGCAAGATGATACGGCGCATGAAATCTTGTGTCCTCTTTCAATTAAAAAGAAGCCCTCTTAGAAGGCAGCGACCATTACGAAGTTATGAGGCTTTAAACCAGCAGTTCTATATAGTAACAAATACTTCTTGTCTCTCGAAGACCTTCTACATAAATGATGTTTCTGATTAACTTTTTCTATAGAATGAAATATTGTATATTATACATTCAACAAATATACGGTAATCAATAAGTCTACTTTGTTTCTACATGGTAGCCAGTTCTCATGTTCTTATAATATGCTCTAGCAAATCATTTTTTCTTCAGAATTTTATTCTAAATTTATATTTTATGCACGTATATTATGTATTTAAATGATTTTTCTATTCTTCGCCTCTGTGGTATCATCTCTCGTATTTTATATTACACTAGCCTCACCTAGTTGGAGACTTCGCCCCAGACCCCAGAACTGGAATTTCGGGAAAGGTTGCGGCATATGCCTCGAAACTTCTAGCTTAAGTTTCTAGTTTAAGAAATTTGGTCTTGGCGTTGATCAGTTAATCACTCAGGAGTTCTAATATTATATTATATTATATTATATTTTAACAAAAGAGACACTGACCGAAGCTTAAAACTTTACTTTATTTTAAATTATAATTTAAAATAAAGTAAAGTTTTAAACTTTGGTCAGTGTCTCTTTTGTTAAAACAATTAATCCAAAGCCATGAATAGTCTTATATATATATATATATATATATATATATATATATATATATATATATATATATATATATATATATATATATATATATATATATATATATATGTGTGTGTGTGTGTGTGTGTGTGTTAGCTTTGTGGTTAATTCACTAATTCCTTTTATATGTTTTTACTTTCTAGTTTTATATACACTTTTTATGAAGTACTAGCGAAACTGAGGAGCTGAAGTAGGAATCACTGTTGTTGACAGCTTGATTCAATGTTGTTCATGGAGCGTAACACGCAGGAGGGAACGAACGAATAGATCAATTATTCTAATACAATAAACACTGTCAAAGAAAATGAATGAAATATGCGTATACGCTACGGAAGATTGGTGCACAACTACATGACTATGGAAACGAAATTCGGAGCCTGGCACTGGAAAGGAAGCTGTGTTTCCACCAGTGACTGTGTTTTTATATGATCTGATCATAAATAATAGCCCGCCACTGAAGTTCCCATTGGAGGAACTTTATATACTCTGATCAAGTTGAGAGTATACTCTAATCAAGCTGTCTTACTCGTTCTGGCACACTTTCCACAAATCAGATTGCGTTGTGAACGGCGGTTTTTAATAGCTTTATATATATATATATATATATATATATATATATATATATATATATATATATATATATATATATATATATATATATATATATATATATATATATACCCAAATGCACAAAGTCCACCAATGCAGCATCCAGAGATCTTACAGAGATATTCGAATACAATATAGCACAAATGTCGGTTTTACGTTGAAGTGCGAGAAATGTATAAAACAGTTCTACGATTGATATGGTTGGACGCTTTGTTTTTATGATTATACACCTATGATAATCACCGTACAAAGGATGACTTGTCGGTATAACGGGTCGAGGACATTCTGTTGGTTGTATGCTGCGTTTACTTTGATATCTGGAGAAACTGCGCAATAGAAGCTTAGATTTATAGCAAAAACAGATATAATCAGGAATCCGAGGGGAAATATTCGGGGCATGATCAACATACCTTCCAAAGTCCTTCTCATTCTAGAGATTGTATTAAATTGCGCGTGTATACTTAAAACTGACAGTTATGTCCAGGCCGCATACGGGGTTACAACATTTTGCCATGTCACCCAACAAATATCACCCATACTGCCGTTTGCAGTTTAACCTGCTTCCACAGATACACCTAGGTATTGATCGGGTTATGTTTCAGTATAGTCTTAGAATTCTACCTAATGATCCTTTGCACATTTCGTTTGAGTTTTCTTATACTCATGGCAATTGTCTTCATGTAAATGGACACACTTTGCTGATTACCAGACGCACTTGCTGACATATGCCTGTATATGCTATACGCTTGGCTTGGATGAGATTTTTTCTTCCACAAAGAAATAATCTGCTTATTCTGACGATATATTCTTATTGCATTTGCTCACATTAGTGATACCCGTTTCAGATATTGTGAAACCCTCCAAATGTTGTTTTTTAATTGCAATGTACCTTATGTCTGAAAGAGTTATGACATATTTCTTCCAAAGCGGTATTATTTTCAGAAACGTTTTAAATCCAATGAAATTCAGCCTGTGATAACATCTCTTTGGCATGTCGTGATTACAACTCTCGCACGATCATTCACATTTGTTTCCATAAATATGGGTCGATCATCTATACACAGCATATTATGAAACTTTGATAAAGTTATCACCCTAAGGGTTTTTTTTTTCTTGAAAAATTGTGCGGGGAGGGGCGTCGGCAAGATTAACATAGATATTGGGATGGCAAAGACAGCTTAGAAGTAAGTGAGCAAAATTTTAACATGTTCAATAACTCATAACCCACCGACGTTGGTCGTATGGATTTCCGTAAACCACCAGTAGAGTATTGCAACCTTCTTGTTTAAAAGGTACATGTATTGCCTGTGGGTTACCTTTACCGTAGTTTTAATGATATTTTCATTTTTATCGGCTTAAATCAGTCTGTTTCTAAATTGCAAGGAAATTTAATAATCTGATATTTATTTATGTTTTCTTTTCGTTAAAGGAAAAACATAATTTGTGCCTGGCATATATCAAGGACATTTATTGGCAGTCGACATAAAATTGCCATGCTCAAATACTTTCAGGGTTTTTAAACAAACACTTTCAACTTCTTAGTAATATAATAATTACTATAATGCAATCATTAGGCATTGTTAATGGTCGTTTACCTTATTTCCGTTTAAAATTTTAACGTCATAGTTAACTCCAAATTTGCGACATTTTGCATTATCAATACCAATCTCTCAGAAGAATCCAAGTCCCCCTCTTTAGCTTGTAGTTTAAAAGCTTGAAATACAAAATTTCCTCACTTAACAAGTAGGTCTATTATTACCTGGCCAGAATAGCAGTGCTGATTTTCGCTGAGGGCACCCGGTGTTGTGTTTACTTCAGTTACTGGATGAGCGCAGTGGGCAGGAAAGTGGAGAATGTCACTGCTGCAGTGTATCCAACAGTTTTTCAAAGTTCCAGTTTAAATGTTATAATATATGTTTATGCTAGCACGTTATAATCTGCTTGCGCTTAATAAAGAACGTCATAAATTATATAGTTGATATTGAATGTAGGAATGGTTTACCATTCCTGCAGTAATGGAGACGTATTGTGGATAGCAAAATATGAATGGAAATTACCAATGCAAGAAGAATATTACACAACTGACAATTCAGTGAGCTACCCTTCATTAAGCAGATTATAAAATAAAATATTCGATTTCATTATAAAATGAAGACGAAGATATTAGCGAAAGACCGTAAAACATGGAAGCTTCTCAGTTGCGGCAAGTAACCTGCGAGAATACCTATGATGATGGTCAGTATAAAACAGGAGCAACCTGTAAAGGCAGAAATGACGAATCAATGACTAATAGATTAATTTAGGGTCGATAATTTAGAGCAGAGCTTTCCAACTTGGGTGTCGCGAGGTTTTATATTTTATATTATATTATATAATTATATCCTTATTAATTTTCGTTCAGTGCACTAACTCCGCGATTGACGTTGATTTTTACAATTTTGTGCGAGTAACATTCAGTGATATCACTACATGTCTCTGTTCATAGTGTTGTAAGAACACTAAATTCTGACTGTATAACGAAGAATACTTAAACCTTTAGTGGGCAGTGTTGCTCTCAAGCAACATCGCATTCTATTGCGTTATCCGCACGCATTATAACTTCAGTAATCATTTAATTGGCATTATTGCTTTCATACAATATCTCATGTTGCAGGTTTTTTTTGCTGCGGACTGTGCATAGTGGGTGACATGAACAGTCCCAAAACAATTTCCATCCACGAACTGCATAAAGACATTCGATTACACAAGGATCGAGGGTCAAGTAGATTATCAACATATCTATAAGAGATTTAAAAGTAATAAAATATGTAAAAGCAAACAGAAAAAGAAAATGCCTGATTAGTGCCAAAAGTATTTTTAAAGTAAAAGCTTTGGATTATAGAAGACATGGAGAGGGTCAATGAACAAGGGTAGCAAGTCAATAAATAAGAGCAACTAGGTGAACTGCTGAATTTGATTTAAGATATGATTAGAAACTTGCAAACCATTTGTTAAACGCAACTACTCTCGGTAGAATTTCCAATAGAATTCAAAATGCCCTAAACAGCTCTGTAGCAGAGGAAATGTTTAACGAAATAAGATATACAATTTTCAGTTCTCCCTTTGTCGTAGTATTACTTTTAAAAAATAACAGGTGTAGCAACTTTGAGCACTGTTGCAGTTGGAAAAGTGATTTCCATGATTCTTGGACGCTACTAGAAATTGATCAGCCGCAATATTTGACGAGTATGTGTAAAAATAAAATGAAGTCTTTAACGTCTCACGATCATGTTATTAGGCTAAAAAAGACGAATTATTATAAAATAATTCGTGGAATGGTAATGTCGGAGGAACCGGGAGAACTCCGAGAAAACCCATAAACATACTATTTCCCATGTTGAAAGCACCCTAATATTACCTCGTGTTTGACAATGCCGAAGGGTGTACGTGTTACTGTTCATGACCTGCTTCCCAATCGAAAACAGCACCACAAGCCACTAGCTTTAATTAATAGTGCGCAAAACTGATTTCGTCATTGGCATAACTAAAAATTGGTTTCGTAATTAGCAGAATTATCTACTGCATTGAACTGAAATTAATAAAGGAGATTCTTGTAAGAAGTTCGTTGATTCAATGTTTAAAATTGTAACTACACGATTCAAAGTCAAAAAAGGTGTCAAAATATTAGTTGAAAAACTAAAAAATGAAGAAACGAAAAGGACTAAAATGAGTCTTTTCTTTCAGAAAAATTGCTAAAGCTTTTAGCCATAGTTTGTATGCCATTTAAAGTTTCTCAATCCCACTCATTCTTACAGAAAAAGAAACCTAGAGTGACATTTGTATCATTAAAGATGTAATTATTTTTTCTCTTATATAAGATTATATATATATATATATATATATATATATATATATATATATATATATATATATATATATAAAGGGTATAAACTAACATATATTCCAACAACTAATAAAATATACACAGACGTAGTAAAGGTCTCTCTCATCAATCACGTATTCGCTCTGAGTAAAGTAAAACTAAACTTAAGTACCACTTATGTTCTATACTAAAGGGTCTTCAACTTTTCTTGTTACTGCACGAGCTTGTTTGATGTGTCACGCAGTAAGGATTTACATATATAAGAGGCCAAGAAAAGGATTTAATAGCAAGAGATATATTGTTAAAAGTCTTCGTACACAGTTCGGTTAGACCAAACTGCTCTAATAGCCATGGATCTTATCATTAATTTGTGGAAGATTTTCATGAATATCGTAATTGAAATTGTAACAGTAGACTACCTAATTTGTACTCCATGACTTTTGTTTTCTTTTCCTCTTTTAACTTCGAGACTAATACTCAAATTTCTAAGTCTGATTTTGATACGTCTACCTTAATTCCCTGAGAGATTCGCTTTTAATTTGCGTAATAAATGTAAATAAAACATTTTACCCGCAATTTATATCCATGATGATTGTGGAATTTGGTTTTAGGTATCCCGAAAAAATGCAGGAGTTTTAAGCAGTTTTCTTGCGATAGAAATTCTCTATTTGTTAACTTCTGCATTATTTTGGTTTCGTGATTCTTCAGCACAGAAGGGCTTCTTATCATCTATTTTAGCGTTTAACTTGAGGAGATTGTTGATTCAAGGCTGTCAGAGTGATCTTCTCCATCTGCCAGTGACTGCGAGAAGACGAACTGTTCTTAGAAACACGAGTTTATCACCAACACAACACAAAACTTTAACACAATCACTATTGCAACGTATTTTTTCATTTTCTAAAACATATTCATATGTTTTCCTAAGTACACTCGTATGTTGATGGCAAACAATTTGCAGCAAATAAATTAAAATATAATAATAATAATAATAATAATAATAATAATAATAATAATAATAATAATAATAATAATAAACTGACTACTTTTTTATAGTACTAAACTACAACGGTAGATACTACAGAATTTAATAGTATTTGATTACTTTGATTATGATTGGAATCTCCCTCACTCTAGTCTCTAAATTAAACTAAAATATTACAGTGAGTTAAAACGAGAGAGGAAACAGAAAAAAACAATTGCAATTCCTAAGGAACTCTCCATTTTTATTGTTTACTAGTTGAATATACCCATACTTCGCACAGGGGCTGCATTTGGAAGTCAACGCCTGTGGGAGTATCACCATTGACCTCAGCGACCGCGAAAACTATGGATTTGATACTAATATCGGTCATTTTGGACTACTTTTTACATGTCTTGGTATCCCCCCGCCGACCCCCTACCCGCATACAACTGTAGCTGAATTTGCAAGTCATTGCTAATGAAAGTGTCACCATTAATCTCAGCGACCGCAAAAACTATGGATTTGACACTAATATCGATCATTTTTGATTACTTTTACATGTCTCGGTATTCCCGCCCCCCGGGTGACCCCCGGCCCGGAGCCGAATAGAGTGAATTTGGAAATTAATGCGATCGGAGTTTCACCATTGATTTCAGCAACCACGAAAACTATGAATTCGACACTAATATCGGTCATTTTCTACTACTTTTACATGTCCTGGTAAACGCTCCCCTGAGACCCCCCTGGTTCGAATTTTGACAAAAACCTTTAACTCTGGTTTGGAGCCTGGACCAAGGTATTTCTGACTAAAATTTGGTAACTGTCGGTCAATTTGTCTGGTTCCCAAGTCGGTTCCGGTAAACGCCCCCTGAGACTCCCCTGATTTGAAATTTAAAAAAAAAAGGTCTTCGTCTTGATCTGGGGCCTGGGCGAAGGTACCCCTGACCAAAATTTGGTAACTCTCGGTCCACTTGTCTAGTTTCCAGACCGCACACAGACAGACAGACAAACAAACACACAAACAAACTCTTTATTTTATTTATATTAGATTTACTTATTTTTACACTTTAAAATATAAACTCACTGCTGCCATTTTAGCTGCACAGTTTACCGACATATTTAAAAATATTATTAAACTACAAAATGATTTCCAGATATTGAACATAATGTTTTCAAAGTTATGAAGTTACAATTTAATTTAACTCATTATTAAATACCAGCAACTTCCAAGAATATTCTATCACTTCTCTGCCCTATCGCTCTACTAAAACCGGAAGTGGTTGGAATTTACTACAACTTCCGGTTTCAATATTGCTTGTCATAGAGCAGAAACGGTAGTAAATAGTGATAAACTATTTCTTGATATGAATTTAATATCTCTAAACATGTTTGATCTCGGCTCTACTCCTTCTACAGGACCCAGAAGTGGTCAAAAGTGATAGTACATTTCTGCCATTTCCAGTTTCAATATTGATCTCTATAAACAAAGAACGGTAGGAGATACCGAGAAACGCTTTTCATAAGGATTAAGCATTCGAAGGAAAAATGTCATCTCTCCTAACCCTGTACTGAAACCAGAAGTGTCAAAAATTTGCAACTTCTGCTTTGAATATTGTAAAACTTTGGGTGGGACATTACATCCGGCGCCTCCACCATGTAAAACTTTGTCCCATATAGGTATAGGCAGAGTGTTAATAAAAAAAAGTGTCCGGAATCGATTCCCAGTACCGGTTTTTATTATAAAAGTTTCACTATAAAAGCATTTTTACAAAATACTGTACAAATAATATCTCTAGTATACAAGGTTAGTTATAGCTAGTCTTTGACCGCAAGGTCGCTGACAGGATCTCTACAGAGCCCCGTAGCAGGCTAAGCCAGGAGATAGGATAGGAGTAGTCCCATAGCAGACTAGAGGCCTGGGGTTAGGTTACTCGTAATGTTCCGTGGCAAACAGTAGGAGGGTCACCAGAAAACTGATACAGAATTTCCGTCGTCCAGCCAATTTAAAGGGTTCCTTGGATGGCGGTGGCGCTGCTGCTCCGTGGGAGGGGCTAGAAGCCGTCGTCTGCAAGTGATTGTAGATCCATCTGGTGTGAAATCCTCTTGGTAAACCACGTGGTGGTGTTTGTAAACACTGGCGTGTAGAATTGTTTGTTTACTGCATCACATAGGACATTAAAATATTAATCACCATAGAGCACCCAAAAATAATTTTAATCTCAGCTCTAATTTACATATTGAAACTGGAAATAATAGAAATATACTACCATTTTCGGTTTCAATATAGATTCAGATTTTAAAAAGTCATAGAGAAAAACTGTTTCTTTCTTATGAATATACTGTAATGAAATAATGAAATGAGTTTTGTTGTGTTCCTTTGGAAACAATTCATGACTTGCCTTTATTCTTTGACGAATTAGAGCTATTCTGCGAACTAACATCAAGCACGTCCGTTATAGTTTCTTCTGGTGTTTCCATTATTTTTAACCATCTATATCAGACTTAAATACAGTATACAGTTTAACATGAGGATCAAATCACGTGTGTTCCTACTGGAAATTGATATTTAAATTTAGCAACTTTATTTTCAACATTACAGCAGAAAGTTACTAAGATATGAGCATCTATTAGTGAAGATTTGGCGTTATATAAAAGGAAAATGTCTGCTCAATTCAGAAAAAGTTCACTGTGGTATGTGGGTCGATTCTCGTTTCTGTGTGTGTGTTTTTTCCCTTTCCTTGGCATTGATACATATACACAGAAACAACTGCGATGTCACCACAGTCATCCGTCCAGTCCCTTTTTCTAAATGCTCTCTTTTCTTTTCTCTTAGTATTTTTGGCTGTTTTAAAATAACATATTGACCGAAACTGACAGTAATTAATTATTTCTTGACTAATAATTTATGTCCTTTCATTTAAGTTAATGAGCGGCTTCTAAATAATAAGTGGTTGGTTGACAGATATCACAACATTATTTACTAAATCCAATCGAAAATGTGTTTGTGGTCACTTTATCATTAAGTTAACCCTATCTACGTTCTCGAATAGAAATTTCTGTTTGTCTACTTTTACTAATAATTTTCTACCTAAGTTGTATACAATTGACACAAACACTTAATCCAGTGTTATATTAGGAAACATTTACTAGGTACATGCAATAAACAAACGATAAAAGACTATATTTTTATAATATTTGTATTTTATTTATTTTGTATTAATGCTCTCTATAGTGGAACTTCCCTAATTTTACTACATTTGTATCTAGACAATCATCATATGTATTGCATAAATATGACAATAAATTTATTTTAAATTTTCTGCAGTTTACTTTTAAAGCTTAAGTTAGATTGGACTGTTTATATTCTTCCTCCTTTCTCTAGCCGGATTTATATTTTGCAAAGGTATCCAGAATTTAGCTGCATTGTAATTTACAAAAAGTAAATTGGATTTAATGTTTTTAAATTTGTCAACAAAAATTTCACACTAAACATTTTAGTAGGAAATTATTTGAATTCATGAATCATTGAATCAATTATATGAATTGATGAACATTGTGTTCATATTTTTCAAATTACTGATTATCGAAAACACCAATACTAATATACATAAAACCATTACAGAAGCTACATTTTTTCTAAATTATAATTTTGGTCCCACATGTTTACGCTAGAAATATAAAAGTGTAATAGAGATCACATTCTTCTTTACGTGTATTCTGTGAGATAAATAAAAATCAACGTTTAACGTAAAGTGGATCGCTAGGTGTTCTCGGTGCTACGCTAAACGCTGCTTGAATAGTGCGACATTGCCAAATAGAGTCGAGTGTTTACTGATGGCAGATAATAACGGAAGTAATCATGGAATTCTGCTTAGATACTTACGGGAGAAGTTAGTTTTTGACATCGCAATTCACAGCTAATTTACGCTTCTCGAGTTGCAACGCTAGAATCCAGGAATTTTCTTATTGTGACTACCAAGTAAACGTACAAATTTGGCAACAACGCATTATGGCGTTCTGGGCAAGTTTATTCTCAAAATCTATTTCCTTAAATGTAAATTAATATTTAAATAACGTGAAACATAATACGAATAACGGTTAAACAATATATTTATTTCATAATAAGACCGTTGCTTTAAAATACTTTACACATACAAATAAACATTTCATAAAACTGAGCACTTCTAGTAAGTTCTAACAGCAAGTGCTATCTTGTGTCCTCATTGTAAAACGAATCAAATATTTTCTTTTATTCGTTACCTTTTTCGATATCAGAAGGCACAATCAAATGCATCAGTGTCTTGTGTTGTAGCTGAAACATAACTTTATCTTATAATACAATATTTATAATATGCAACGTCTCATTGCACAGTAGTTAAGGGAATGACCTAAAATATGTATCGACTTCCGGGTGGTGATCCACCTTAAATATTTTAGTATTTATTCACTATTTCCAGTAATTTCCATATGTAGTGGAAATGTTGGTTTCAAATCATTGAAGTTCTTACATCCTTCTTTGGTACAAAACACAAATCATACCTTCTGACAGGAATAAAACATAAGAGAGCACGACTATATTTAGTGATGAGCGCAAGAGTCTTGCAGGTCATGCAGTTTTTACAAGAGTCTTGCACGCAAGACCAAGACCAAGGGGTGCAAGACCAAGACCAAGACCAAGACCATACCTGCAAGACCAAGATCAAGACAAGACTCTTGCGCAAGAGTCTTGCACAAATACCGGCTCAGTGGTAGAGCATTCACCTTTGGTGCTGGGGTCTTTGGTTCGATCTCAGCTTGCACCATGTGAGATTTCTTGGTGGATAGAGACCGTTTGCATAGGTTTTCTTGGGGTTTTCCCGTTTCCTCTTACTTTCTTCATTCCACCATTTCATTCATTTCTCATCATTACCACCTCTTAGTCTCGGTGCATAACCGTGGAACGTAAAACTAGATATTACATCATTTCAAAACATATTAGTTGAGTTCTTCTTCTAAAACTAAAGAGGAATGTAGCATTGAACATCGGTAATTCCGTACATCATAGGTGCCGACTACATGGTTATGGCCTTGGCTCCAAGGATCAAGGATCCTTTAGAAATTTTTAATGTGTGCTCCAAAAATTAATATCAAAATAACATTTTCATGACATTGACAAAAACTTGTGTATGTGACCGCAAGTTTGATTTCATGGGCGGGTGCTTATACGTTGAATAATTGTTTATCAATATAACTTTTAGCCTCCTCAGGTATATGGCACACGAGGATTGAGCGATATAACATTATACAACGATAAATAATCCATATTCACAAGTGAGAGTGATTTTGTACAGTTATTTCAAATAACTTGGAGTTTGATGCTGTGTTTTTGTATTTCTAATATAGGTCAAAAGTTTTTGTATAAGTTGAGTTTAAACAAAAGACATGGATAGTTGAGTCGTTTTCAGTTTTAACTCAAGTTATTCTAAAATATTAAGAGGTTTGATAATAATCGTTATAATTTTAATTTTTTTCTATCTTTTTTGGGCAATATTGCTAACACATCATCATCATAGCTATTCTGCCACTATTGGCAGGTCACTTCTTGTAACTCAGAAGCTTCGATATACGGTGGTCATAAACTAGTCTCTTCGTCTTGACGTAGCAATTTTCTGTTTTAATACCTTCTTTCAACTACAGTCTCCTTTGCTCCCTCCCTTTCTTTCCTTCCACCATATTCTCTAGCATGTCCCTCATAATAAATTTCCTCCTTAGCCAATGTCCTAACCAGTTCCTTTTCCTCCTCTTAATTACATCTAAAATTCTTCTTTTCTCCCCTATTGCTACTATTTCTAACACCTTCTCATTCGTTTTCCGTTCAACTTAGCTAATTCTCTCCTTTTATCGAAAGCCTCCAATATTTTTTTCATCGCTTTTGCGTATTGTCCATGTTTCTGTTCCATAGAATACATATTGGAATCAGTAAAATAAAATCTCAATATTTAATTGGAAGTTTGTTCAATACAAAGAATAGCTAATCTTAGTTGAAAATTAAAAAAAAAAAAAAATCTGACGCCTTTAGATTAAAAATAATTTAGCAATTTCTGGTATTTCAGTAATCTGTGCCGTCTTGATTTTCGTTCATGCGTCTCCCCAATTTGGGAACCAGCAGAGTGTTGAATCTGTTAAAAAATATAAAAAGATTACGAAACGTTGTAATTTATCTTATAAGTAGTGAAGCGTGGGGACCCATTGAAAGAAATAAAGATTATCACCTATGTTGTATACTATCATCATACTGAGACGAAGGTAAACTACATTTCATTTAGAAACATACATTGTACTTCAGTTGCTATTGGCGCAATGTAGAATTTATCCAGAGTAAAATTTATGTATGAAAAGCATAAGATTTATTAAAAGCAAGACTTGCAAGACCAAGACGAAGACCAAGACTGGGTGTGCAAGATCAAGAGCAAGACCAAAGATTCCAGTGCAAGACCAAGACCACCCAGTCTTAACTCGTTAACTATATTGTACTACACATGTTACACACAAAACAATAATCTAAGTCATTAGAAGTTGATATATTGGGAGACAGACACCCTCTCTAAATTCAAGTTTATATTAAAATAGCATTTCAATAATTTTCAAGTTTCTATACGAAAGATTTTTCTTTCTTTTAGACAATCCTCTCCCCAAATTTTCTCTCATGGATGGTAGATTCAGCCTTGTGAATTACGTATCATAGGCAGGCAATCCAAAAAAATCCAAGGAATACCCACAAATATAACACTTCAGCTAACGTGGTTTGAGATCAAAATTATGATTGACGTTGATTTTATTATACACAAAGATCGAATATCACAAGCAGTATATTCTGAAATTGCACCAACCACACATTCGGCTACTAAGAGCACTGTTAAACATTTATTAGGAAATTACTAGAAATTATCTGAGAGATTGCACTTTTGAATTTGATTACATTCTAAAATATGTATTCGCTGATTACAGGAAATAATATTTCAGTTGTCACTACATAAGTGATTTGATTAATGTTCTGTTTTTGTAACTGTTATAGTTTCCTGATTCTTTTTTGGGATTAAAATGCATCCAGACTGTAAAATACATGGACGTACAACTTAATGGAAATAGGTGCGTTATGGACTACCGCTACTACTAGTTAGAACTCAATCCATTTATTAAGCTCCAACGGCGAGTAGTGATTGTTTGAATGAATTGTATATTTTTGTCAATTCAAAATAAATGTAAGTAAGCACAAAATAGCCATAGCTACTTCGAAATTATTTCATTTTTAATAAGAAACATCATTAGTACTAATTCAACTTTAATAGTAACTTCACTATTATCCAAAAGAATCACGAATTTTCTCAAAAGTAAATAGTTTTAAAATACAACTATGAAGTTATTACTACTTTGAATCAAGAGGGATCGACTGAATTGAGGTCATTTATTTTGTGATTATTTGTATTGTTGAATGGTTTTTCCTCTAATCGTGGCTTTGCCTCTAAGCTATTTGTAAGAGTCAAGGAGTGAGGGATTTCTTATATATATATATATATATATATATATATATATATATATATATATATATATATATATATATATATATATATATATATATATATATATATCTGAATTTGGGAATAAAACCACAAAATTTAAAACAGAAAATAAAATAAAATTCGTAGAGTACAAATAAAAACCACTTTATCTTCACTCTCAACTGACACGCCATAATTAAAATAACACTATGAAGAGCTAGATAACTAAAATAGATACGAAATTAACTGAGAAGATTAAAAATTAACAAGAATGTGGGATATTTACAACGAAGAATACAAAATCTATAATTTTATAAACCTAGTGATGTGAGGTGAAAAATTTTCCGCGAGAAATTCAGAAAATTTCTCGTTCAGAAATTCAGAAAATTTTCCGTTCTAAAAAAATATCAGTAATCAAGTAACAATTCCTCAGTGATCATAAAATTGATTAAATTCATGTATAGAAATGTTAAAAAGTGAAAGATAGTTTAAAGAATCTGAAAATTTTCATGGTTTAGACAATTTTCAGCACTATGTAGAACAAGTGAAACAATTTTTCATGAATCGAAAAATTTGTCTGTCCTGTATGGAAAAAATGGAAAACTGTGTGTCAGAAAAATGTCATTTTTAAGCAAAAAGTAAATCGGAAAGTTTTATTGCTCTGTGGAAGCAAGTGAAAGGAATTTTCATAGATCGGAAAATTTTCATTGCGATGTAGAAACAAGTAGAAAAATGCTTTCTATTAACTCTAGTATTCCATCTAAGTTTTAAAGTATCTTTCTACATTCAGTTAAAGGAAGACATTTGCATGTGTTGCATACATTGCACTGGTTTTGTTGTAAAAATAATAGCTATACTATCCTGAGATAGGATTATCAAGGCTTCCCTTAAAACAATCTCATATTTCTTATTATGCATTGTGTACCATGCTACTTGTACACGGAGATGCAAAAATAAACGGTATAGATAATACGGTATAAGCAAAATAGAAATGTGAGTCTGGAAAAATATAGAAGTAAAGTCATAAATTTACACATTCTTGTTTCCAACATTTTATACTAAGTTATACTAACTATTTAGTTCTAGAAGGACTCTGCGGTACTTATACAGTTCTTGTAAAAGTCTGATTGCTATGATATTAGTGAGACCTTGGAAATAATTATTCTTATTTGTAACTAAGTAGCTAACGCGCGTGCTTTCTGCGGCGTAATCCGAGTAGGGGTTGTTCTTGCGTCGAATACAAAACTGAGAAATGATTCAAACCCCAATTTAAGCAGTAGCTTCAAAACGCTGAAAAGAGACAGATACAAATCAATCCATCAAATTTGGGATAAAAAGTGTATGCTAACCGCTAAAGTATATAGAGTCAATTGGTAGCATTGAATTTGAGTTTGGCGTCCCGTTCAGAAGTGAGACTATATGAGACGTAGACATTACAGGTTAACGTGGGATCAGAATCATATTAGCTGCCGCCGGAAATCGAATCCGAATTTATTACACCAAAGGCGCTACGATATCCATATAGCTACGAGGGAGCTCATGTAGAGTCAAGTTTAGTGTAAAGTGTGTTTTCGTGCAACTACAATTCACTTCGATTAATTTGTCATTTGTGAGCACTCGCAATTCAGATTAATTTTGAGTTGATGAGTTGATTTTGAGCTTAACGTCCCTTTTCAGCATCGAGACTATATGAGACGTGGACCTACTGATTAACGTGGAATCCGAACCACATGAGTTCCCGCCGGGAATCGAACCCGGGTCTGATTAATTTTATTCATGAATAAATATGAGATACTGCCAACGAGCCTAATTAAATGTCGAATTTAAGAGATGTGGGTTAAGAATAAACATTCCACGTTTGGTGCACAAAAAACTGTGTTAAAGACTAAACGTTAAGAAAATGATTTAACGATTTTCGTATAAGTTAATGCTTACACATTTTCAAAATTAAAAGTGGGGGGCATGGTGGCACAGTAGTACGCGCTTGCCTGTGAACCGTAGGGTTCCAGGTTCGAATTCCGGCCAAGTAAGATTGTGATGAACAACATCGTGTTCGTGATTATTTTCGTCGTACTCCTGTTTCCTCTCACTTTCTCATTCCACCAATTCTTCCATTATCATTCGCTTGTTTTAATCATCGTCTCCCTTAGCCTAAAAGGCATAATCGTGGGACCTTAAACTCAAATATTTCAAAATTAAAAGTTACATGTATGAAATTCTAGGACTGAAATTACATGTATGCGAGGAATGTTACTGAAATTACATGTACGCGAGTTAATTTATTTATTTAGTATTTTTTTTTTTTTTTGTCTGCTCGATTAGGAAGTTGCTCTATTTCACTGTGAAAGTAACATAAAAAATAATTAATGCATAAATACATTTCTTGATTTCATTCATTTACTACTATTAATTTTAGAAAAGTATATAAAATGTACAACATACCTATTACTGTTGCTGGAAAATATATCTTATGTGAAGAAACAATACATTTTCACTGTACCTTTTTATAAAATTGAACTACTCTCACACGAAGAGAAAATTTAATATATTCTGTTATCAAGATTAAATTTACATAATTTAAACCATATACTTTCTTTTATTATTTGAGGACAATCGGTCAAATACGAGAAACAGCCTTTTCACGCCAGTCATCCTGAGTTAGGTTTTTCCTGGGCCTTCCTCATTCACACCAGGAAAATGCCGGGATGGTACCTAACATGCAGGTCCCAGGCCAGTGCCTTCCTTACCTATTCCTCACTTCTTCGTTCCCTTCATCAGATAATGTGCTTGCCGAGGGACATCACCCTTTACACGTAATAGGCTTAAGACCATAGATGCTGGTAATATCCAGAAATATGTCTAAATAAATAAATACGTTTTATTGTTATTATTATTATTATTATTATTATTATTATTATTATTATTATTATTATTATTATTATTATTATTATTATTAATAATAATCACTACCAATCAACGGAAAGAATAATACGAAATCGGTGAAGTTAAGCATACAAAAATAATTGCTTTGTGGTGATTAAATCAGTAAACTTCACAGTAAAGCATAGTGTGTGTTGAACTCTTGTTTCGTGTTATACACAGCCGTTTCACTCTAGAGCGGAATTACTCAACTCTCAGTCGTTTCTGTTGGCTTTTTATGTAGTTACATGTTCTCTGTGGTTCGATGTTGTGTGAGGTATGGTGGAACGGAGCCAACTCTCAAGCAAATACTCAACTCACAGCATTCTTGGCCTTTGCTATTTCTGGACAGGAAGTGACAACATTCGCAGGCGCAATTGCTATTCTAGTTATGCATGTTCTGTACCAGAGCAGTTTCATCAGTCAGAACACAACATGAACTAAGTTAAATGAAAAAGATGGATAACATGACCAGTTGTCAACCAGATGTTCTCGTACCGAGGAAAAACAATTAGTTCATAATATATTTAATTCATAGTACATATGCTACCGGGAATGACTCAAAAGAGTGTTATAGAAACTGTGTTTTCCTTCGCAACATATTAATGGAAAACGATCTATTATATCCTCGAGTTTCCCCTGATTTAGTCTGTTTTGATTAACTTGATTTATGCATTTTCCATAGTAGATTACCGTATATTTAAACGAAATATCAACTTCAAAATGTACGATACATTAAAAAAAAACAAAAACAAAAAAAAAAACAGTATTTCTGCGTATTAAAGCGCTCATCAGTGTATCATAACCAAAACAGGAGAGTATTTCGAAGTTTAATGCAATTCTCAAATTTGAAAATAAAATAAATGCGCAAATATTCGATAAGTCTAAGTAATAGAAAGTAGGAACGAAAGTATAGTTATTGCATATATTAATTTTGTAGTAAAGTAGGCCTATATGTCTAATACGTAGCGTTGCCAATGACACGAAATTACTTTCTAAATTCGAAGCGAGATATTTCATGAGTTTTGTGGGCAACACTAGTTCGCCCAAGTTTTAGATCTCAAACAGTTTTAATGTTATGTGATCCACCGTATAAAAACTACAAAGTCATTGTACGAATACAATGAAGAGTTGCAAGTCATTACACAATATATTTCAATGGTTTAAATGTTGTTATATCACACCATTCGTGGTTTTCTCGAGACGCTCAAGGATTCTGGTTACAAAAATCAGGGCATAAATTTTGCTCATAAATTTAATAAACGACACGAGGAAGTTTTCTTCGAGAGACAAGATGCAATGGGAGTTCTACAAAATTTAAGAGGCGAGATGAGTAAAGCATATTTCTTGTCTCGTCTCGTCTCGTCTCGTAGGCAACATTATCTTTGGGAAATAAACTAATGTACGTTATATATCCATACAATAGTATTTTTCACTTAACATATTTCTAATTACATATTATCGCACAACAAGGATACGTGTGCAAATAAACGTCATTTAGACTAGTTTGTATTCGTGATTCACATGGAATGTTCAAATTCTAAACATAGATATCTCAACAAACTGAAATGTACGGCTGCTCTCGCCAAGTGAGCTTTGTGGTGGACAAACACCGTGTGTGGGGGTTTTCTCGGGGTTCTCATGTTTCCTCCAACTTTCTTCATTCCACAATTTCATTCATTTCTCATCATCACAGTTTCCTTAACCTAGCCGGCCTAACCGTGAGACAAAAAACTTAAAGACTTCATTTCGTTAAATGTATGGCTGCAGGTTGAATGGTTGCTTCGGCGTTTTAACGTTCCTTTTCAGCACCGAGATTACATGAGACATGAATATACAGCTTAGCGTGAGATACAAACCACATGATCTCACACTGGAATCAAAGCTGTTTTTCCTATGCCGAAGGCAATTATTCTAAACCTACGAAAGAGTTCCTATGACTATACCTATGAAAGAAACATTATTACAAACAAAACACTATAATAATAATAATAATAATAATAATAATAATAATAATAATAATAATAATAATAATAATAATAATAATAATAATAATATACTCGTTTGACAGAAGGTAAATTTTTATTTGTTTTACATATACTTTCATTCTTGTAAGTTAGGCTAATTCTCTACATTATTTTCTCATTAATCCTATTGCAGATATCCCGGCATAACCGTGAGACGTAAACTCAGAAATGTCTATTGCAGATACCATGAAAGATTGTTTCTAATTCGTCAGCCAGAAATTCGAGTGGCGAAGAAGCTATTAGTGAAACTGAAAGTGATGAAGGCATTCTTTCTGCCACTCATCTTGCAATCCGTCAGTAACCTTAACAAAATGAACGTTATGTCTCTAACAACGATACTACTTGGAGCTATTCACCTAAATTTTTCTGGACTCGTTCTTGTACAGCAGTGGACACTTCTAAATGGTACACCTTAGCCGTAAATCTCCATATGGCTGTACCATTTAGAAGTGTCCACCGCTGTACTATTGTAAGAGACACTCTCGATCTAGCTAATAACGTTATTGTCATTGCACTTGACGTTTTTACTTAGCCTTGATCTTCTGGAAGAAATTTACCTTTGTACCAGTTAGGTTTGATTTAATTTAATTTTGCGTTTAGTGTCACTTGTAGCAGCGAGTCTATGTAAAACGTGGGCTTAACGTGGGATCCGAGTAACATGTGCTTCCAGCGGGAATCGAACCGGGTCTCCAACGCGAAAGGCGCGTACGATATCCGATTAGCCATAAGGGATCTTTTTACCAGTTTGGAAGGTAAGCAGATTGCACACGAAAAATAACTTAAAAAGTAGTCGGCACCATCGAAATAGCCGCCTTCTTAAGTATCCTTTTACTTGTGGGGTACAAAGAGGTTCAGATTTGCTTAAATTTAGGTAATGTTCTATTGCATGCATTAGAAAAACTATTTTGCTAAGAATAATAATGTACAAAATAAGATTGCTTGTGTTGCTGAAGATACGATGATAATGATGACTATGTATTGAAATTTGGGTTACGCGAGATTTAAGGAGGCGATGTTTCGGCCGTGATATTTTGTCCGCATGTCCTTTAGCTCTTAGATTTGAAAACAAGCCAACTATTTTAATTTGAGGTAGATTAAGCAACATTTTGTGCTTGATTTCGTAAAATGATTATGTGAAATGGAACAAATAGTAGCTAAATACAATATGTAGAACTTAAATTCGCATTAGATTCATTTTCATAAATAACTTTCTTTTAAAACTTAATTAAAATGATTGAAATGCTTTAGGTCCTTATGAATACAACATATATGCTATAAACAATGGTACCAACCTACTCTTTACTTGCGTTTGAATTAGTGCAGTTGGCGAGTGTGTAGACCATCATGCAAGATTGCCACATACAATGATATTAGAATGAATGTTTTACAGGAAGCGAACGTCAAACTAAAGAAAACACAATACTGATAGAAAACAAAATTCTAAATATTTATGTTTAAAAATCCAGACAGGAAGTAACGAGTTGTAGGTCTAACTCTAACTCTATTGCATACACTATGCCTTACGTTTAAAATCATTATGTTTAACTCCCCATTTTTTATTGTCAGTATAAGATGAATTTATTGATAATGATTCTTGCTGCGGATTTAGTGCAGCCTATCTCAGTTGCGAATGACACACACGTTTTTCCGTTTCAGAAATGTGTTCTGACGTCACTGTTAGCGGTTGGAAAGGACTACTAATTCAAATATGTATTTCCAAAATTTACAGTAAGGCATTTCTTTCAACTAGTTGTAAGCAATAAATAAACTTATTTGCATCTCATTTCAGCGATTATTACGGAGATATAAATCATATCACTCATACTCATAGCTAAGTTTCATCCAAGAAAGGGCGATAGACGAGAGAAATATCATGAATGATTTTATTATTAACAATAAGTTTGTTCGTTCTTAGCCCTGAATTCTTGAATACAACGTGAGTGCCGGAAATGAGAATGTTAAGACAGATGTGCACAGTAATGAAGAATAAGACACAGGAAACATCCTAAAAGTTATAGACTTAACAGCGAAAGATACTAGAGACACCACTAAGATGATTTGTTCATGCTATAAGAAACGAAACTACTTTGAAAGAAAAGTAACGATGATGAAAACGAGGAGGACCCAAGAAGAGGTAATCAACGATGATCTGATTGTGGATAGAGAATAGGGAAGACTGACTTGAAAGAACCCAATTGAAAGCAGTGAACCCAGGTAGGAGAACCTAGCTCAAAATAAAAAGACAATATTAACGCTTTGTATCACATGATTGTGTCACATTACCAAAGAAACAATGGACGCTGAATTATAAGAGACCTGGGTTCGATTTTCGGTATGAGCTCATGTGGTTCCGTCCCCACATTAAGCTGTAGGACCGCGTCTTATATAGCCTCGGTGGTGAAACGTACGCTGAACTTCAAATCAACCAGCCAAGTAGAACTCTAAGAAAACATCATTAAACGGGACACGGATCCACAACTAGCACGATATGTGATATTTAGTTCGCTATTGAATTAACAAAACTGATATGTTAACCAGATCAGTAATTTTATGACAAATATTTTTACGAATTTTCAGCTGTGTATTTTCAATACATATTGTGCTGATGTTACGATACTGACATGTCATTTCAGGCAAACTTCATCCACTACATTGAGAAATAATGTTCCAGAAATTTAGGAACACCCTGCGTAGAGTATCATTTAGTAGGTTTGGTTTCAATTATTATTTTGATGGAATTTTTAAAAATTGCTTTCGATAAAGCAAAATACCAACCGCATCGAAACTCCGGCCGTGTGGAACAGAGTTTTGTTCCATGGACAAAATCTGTGGTTACTTGAAGGTCATATCTCCTTTCTGAAAATCACTGCTATGTCACGCACACTTCACCGCTACTCTCCTCACTCCACGAAAACGCTCCTAACTCCTTCCTCACGTTCTTTCTCTTGTAGCTGCCAGACTATATTTTTTAATCCGTTCATAACACATAACTAGGAATAAAACACTGACTCCGCCCTACTGCGCTTTGTTGTTTCGTTTTTGTCGTCGAAGGTTTCAAAGTACATGTGGTATTTACGAAGTGAACTAGCTACTATAATCATAAAACATCGAAGTAAATCCATGAAAACCAAACATCTAATAGACATCGAAAAAATAATATCATAATCATACCTGTATCTATCTGCAGTATAATGATATAAGTTATAATATTAAAACTGATTTTCTACGGGAGTTAATCCAAATTCTTTCCTTTCCTATTCAACTAAAAGAGTACATTATTTCATACACTACATTGAATACATAATTCATTAAAAAAAATAAAATATAGTGAAAATATCTATGATGCTACGAAGATTAAATATGTTGTGTAAAGTCTTATCTCAGTGGACTGCAAATAGATTCCTCATGGGGCGTTACCCTACACTTCCCTTAGACATACGAGGGACGCATCCTGGCCTACCTTGCTGCATAGAAAAAAAAAAGTACTGTACACACAACAGGATCAAGGGAAATCTAGGACCCACTTTGCATCTAGAAATGGCGATGTGAACTGAGAGTTTAAATTAATTATCGTATATAGCCACAGTGTGATTGTATTCCTAAGTTCCAGGTAGACGGTTACCAGTGGCGTAGGGAAGGGGCCCAGAGGGGCCGGGCCCCCCAAATAGGTCTGACAATGTACTTTGGTACTTTGACGTTTGTAATTTTTATATATTTTCATGTTTATATATTTCTTTCTTTGTAATGTTTCTATATGTACCTATAACAGCACTTGACCCCCCCAAACACATATTCTGGCTACGCTACTGACGGTTACTACTTTTTAATTTCGATGTCTGCTTCTAGAGATGCGATACGGAATTTTTGCTCATATTTTAGGAGAGTCATTGTAAGTATAGGGAAGGTGTTTCAAAACAACACCGACAACGTTTGGGAGGTGATTCCTGACACCAAGATAAGACAAAAACTAACAACTATAGACCAACATGGGTGCACAAATGCTTCCTTTTAAAGTTATAGGCTGCCGAAAACATGAAAAAACGAAGTTCAATGGTCCATAGCTCCAAAACTATGGAACCTACTCTAGTGGGGTCAAGACTTCACTTAGGAACTAATATGTGCGCTATCCAAAAATACATGTCTTAGAATCAGTGTGCGAATTAGACAATTTATATTGGGAGGGGGGGGGGTAAAATTAAGCCAACTTGACAAAGCCTGAAGGTGCAATAATTCAAAATGAGACAATAATGCCTTACCCCCCCCCCCACACACACACACACGCATAAATATGATGTGACATCTGTAATAAATAAGGGATTTATTAATTCAACAAATATACAGACCATAACTATGAATATATATATTGTTTGACATGCACACACCACACCTAACCTTTCTGAACGTGTTTAAATATTGTACTCACTCTTGTGCTTGTAGCTCTCAAGGGTTTATTCACTTTATAATTCGGCCCGAGTGAAAGTCATGATCACAAACACATGTTAATTTTTCCGCTTATATTGAAATCTTCCACTTTGCGTACAGCCTTGCGAAAGAAAACATACAAAGAGAAAAATCCGTTCTCCGGACAGCGGTATATTGTACAAATATACGGTATCCTCTTGCTTATTATAGAAATCAGTAAGGAGCATACGTTATCCGTGTGCTACATAGGCACTGCCCTTAGATGTTACATCATGCCGTTGCAGGATGTCTGACATCTAACAGTTTTCCGTATATCACATGCATATACTTATGTTACCTTCGTCAGCTATGTGAGATCCTGACCGCCTACATTGCTTCATATCGAAAGTACGTATAGATGGAACACTTATACAGAAAGTATTATAAAACATGCGTTTTCAGTTATACGTCTGCTGTACGTTAAGTCCAAAAACTACAGGAATTACGCATGTAACCTATCTTTTTAAGTACGCCACCTACATTTTTTTTCTCAGTGTACTTCAGTGTTATAAAAACCACTAAAATTATCAGTTAAACCGGACTCACTTCAAAAAAATCTACATATTAGCCTATCATACGAGAAATGGATTGTTGATGTTCCCGATTTCTGGCATCAAGGTCAAATAGAAAGCCAAATACAGTATTTAAAAACTCTCAATTCAAATTTCGACCTTGCGCTTCTACTTCTCGCTTATGTTGCGCTCTCCATTTTTTTTTTTTTTTTCAAATATCGATTCTATGATGGAGCTAAGGAAATCAACACTTATAATATTTTACTGTTAGGTTACAGCTGAGTTGATTCACCATGTGCTACGTTATCAAATGAAGTATAAACATTACGTTGAAGTTTTCCAGGTAGGATTATTGGCGTGGACAGCAAACTGTACAGCGAAAAGAAAAATAGAAAGTCAAGGGTTAACTTTAAAAAGCCCGCTCCAGCTGAAGTGCTTATACAGACACGGACAATGAATGACACGTAGAATCAATCGTATTAGCAAATGCTAAAACAAATCTTATGCTCTTACTCACCTTCACTAACGTGTCTGCTCACTACGGACGCATCGTAAGGATATAGCCACGTTGAAGAAAAACTGGTGAAGAAGGGAGCCAGGATGAGGAAAAACTGATTGCAAAATTCGAATTCTATCTGAAAAGTTCTATTAGAGTCAGGTATTTTCTTCCGTGTGCCAGAGAAAAAGTTTTTTTTTTTTCGACTAGTGTTATCACATGGACTATGAAGTTAAATACTTATTGTAAATGACAGATCTTTCTTCGAACATAGTGCGATTGATATATGATGTCATTGTCATTCTGTAGAGAATCACGGCGAAGCAAGTTATTCGCGGTAGGAATGGACTATACTTTGTTTCAGGCTTTATAACAATAGCTTTACCCAAAACATTATAGAGTAGCACATGTTCATTCGATTTATAATTCATATTTCATGCTGTTGCCGCTTAAGAGTCCCTATCACTGCGAAATTAAAATACCGCTAATTTTACAGTAATTATTTATGCGATATCTTCAAATAGATAAAATATAATCGAAAAATGGAACAAGATCTCTCTTAACAGTGTTATTTTGCATGAGATGCCGTTATCACGAGTCAGCTAGTATAGCTTTCCGTTTGCAGTTATCTAAAAACGTAAAATAAATGCAGATTTTCTAAATGGCTGGAAATCGAAAGCAGATAAGTGAGTCGTGCTAACGATATTTCACGTAAAATAATATTGTCTAGGGAGGTCTTGTTCCACTTTTTGATTATCTTTTATCTATTTGAAGATACCACATAATTACTGTAAGATTAGTGGTATTTTAATTTCACAGTGATGGGGACCGTTTTTGCCGTTAAATGCCGTTTTTGTGAATCGTTAAGGAGAAACAACAAGGTACCGGTACATGACAAGGGATAAGACATGACTAAACATTTTTTCTGAAATTATTTGAGTTGCTAGCCCGTGAAATGTAGCCCAAGAACCTTTATATATATATATATATATATACCTTTGGGGATCCCATGGTACAATTTGTACCATACGGGTGTTTCATGGTACATTGCCTTATAACTCTCCTATGTGCGATTTTTCGTCCGGTTTTTTTTTTTTTTTTTTTTCAAGTCCAGAGGCATTGTAGAACACGTTACGTATGGTTTCACACCTTCCTCCGTCCAGACATAGGAGGTGATGACGTCATAATTTTAAATTTTTGCCTATGTTCTTTATTTTTGGCGGGCTTATTTTTGCACGTAGAAGATTGAAATTTTGCACAAACATTCAGTCCACCGAGTAGTATTTAACAGATTTTTTTCAGATTTCTGCATTAAAACAGGGGGGATCCAGAGGGGCAAAAAGTTGAAAAAAGGGATATTTGTACCAAAAAATCCCTTTCTTCGAGATTTTCCCGCCTTAGATACATGATGGTGACATGTGAATGGTACCGCCTGAAAGGCAGTTCTATTCTGAATAGAATGATGGGGGAAACATGACCCTAGGGTAATTAGGGAAGTGTCAGGGAATTTTTATCAAAATATACTTCTGTATAGGGGAATTTTGGACATTTTCGATATTTTTTGCGGGCTTATTTTTGCACCTAGAAGATTGAAATTGTGCACAAACATTCAGTCCACCGAGTAGTATTTAACAGATTTTTTTCATATTTCTGTGTTAAAACAGGGGGTACAGAGGGGCTAAAGATTGAAAAAGGGATATTTTACCAAAAAATCCCTTTCACGGGATTTTCCCCGCCTTAGATACATGATGGAGACATGCGTGTGGTAACGCCTGAAAGGCAGTTCTATTCTGAAGAGAATGATGTGCAAACCATGATCCTAGGGTAATTAGGGATGTCTCAGGGAATGTTTACAAAATATCCCTCTGTATACGGGAATATGGGACATTGTCGATATATATATATATATATATATATATATATATATATATATATATTGGCGGGCTTACTTTTGCACCTGGAAAATTGGAATTGTGCATAAACATTCAGCCCACCTAGTAGTATTTATCAGATATTTTAAGATCTCTGCGTTAAAACAGAGGGTCCAGGGGGGCTAAAAGTTGAAAAAAGGGATATTTAGACCCAAAAATCCCTTTTTTCCGGATTTTCTCGCCTTAGATATACGATAGAGACACGTGAATGGTACCGCCTGAAAGGCAGTTCTATTCTGAAGAGAATGATTGGCGGATTATAGTCTTAGGGTAAATAGAGATGTCTCAGGAATTTTTTTTTTTTTTTTTTTTTTACCCGAGATCATGGTGTTTTGTGGTATTTTGGGGCATTGTGGGGATTCTTGATAAAATTTCTCCCGCCTTTAGGATTCAAGATAGAAACTTGAAATTTGACACACACATTCAGTATACCAAGTACTATTTATCAGATGTTTTTTTTTTATCTCTACGTTCACACAGGGCCGTTCCAGAGGGGCCCAAAGTGTGAAAAAATCCCTCCGAAATTTTCCCTTTGACATCATTTTTCCCTCTCCTGGTATATGGTATGAGCATAGAAGTGGTACCATTTGAAAGCCGGTTCCATTCTGAAGAGAATGAGGTATGGACCATGATCCTAGGATAAACAGTGACGATGCAGTAGCTGCTTGACTGAAAGTAAAAAATACCCCCAAAACCCAGGTTACAGAAACGGATATACATAAAATTATGGTTAGTACTTACAATCATGAGTAACGTGCAGACTGACACACACTCCATAATTACCAAGCTTACCTGAAAAAGAAGGGAAAATATGTAAGTAATTTTAAAGATTGAAATTCATTTTCCAATATAATTGAAGTGCGATCTAGTGAGATGATGTGAACTTATATTCCCTCTATACCATTTAATATTTATCCCTTAGCTAGGCATTATATTAGAAAGGCTATATTGTTGCTAGACCCTCAATATTAACTCAGTATGGTGCATATATCTTCCTCGTGGCTATATGGTTAACGTACGTGTCTTTGGAGGACGAGACCCGGGTTCAAGCACCGTTAGAAGTTCATGTAGTTCAGAACCTACATTAAGCTGTGGATCCACGTCTCATATAGCTTCGCTGCTGGAAAGGACGCTAAACTGAAATCAATGAATCGGTATGGTAAATGCATAAAATTACGTAAATATTACAATTGAAAATGTGAACTTTCTTTTATTTAAATTTACAAAGTTATCAGAACACTTAATGACTTAATATGAAAATCCTGCCAGGAATGTTCAAGATAAAATGGTCTCATTGCGAACGATGAGTTGGTTGATTTTGAGTTTAACGTCTCTTTCAACAGCGAGGCTATATATATGAGACGTGGGCCTACTGATTAACGTGGAATCCGAACTACATGAGCTCCCGACGGAAATCGAACCCGGATCTCCCACGCCAAAGGCGCATACGGTGACCGCTACCGGCATTCACAATCTTAATCTGAATTCAGTTAAAAACTCAGTAAACAGAGATTGCGTGACTTTTACAATTAATTTAAAGTAGGCTGTTAAAATTATTGAAATATTAGTTGTTGGAGCAATTTTCCTGATGTTATTCGAATACCTGAATATTTGTTTTCAACATTCGAATAATTATTACTTGTACAACCCCCAATTTTTTTCTAACAATGTAAGGCTATTTTGATACATTTATTATTAATAGTGTTTATCAGTGATGTTACTTCCTACATAACCCTCTACCTTCACATATTATGTCATAGATGGTTTTGTTAGTTGTAACTGTACATATAACTCTACATATTTCATTTCTCCTCTCTTTCGTACAAATTCCAAAGAAACATGTTTTTGATCACTAATCTAACTTTTGAATTTCAATGGCGCTTTTCTTTTCACAAACTACGTATTGTTTGTAGATCTATAATTTATTTGAAAGGAAACTAAAAAACTATAGACAGAAAGAACGCATGACCTATATGTTTCACAAGCATGTTTCGAGATCATCATGAGTTACTCTGGAATTCATCCAAATAAACCGACAAATATTTTGAAAAAGCCATTAGAATTCATTCACGGAACATTACATTTTTATTGACGCAACTGTTTTGGCATTGAGGACTAAGCTACCTCACCAGTGTATATACAAAGAAAAATACTTCACATTCTGGGACAATATTAAAGCACTCTTCCAAATTGTTAATTCTTAAATTTTAAATCTGAAAGGTAGAAGTGTGTCTTAGTGTTCAAAAGTTTCAGCGTTTAACAGTGCGACAAAATTACCTACAACATGCTACGGAATGGAACATTTTGCAACACAAGTATCAACAAATTTGCAAACTTTTGTTCTTAGAAATTAAACTTCAACTAAATCATTGTTAAATTAGTGGTAATGTTCATCCAGCATAAACCAACTCGAAAATTCTATTGCGTAAATTCATTTTTGAAATATTAATAATAAAAAAAAAGTGTGCAATAACAATGTTCAAGTAACTATTGAACTAGTGTTGTTAGACTTATATTCTCTTAAAGTCAATTTTATGTAACTTTCGATGGTGAATTGAATTGTGCGGTGCAACAATACAACAACAATATCCCTCATTTATGCACCACAAGTCATTTTGAACACCATTTGCAAACCAACCTAGCGTAATATGACTTAATATAATGCATAAGTGGAGAATTCTAAATTCTAAATACATTTGTGTTTAGTTCTGTTTCGAAGTTGATTTTGTACTATTTTAATACAATCGTTTATAAAACTGAATTCAGCCTTAATGGAAAATCTAATCCGAACATGACTTCCGAAATTGAAAACATTTTGTTGAACAATGATTACTTCATATTTATATTTTTTGAAAAAAAGAAAACAACTCACCTGGACCCATATGGGTTTTTCGGACATTTTCGGGTTTAATTGAGCTTTTTTGAAATATTTCAATATCTTTGGGGTAAAAGTATTACAACGTGATTTATATTTCAAAATTGTCATTGTCGCAATTTTCAACAATTGTTTGTTCACTGTTGTTTCGGAAAAATGGTCGCCGTTTTGAAATTTTATATTGGACCACCGAGAAAATATATACAGCAAATTTAGAATGTCTTCTGCTTCTACTCTCAAAATTTCAACTTAAAAGTCTGAAAGTTGCACCGTGAGCCGTGGATACTCGCTATTTTGAAATTTTACGCTGGATCGGTGCCACAATATAACATCAAATTACGAAGGTGCCATGCTTCTACAATGAAAATTTCGCCTTAAAAGACCGAAAATTTCGCTTTGTAGCGTGGATACCGTCTTTTTCTTTTTCTTGGAGACCGACAATTTAAAATTTTTACGTTGAATTGCCGCTAAAATCTATACAGGAAATTTAGTGTGTCTCGTGCTTGTACCCTAAATATTTCAACTTAAAAGACCGAAAACTGCACCTTTTAGTGTGTGTGGTACAGGCAAACAAACGAACAAATGTGGATCGAGTCATCCCAGAAGCCTCATCTCGTGACGTTCGCCAAATATGTATACCAAATATATTAATTTAAAACAAAGATATAATTCACGTTTTACAAAAGAAATGTTTCAATATGTCATATGAAATAAATATTTTCCAGCGTAAAATAAATTGTTTTATTGTTGAAATTCACTTCCGATATATCCAAAGTATACTTTGTGCGTTCAATTACGGGAATTTCACGAGCACTTTCGGATTGATATGGAATAGGATTAGAAACAGGATTGGGGTAGGAAAAGCTGTGAAATTGATTAAGGTATATAGACTTTTAAGGTCAGGAAGTAAGTGAGATACGGAGTGGTGCTTCTCTCACATCCTGCAACACTGAACTTAGTTACTGTGGAAAATCATTTACTAGCAGAAATTAAAGAAGATTCTACGGAGTGGTGATTCATTCACATTGTGCAACATTGTGACTGTAGACTAAAAAATCATTTAAAACTAAATTAGAAAAATCTTTCACGTTTTAGTTTTTCAATGTTTTGTATTTTTTTGATCTTCAATGATATTTGTGTAGACTGGAAGACTTAGTCATATTTCATACTAACTTCTACATTCTAGGTCACAATGTTCTCAAATTTTATTATTGCATTTTGATTTACAGTATTTTTAAAAATATAAAATTGCATATTTTACTTCAAATAGGCTATAAGCGTAATCCACATCTTAACCCCTTTCCGCATGTTTTTTTTTTCTTTTAGCGAAAAAAAATCAGTAATGAAAATCCTCATATGGGAACTTAAAAAATGAATTAAAACTTGAATTTTAGATTTTTCACTTAATTCCGACGAGAAATAAGTACGTGTCATATATGGCACACTATGTAGTAAGGTAAACATTCCTAGAAGTGCGCAGGGATACAATTCTAAGGGTACACTTGTAAACCAATTTCGACGAATATTTTGTCGATTGTATTTCGAGGTACAGACTGAGTCAACCAAACAACAACGTAACTACTATCGCCTAAGTCTTCAGCTGCAGTAGGAACAACATTACTTTGAGCCCCAGTAAATATTATGAAAACATATGAAACCTGAAATTCCACTCAGAACAAATGCTTTATAACCCCATTTATGAGGTTTCTTTGTATTATATTGTTTTATCGATGATCTACACTTTATGGGAGTGATTTGCTCATCCACTGTCAAGAATTCTTCTTTGGAGACTTCTCTAAGACGTTCTCGTATTTGTTCAAGAAAGGCCTAATCTTACGAAGTATGCCATGGATAAGTTCTCCTGCAGGACTACAAGTTGAATTGGCATTGAAGTGAATAAATTGTTTGATCTCTTCAAACCGATCACAACTCATCACCTGATTTACCGCATCATGACTAAGCCTTCCGTTCCAGTAATGTCTAGTAGCTGCGAATTGAATAATTGACATGTAGAAAACTACACAATAAGCTATTCAAGTTTATTTGTAGTTATTTGTTGGCCGACTTGCGTTGAATATAACTTTGACTGTTCAACTGCGTAATGAAGAATCTCATCAATGAAAAAGTACTTGAAATATTCAATAGGCGCTTATAGCTGTTTTATTTCTCCAGGTAAGTCCAGATGTCCTTGAAATTTTATATCTTCTTGGGACTTTTCCATGTTTCTAGGTCTCCACTTGATGTTTTTCAAATCGCTCGATGACGTAGACCTCCTATCCTGAGAATTATTTATGAGACAGAGAGGGACATCATCAACATCTGAATTCATTGCATCATCAGAATTGGGTATGACGATCCTCTCAGGGAAAGGAGCAAAAGAATCTTCATCCAAGACCGATAACAAAATATTGGTATTTCTTGGTTCTAGTGCTGATTTACAACAGTACGTTGTATATTTGTATAATTTTACTACTTGTAAACCCTTATTTTATTTGGGCGTAAGATATTTTAAAATATGTACTAGGCTGATTATGTAATTAGAAGAAAAGAAAGACGAAGAAATATGTTAATTATAATACCGATATATGATATAAAAAAGGATATTCATATGTTTTATATGCTTTTAAATAATAGGATTTTGGAATGTCGTTGTCAGGACGACAGATAGATATAAATAAATGGATTTTATTCAATGGAGTTTGACATTTTAATGGCTCAATAATTTAAAAGGAACCGTTATAAATTGGTGCCGGAACTCGAGAATAGGTTGTATCGTTTAGAAGTAAAGTAAAAACGAGCAACATTGAGCCTGATATCATGAGTGCTACGGATAGCCAATATATATATATATATATATATATATATATATATATATATATATATATATATATATATATATATATATACTGATATGAATTTTCCAGAAAACCTGATGGACGTTTTAAAGGGAATACCGGAACAAATTAAGGAACAAGCTCGACGAAGTGAGGATCAAGTTCGAGATCAAGCTCAGCAGTTTGAACAGTTGAATCAGCAATTTGAAAAACTGGACCAAAAGGTGAATCAACAAGCTCAACATTTTGATGAAAAATTAGAGCAATTGCAGCAATGTAACGATGGCAAATGGGACCAAAGACAACAACAAATAAGTCAAATGAATCAGCAAATTACAGTTAGGTTCGAGCGTTATGATGAAGAAATGGGCAAGATAGTACAGAGATTCAACGAAGTTCAAAACTCTGTAGACATTACAGAAACAACGGAGAAAGCAAATATTGAATTTACATTAGTGAAATCTACTGAGTTTTCACAAAAGCATACTGGCGTATTGGTTGGAACAGACTATCCTAACTTTTCTTTTCAGTCGAATATTTTTGATTGTCTTATGGATTATAACGACTCACCAAGGGTAGTCGTCAACCTGGTTCGATCGATGTGGTAGTAATAGTTTGCATGTAAAAATATCTTTAATAATTATACATATTATTATTCTCACCTTTTCTATCAAAATTATAAAGTCGATGAACGGTATCAAATGGTTTATTAGTTGATACACTATTATGTATTTTCATTCAAATTGTCATGCACACATACAAGATGATTAGGTATCCATAAACAATTACATAGCAACTAACTATATAACACTGTCAATATATCTTACAGATATTAAAAACATTCTTCTTTTGTTAATATTAAATTAACATTCTATTAAGTATAGTGCACATGTATGAGCACTTTCTGCCCAAGGTACAGGTAATTAATAATCTATCCAAAGTATTTCGTTCTATAAAATGTCGCCCGACAATTGGACTGAATATAAAAGTCATAAGCGAGCTTGGCTTTTATCTTCAAGAACCACTGGTCCGTTTACAATAATGGTCTTACATTACTTATGCCCATCACATTTTGATCACACCTCGTATGTATCTTCATTTCATATATATATATATACATTTATAACAAATCTTTCATTTCATTAATACTTATTTTTGACAATAAAGTTTCAACACAAATTAATATAATGAAAACAATTTTTGTGTTTAATCAATCATGAATTAAATTATAATCCTTCACGTTAATAAGAAAGAATTAAAGTCATTGGAAACTTATCGTTAGTTAATGAAAATCAAAGAAAATTAAATTGAATAAAAATCAAAAATTAAACATAACCTACGTTCGAAGGACCAAAAGGAAGAAAATAAATCTATTTTTACACAAACAGAAGACACCCTTTTGTTATATATATATATATATATATATATATATATATATATATATATATATATATATATATATATATATATATATATATATTTAGTCTTCTTCATTCCTATTTATTTGAGCAAGAATGTCAGGCGCAACTAATTCTTTCACTAGATGCATCCATTTTTCTTTTGTATACTGAGTAGGTTTCCAAACCTTCAACTCATCTATATTACGAAGTCCAATTGACATACCCGTTTTAGCGTCCAACAATTCAAAAACTTTAGGATTTATTTCCTTAAAACATAAATAAGAACCTGAGAAAATGTCACAAAATTTATAAATCTTCTTTAACAACATATTACTTTGTGGATGTTGTTTAACAAAAACTAAGTCATTGACCTTGATCCGATATTTTCCTTCTTGCAAAGACTCTACTTGAGAATTACGTTTCAAAAATTTGTTATGTCTTCGGATTTTTACCATATTCACTAAACTGGAAGAATCTATAATTGTTGAATCTTCTAACTTGACATCAAAATGTTGTTCCACAGGGAAAATCAAATCAGAACCATTATGTACATTAGCAGGAGACACGCCTAAAGTATCTGATATAGAATGATTCAAAAGGTACGTGATTTGATTGACATGCTTGATCCATTCGGCATGTTTGTCTTTACAAAAGTGTCGAAACAACATACCAAAATTACGATGTACATTTTCTACAACAGAGCTACTAGGATGGTACGGAGTTACAAAATGAATTTTAATGTTAGCCTTGTTCATGGCTTTGATGAACACATCACTTTTGAACTGTGAACCATTATCGCATAATATGTGTTCGATAGGGCCACAATGTGGAATATATACATTCAAGATTTTATTTATGATAGCAGCGGAAGTTGCTCTACGCAGAGGATAAGCTACTACATAACGTGAAAAGATATCCATGGTCGTTAGTAAATAAGTTTCTCCAGTAGCTGCTCTTGGTAAAGGTCCATATAGATCGATTGACAGAAACGAATGTGGTCTTTCAGGCGTTATTGAGAGCATTGGTTTTTGTACAGCCTGGTAATTATGTTTAATTCGCATGCACTCAATACAGTCCTTGATATAATTTTTGATTTGAGCTCTCATTCCCTTCCAATAAAAGGATTTATTAATCAAGGCACATACTTTTAAATAACCAAAATGACCGAAATCGTCATGATAGGCCTTTAATATGCGTGTTGTTAGCGTAGGTGGAATACAAATTTTGTTTCTAGATTTGAATTTAAAATCTTTAATAAGTAGAATTCCGTTAGATAATTTAAATCTGGAATTCCAATGCTTGGGACAATTACATCCCTCACTACATGAAGACAAATGTTCCATGATTTGTTTATATTCATGATACTTCATTTGATGTTCTCGCAAATCTTCTATTGAAATGGTAGCTATTTCATCCTGTAAGATCTTAAATTCGTTGATGGACAAGATATGTTGTTCTTCTCCAGGAAACAGACGTGATAATGTATCTACGGGTCCATTATCTACCCCTTTAATGTGTCGTACTTCGAAATCATAAGCTTGAAGATCTAACGACCAGCGAAGTAGTCTGTTATTATATCCCTGTACGCTGTTAAGGTATCGCAATGAATTATGATCGGTAAGTACTATGAAATAACATCCGCTAAGATATGGAGAAAATTTTTGTATCGCAAAACGTACAGCCAAAATTCGATTTCTGTCGTGGTGTACCCCTTTTCAGCTTTCTTTAAAGTACGGCTAGCGCAATGAATAACAGCCGGTTCCTGAATAGTTGGATTAGGTTGCCAGAGTACTGCAGAGATTCCAAGTTGGGAACCGTCACACTGAACATAGAAAGGAACGTCATATCGGGGGTGATTCAAATGGATGTTTCGTTTTACGCACTCCTTCAACTTATTAAAACTGTGTTCTTGAATCGGACCCCATTGCCATGGTACTCCTTTCTTTATAATCATAAATAAAGGCTGGGCTATCTCGGCAAATCGCGGGATGGCTTTGCGAAACCAATTGAAGAGCCCTAATATTTGCCGTGTCTGTTTCACATTTAATGGGGCAGGCAGATCTTCTATGGCTTGTACTTTAGATTGACTGAATTGTAAACCAGAGGCATCAATTTGGTATCCAAGAAATTCTATGGAATTCTGCAGAAATTTTGATTTCTGTAGATTGATAGTAAGGCCCGAACTTTCCAATCTGTCTAAAACTATATCTAAGTACTTCAAATATTCATGTGGATTTTTTCCCATTATTAAGATGTCATCAGCGTAAGTTATCACGTTGCTACGTAAGTCTTGACCCAAGACTTTATTCAAGCAGGATGCTAACGCCGCATTACCATTGATAAGCCCAAAGACTACACGGTTGTATTCGTATAAGTGACCTTCAAAACTAAATGCTGTGTACGGTTTCGAATATTCATGTAGTTCGATCTGGTTATATGCCATTACTAGATCTAAATTTCCGAAGACAGTATTCCCTTGTAAAGAAGCTAGTATTTCTTCCACTGGAGGATATCTCACTTGTTCTAGATCAATGTGACAATTCGTGCGTCTCAAATCTAATACCACACGTAGAGAACCATTTTTCTTTGGAACAACATGTAATGGATTAAGATGCACGCTTCGTGAAGGCCTAATGATCCCATCTCTTAACATATCTGTAATTTGCTGACGTATATTTTCCCTGTATCTATATGGAATTATATAAGGCTTGGTTACTATGGGTTTGTCTGTTTTAACTTTAAAAGAATAAACAAAATCCTTGCAACGCCCAGGACGTTCTGAAAATACATTTTTATGTTTATACAGGATATTCTTAAAGTCAGCTTTTACTGTATTATCTGTAAAATCAAGATTGCTTTCGAGTGATTTAACACGTTCAGAAAACAATACATCGTCTTTTAAATCCACCAAATTTTGTGTGTCTTCCATTCGTTGATCATTTAATTTACCACTTTCTGCACTAACAGAAACATTATTCACTACATGAGAAATATTATTATATTGACAAGCAATATTATCTAATTTTGGAAGCAGTTTCTGAACGATTTCCTGAGGTATACCAGGTATAGTCAACGTTTGGTTTTTAAAATCAAGCATGACACGTAATTGAGATAATAAATCTAAACCCATAATTAATTTCTCGTTCAGTTCCTTTATTACCAGAATAGGGATTGATATTTCAAAATCTTGAATAGTTATTGTCACACGAGTAATTCCAGCTACTCTCTTTTTATGTTTACCGGTAAAATCAACTATAATAAGATTCTCAGCCTTTTGTAACTTAGGATTCGAATAATTATTAGTAATTGCTTTCCACAACGAATACGATAATAGAGAGGCATTTGCTCCTGTATCAAGTAAAGCTTCAGTGCTTAACCCATTGACTTTGATAGGTATTTTAGCTGTACTATATGATTTTAAAAATACAAAATTTTTTCAATATCAAAACCATCATTGACAGTATCGTCTTCGAACCAACAACGATTTACAACAGGTATAAATTGGTACTGACATCTATTAATTGCTATTTCCGCATAATTATTTACAGAGACGTCATGTGAAGGATCATTTTCATCATTAACATGAACATGTAAATTGGAAGATAAATGTTCATAAGAATTATCGCTTAAATTTGTAGATAAATGTTCATGAGAATCTACAGCTGATATGGGTTTAACCCCTACCACATCAGCCGCAATTAGTTTAAATTCATACTCGTGTATGGTTCCAATAAAGTACATTGTACAGCACAATCATGATTATGTCCCGTATTACTGTTCTGTACAGGAATTACTTCGATACCTGGATCTTGATGCGAAGTGCCATCTCTTGTTCTCCAATTACGTCTATCCACGTAGTTTGTTGTATTCCTGGAATTTCGCCATACATTACGTCTATTTTTAAACCTATTTTGATTATATGGTCTAACATAAGGATTGCTACGATTAATTAGGTTAGGCGTATTCCCTACATAACTTTGCCTATTTCGCTCGTTTTGATTGCTAGAATTTACTCGGCTTAGGTTGTGTTCCGTATCGTTCACACTTCTGATATTTAGATTCCGAACAGGTACAAAATGATCTGAATTATTCTTATTTTTACCCACTCCTGCTTGTTGATTCAAAGCATGGTATTGAGTTTCATAGCATTGGACAAGCATTAATAAATGGTTGAAACTCATACATTGTGTAGAAAACAAGATCTGTTGTAACTTAAATGGGAGCAAATTTCGAATCGATGCTATTATTCTAGATTCCGATTGCAATGGATTAACGACTTTTAATTCGTTGTATGTATTTACAACAAATTCAACAACAGATTTGTGCAAACGAGGATTGAAATGTTGATTTCTAATGGTGGCATCTCGATTTGCAAGCAAAAAGTCATTTTCATAATTTGAGATCAGAGCCGCTTTGAATTCCTCATATGTATCGATGTGATCACGAACTGCTTTAAACCATAAAGAACATGGTGGGAGTAATACATGAGGGATTAATTTCATATATTGTGATCTATCTATACACATTATATTGCATTCGTCCTGAAATTTTTCCAGGAAAGAAGTAGCGTTTTCATTACATTTACCACTGAATTTACTCATAGCCCGTATTTCACTCATCTTAACACTCAACTTTACCTTCCTTTCATCATTCCGTGTACTTATTGGCTGACAATTCCTATCCATGACGTGATGTGTCGTTGCACCATCCCTTTTCCGCCCATCTGTCCTCTTCGGATGAATTTCTTCCAAAATAATATCCTCATCAGACACAGGTGAAGGCGAAGTCATCTCTGGTGAGTGGGGAAAATCCAAGCGATCACTACCCATATTATTGTGGTATGTGTTGTCCTTAACCTGTAGCGTTCTAATTTCTTCCTGTAGAGTAGCTATCAATTGCGTATTTGCACGTATGTTGTTAGAATTATTGATGACCTGGATCTTTTGCTGTTGAACAGAAGATTCTATTACTTCTAAATCCTTTTTTACATCACTGATTTCTTGGCTCAGGTGATTGTGATTATCCTGGCATTCCTCAGATATTCCTTTTAACTTTTCCTCGAACTGCGAGGTGATATCGTTCATCGTCTGGATAATTAATTGTTTCGTTTCATCTGACTTCTGTTCCATTCGTCTGCTTAATTCTTCGCATTGCTTGTTGGATTCTTCGGACTTCTGTTCTATCGTCTGCTTTAATTCCTCGTATTGCTTGTTGGATTCTTCGGACTTCTGCTCTATCGTCTGCTTCAATTCGGTAGACATCTGAATCAATTGTCGCTGTAAGGCTAGCAAGATTCGGTCTTCTGATGTCATTCCTGGTGCTACACTATGTTCACTGTCGTCACTATTATTGGATTCTTTCTCAATTGCCTCACCGTTCATTTTTCTTATAATTATTCTACCACTTCTTAGTCTGGTGAAATTTGTATTCATTAACTTTATTACAAAAGTAAATTCACCCTTACTTTGCTTCGGGATATGAATTTACAGCAAGTTCCCGGGTGAGGTAAACCAAAATTTTTAACTAATCCCGGTGTGAAGGCACCAAAAATTTTTATAACGACTCACCAAGGGTAGTCGTCAACCTGGTTCGATCGATGTGGTAGTAATAGTTTGCATGTAAAAATATCTTTAATAATTATACATATTATTATTCTCACCTTTTCTATCAAAATTATAAAGTCGATGAACGGTATCAAATGGTTTATTAGTTGATACACTATTATGTATTTTCATTCAAATTGTCATGCACACATACAAGATGATTAGGTATCCATAAACAATTACATAGCAACTAACTATATAACACTGTCAATATCTCTTACAGATATTAAAAACATTCTTCTTTTGTTAATATTAAATTAACATTCTATTAAGTATAGTGCACATGTATGAGCACTTTCTGCCCAAGGTACAGGTAATTAATAATCTATCCAAAGTATTTCGTTCTAGGATGCTGCGTGTAATGATGATTTTGGTATGTATCAATGTGCGAAAAGTTAAGATCGTTTTCGTTTAGCGAATGCTATTGTTTACTTGAACTCACAGGCGCGGGAGACCCGGGTTCGATTCCCGGTGGGAGCTCATGTGGTTCGGATTCCACGTTAATCAGTAGGTCCACGTCTCATATAGCCTCGCTGCTGAACGGGACGTTAAACTCAAAATCAACTTGAACTCATAGTTATCATGTTGAGTATATATCATGTCATGATACTAATCCTGAAGATGAAGTAATGGTAATAGAATCATTTAATGATATGTACACGACTTTAGTTCGTGTAGCAGGAAGAAAGTTGATTCCAGTTTTCGTGAAATTCAGAAAGAAAACGTGTGTTCCCACTAATGTTTGTAGTGATTGGCCGATTGAATTGAATCTGTCAAATGGTACATTCAACGAAAAGACCAAAATGATGTTAGTAGACAATCCGATGATGCTTTCACAGAACGTGATGCAGTGCGTTGGTTTCCATCATCCAAGTGTGATATTGCAAAATTTTGAAAATCCATTGATCGTGCAATACAGTAATAACCTGAACCAAACGAACCTTAATCGAAACCAAATTCGATACATTCATGTGAGATTAAAGTGTGATCCCAATGTACAAGATGATGTTAAATTAACGAGTACTGGTAATGCAACCGAATCAAATTACAGAAGAAACAAAAACCGTGGTAGGACAAATTACCGTGAATATTGTAGAAAGAATAGGTACAGACACGACATCTCGCCACCCGTAAAACGAATGAGAACTGAACCTAATTTTACTGGTAAGATAACCGAACCTAACCTTAGTAGTAACAGTAATAGTGATTGTGTAAATCAACCTAATCCTAGTGTAGTACAATTACGTACACCTAAGAAGCATGTAAGCGTTAGATCTAATTTCGTTCGATGGGGAATTCGTAGAAATCTCATAGATGGCGAAAATTCTCAAAGTAAGAAACGAAGAACTGTAGAAGTAAATAACGCACAATACTGTATTTCTGTTTATGACTTTCAATGAAGCTTAAATGAATTCTTTGGTCATGTAACTTAAATTGAAGTCACGGCATCTGAAAAAAAGTACTCAATTTTTGCTTTATTTCACTTGAAATAGCATTATGATTTCGTTTGTTATTCTTATTTTTATGATGTTAAGAAGATGTTAATTATTATGTTATGTTCTGATTATTATTATATTTCAATCTTAATGTATATCTTGTTTAACTATATCTTATATCCGATCATCTTATGTTCAAAGAACAATTATATGAACATCACATACATCTTTTTCAAAACCTTCTTCACGATGCCTAAGTAAATAATTATTAACTTGTAACAAGCATTTAATGGACCCGAAAAGGACTTAAAATTAAGTAACTTGCAAATCAAATTTCGAATGTGCCTTATCGTCGTTGAAATGTATAAATAAATGAAGTCGATGATACAATTTAAAATAAATATAATAATAATATTGTTATAAAATTAAATATGATATATATGTGTATTTATATGAATTGTAATTTTCAAGTATACGAGGTGCATTCGAAAACTCGAATGATTAACATGTAAAGGTTAACGGTCTAGAGTTCTTTTTCTTTTTATTGAGTAAATAAATAAAAAGAAAAGTCCGTCGAGCGCCATAATATACAACAGTACGTTGTATATTTGTATAATTTTACTACTTGTAAACCCTTATTTTATTTGGGCGTAAGATATTTTAAAATATGTACTAGGCTGATTATGTAATTAGAAGAAAAGAAAGACCAAGAAATATGTTAATTATAATATCGATATAAAAAAGGATATTCATATGTTTTATATGTTTTAAAATAACAGGATTTTGGAATGTCGTTGTCAGGACAACAGATAGATATAAATAAATGGATTTTATTCAACGGAGTTTGACATTTTAATGGCTCAATAATTTAAAAGGAACCGTTATAGATTCATCCTCGGATAAATCTGATAATTCATCGTCTTCATCATTTGGAAGTTCTCTAACAGCTACGATGAATGTCCATCGTAAAAAAAAAGCTCTATATCCATTGCTATTACAGAATTGAAGAACGACTATAGTAGTTGTCAATTCCGCACTTCAAGGACATAAAAGTACCCGTAACGCATGGTGTGACATATATGGCACATACGTTTTTTTTTTTCACATTCCTCCAATACGAAAATACAAAATGAAGATCGTTTCTCAAAGTAGTTATCTTGAATGTAATATTTCTTGTTCGGAAAAGTGTTCACAATATTTCGCCAAAAAAGTTATTTTCACTGATAAAAATCCACTGCTTCACAAAAACCACATATAACGTTTCCCTGCCTAATACAACTCACAAAGAACATGCCAGATGACACCAAAATCTCTTATTTATACACGTGAATATCTCACACAGAAGACGAAACAGTCATTGGCTGTCTTTGATAAATTACACAAAAGCTAAAGTGGAAAAAAGGAGATGTGCATGCGGTAAAGGGTTAATTTGTTCTATAATTATCTCAAGCTAAGGTAAGCTTAGTGCATTCAGAAGTTTATAAAGGTCCTAGAAAAGACTTTATTATATGTTGAATGTTGTTGTATATCTTAACGTGAAAGCATCTAATTCGCTCAAGGAAAGTCCAAAATCTGGTAAAAATCATAATCAATGCCATTACCTTAGTTGTACTAATAATATACTAATAAAAAGCTAAAAAAAAACAGATTTTTTTTTCAGGCTGGGCCCACTTGAGCAAACCCTGCTTGTCGCAGCAGCTGGTTGGGAATTCCTAACCTAGACATTTCAATTGACAACTAAAATATCCATAATCGTAAAGAAAATAGTCTTTCAGATTTTTATTTTCTCTATGATGATCAAAAGTATGAAAAAGTTAAAATTCATTCAAAAGATATGACACATCATTAAATATAACGAACGTAAATGTTATACATACATTTTGTTTCCATTCAAACGGTAAAGAAGAGTAACATCTGTATGAAATCTTAAACAGAAGCTGAAAACTCTTTGAAGTCTTTCTCACGTCAGAAACACTTCATTAGTTTTCTGAGAATTTTTATCTGTTGAAAGAGTATTCTTTTGTCTTTGCACCGCTGTTACAACAACAACAAAAAATAATTTTCTGCATAAGCGGTAGAGGGGCAAAGACAAAGGAAAGGTAGATGAATATGCTGCTTAGGTTTTTTTTTTTTTTTTTTTTTTTAATCTCGACTATCCGCTTTCATTCGGCATCGCTGATTAAGTATAAAGTGATCAAAAACACAGAGTATTCGGACGGACATCCATCCTTTGATAATATAGAGATAGAACGATGGTGAGAGGATTTTTCTTTAGACAATTGCCGCGGTGGTTGAGTGAGTGATCCATTGTCGCTGTTAAAAATAAGAATAAAAGCCCTGAGGTAGAGGGTTGAGGGAGGAGGAAGGGAGAAATGAGCCTTCGTCTCGGTCGTTATTGATTTCAACTGTACAATTCACCTTTTTGACTGCAGACCACTCCGTCGTTAGGTTGCTAATGGCAACTTGATGATCGATTTCAGAGAATTGCTGCTCGTCATTTCTTGATGACGGATGCAATAAAACTATTGTAGAAGATCTGTTCAGTTTTTATTAGATACTTATAAATAGCAATGTAAGAAAAAAATCAGAAGTTAAATATTTTTCTCATAGTTTACATGAGAATAAAAGTACCAACTATTTACTTTAGTATGTAAAATTGTATTGCATGTGGTTTTCAATTGCAAAGTTTAATATAAAAATTTTACACTTACAATATAACCGAACTTTTTAACAGTAAAATGTGTTTCTCTTCCCAAGGAAACGATGACAGTTACCTACGAAGCTGTTCATAACGAAAGCTGAGACTAACTGAAAGCTTAGCTCGTCGTTAGGTAATGAATTATAATAAAGGGGAAACTTTCATGTATACAAATATAAGTTAATTGAAAAATGAAACATTGGATGGGAGAAAAGAAACCATTTTAGAAAAAATAAAATAAAATACAAACAACTCCTTAAAAAATATGTTTTCGTTAAAAAATAAAACAAATCGTATGAAAAGTAGAAATAATTCTGTTTACGAAAATTACTTTTAAAAATATTTTCTATTAATGCCTGACTGAAAAAAAATCTATTAATGCCTGCATGGGGAGTGCTCTCATATGTGAGAACGCTCCGCATCCTTTTGTTTTAAATGACACAGTAATAGAAAATACGTATTTTTAAATTGTTTTGAAAATTGAATTACATATATCTTTTTAGTAAGATTTCCTTTTTTCTTTATAAAGAGTTTTTTAATATTGTATTTTTTTCTAATTTTTACTCATAATTAAATGCATTTGCTGTTTACATTTTACTCTATTTCATACATATATTATTTACATTTTTCTCATACGACCTATCTCCGCATGGTCTAACTAAAAAATAATCTTAGTTATTAAATATAAGTATATAGAAATATATGAAATTACTGTCGATGTGCAAAATGTCGCCATTGTGTGACATCGGGAAGTGAGTTAAATTGAAATGAAATTAAATCTTTAAGTTTTACGTCCCACAGTTATGCCGACTAGGCTAAAGGAGACGGTGATGATGGGAAATGAATGAAAGTGGAATAAAGACAGTGGGAGGAAATGGGAGAACTCCAAGAAAACTCACGCACACTGTGACTTAAAGTTGGAAGATTTAAGGACACGGTTGAACCATTGAATGCCGAAGGAAAGCATGTATTAAAAAGAAAACGTTTATCGATGATAATGCAAACCAAGATATTGGTGACCCAAGTGTTTGCTTCTTTAAGTTATCCATCAAAGCTGAGAGGTATGTCTACGCAGGGAAAATTCACAGATAAAGACAGACGAATTCTATTAACTGAGCATCGGTTTGAGCCTTTGACTCTACCCCTGTTCAACATCATAATTTTTATAAACAGATAGTTGAATACTCACAATGCTAACTTTCATGAGAACTACTCAATAATGCTTATAAAAATGTAAGATTTAAATAAAAAGGACACAGTGGTAGTTCGAGTGTTCTGCGAAAGGAGAGTCACATCGATAATAGCAGTGAAACTAGCTTTGCACACCTTCCCCGCAAGATTAACTCCCGGCATTCATTAGGTTTAAATTCTGATCTGAGAAGTAGTTTACCCAACGAAGGATTCAAAATAATTCTTATAATTATTAAATACATATAATATATACAGCATGGGTCATTTATCTTAATATGCACTTATAACTTTTAAACTAATAGATACAAAACAATGAAATTTCTTACCATGCAAATACTGATGGGGAGCATTGTTTGACATATTCGTCAATACCACTAGATTAACAGTGTTACCAACCAAACATTAAATTGTATTCTTTGAAATAGCACTACGTCAGGTCATTAAATATTTCAAAACTACATGAAAATGAAAAAACTCAATTACACACTTATTATGCAATGTTGCAAACTAAGTATTACAAACATCGAAAAAGAACCAAATTTTGGAGGGTTCTAGAACAGTAATTACGCAACTGATACGGACAGAGTAATGTACCTAGTACATCCAAAGTATCTTAGTGGAATACTACCTTCATCATGTGATGTTCTTCGAAAAACTAGAAACAAAGTTGCAAGGAATTGAAAATTTTACTTTTTCGCAAAAGGACGTAATTTCGAAAAATTGTTCAAATAAGTATCACATTCAATTCCGTGCATGGTTCTCAGCAGAATGAAGATCATAATACCGTTCATTATGAGAAAGTTGTTATGAAAAGAGCACGAAAATTTGTATTCAATTAAAAAAAAAACTTTTAAAAGGGGGTATACTCGCTGTGCAGCGCAATTCCAGTTTATTGGAATTTACAAAATAGTAGCAGTGTATCTTTTATTTTGGTTTTTAATGATTAAGATGCTCACAGGGAAATTCGTACTAAGATTATCCAATACGTCCAATTATTGAATTACGAGAATCTCTGAAATGCTTACAAAGTGTTTTATACTAATTTATTTTCTTCCATTAGATAGAATTGCTCAAGTATTACGCAATCACATTTTTAGTCATTTTAGTAGATCTTCACCTCCCTAGTTAAGCAAACGTAAGCAGATGATTTACACCCCCTGGTAAGCAGTTTTTTTTTTTTAAATCTCACGATCTGTTATGTTTTGTGGCTTTCATAGTATATTGAATATATTTTTCTTCTTGAATGGTCAGCGGAAAATTACCAAAATTATCGGTCACGGATTATTGATTAAAATATTTCATAAGCAAGATGCAGATTGAAACAGAGTACTAATGCTAGCAATAAGATTGAGCAGCAAAATCTTTTGTCCCTGGCCCAATGAAACGAATGCTTCATTCAATGTCAAAGTAGTTAAATCCTGAACTTAATTAAATCCATGTTTTATGTATTCAAGTTTTTTTTTTATTTTTCAACTCTCGAATTGCCATACTCATTATATACCTAATCCTGTCAGAAAAGTAAACTATAATATTCTCTTCCTTTCTTCTTCGCTGAAATCCGGGACATTTAAGCGTCCCGAGAAATATTTTCAGGACGCCGGGACGCAGATTTCGATTCCATGATGGTCCCGGATTTTCCGGGACGAATGGCAACCCTATTCTATCATCTATAATAAAAACGTAAACCTCTGTAGTTTACCAGTTGAAAGAATATAATTTAAATTGTAATAAGTTTTTTTTTAAATCTAGAAGAAGTATTTTTTTTTAAAAAAAAAAAAGACAAATAATAAAATCGACACAAATTACTTTTTTAATCGTTAAGTTTCTTTAACTGCGAAAACGAATTCAAGCTATTCCACGAGTGGAAAATAATTTATCTTGTTGATATTGCTCAAACTATTTCTTTAATTTGAATTTCTCAATCGATTCTGTAAAAATAATTTGGTTCATGTCCTTTAGCATACACATTTATTAACATTGTGATTTCAAACGCACATAAAAGACCTAAGTAAGTTAATGGTTGGAAAGTTAACTACCTTCATTTACCGTCTGTTTAGAATATTTCATAACTTGTAAAAAAAAGACAATATTTTGATGATGCATTGAAATTCAACTATCCATTCAATTTCGATCACATTTAAGAATGAGATTTCACTCGACCATTCATTTTCAGCACCAAGACATAGCCTACTGCTTACCGTAAATTGTTGCCAAATCTCTTATGGATATCAGAGTTGCAGATTCCATTTTAAAATAACTAAAATTTTTGTTCAGTCATTCCTCATCCTACATAGGAATAAATGACCATATTATATTTGGATTATTACTTCTAGTCTTCATTGGGCAGACACGTGACCTTGTGAGTTCAGGAATAAGCAATGAAGTTTATCCTGTGCATAGTCACCTGAATTTCTTTTCTTTGTACGACACAGCTAACGCTCCCATTAGAATATCAAGGTGATGGAATGCCGTTATCAAAGACAATGGATGAAGGGATGATGGCAGACTATTGCTAATCAATAATTAAGAGGCAGAGTTTGGTTCCAGAGGACAGGAGACAATCTTTGAAACGCAACATTCGTGACAAGAGTGTTGAGTAACTGAACTGTACATGCCTTATATTGCATTGTCCCATCGTGTATCGTATTATAAAATAATTTCAGTGTTTCTATTAGCTATTTTAATTCACTATAAACCATTTCTATTAAATAAGTATTTACACATGTCTATTGGTTACAGTTTTTGCAAAATCCAGTCGATTTTATATGTATCTTTGGCTTAATATTGACATACATAACGTTTAGTGTTTCTTGAAAATGCACTGTAGACGGTCAAAACATTTATTTCGCCTATTTATTTCAAAATTGTATTTTCTACGGGGAAAACGAACGACTTCTACAAACTGTACATATAGGCATACCAATGGGCTGCTATAAAGCGGTTTGGTATTATTATTCGAGCACCTCAAATATAATTTTCTAGCGTTCAGGTTGCACGTAACTTCTGTTGAGTTCACTCTTACTACCCAGGACTTTAAAATGAATATTTTCTGTTCATTGAAATAATAAAGGAAATAAAATATCTTGACGTGTTACGTACAATCTGGCTTCATATTCGTAATTAGTATACCAATATCATTAAAGGTTACATCATTTCATTGAAACCCCGATTTAAAAAAAAAGAAAAGAAACACACATAATGTAATCTATAAAAATTCTGTACCGTGCAATACAGAAGTAACACTTCCAGCTAATTGAAGGTGCAAAGTGAAAAGTAAAAGACCGACGTTTTTGTTGACCGACTCCATCTCTGCGCGGTACATTTACTGTCGCCCAGCTACGGCTTTCTTTCACATTCTTACCGCTTAATTATTGTACTTCCTCAACTCGGATTCCTTCTTTTGTGCTTGCCCACTTTCCCTCTGCATCTTTCCCACGTGCACAGTCACCATCATGTACGTACTTCTTTCTTTCACAGCATACTACTATGTGCAGCCCATAATTAAGCTAGTGGTATCATGCCTATCCGAAACATCTGTAATGAACGCAGTTACCAATTACTCGTCGCATGTTTGTTGCAGATGTTCGAAATATCCTATATTTCTTTGGAGGCTACCCTTGCGCCGCCCCTGCTTTCGATCCATTCCAATATTAATGAAATCTGCAGGTAAAAATAATGCACTCTGCCTTTGACCGGACCTTAATCAGACATTTCCTTCTCGACTTATGGCCATTTTTGTGCCATTGCGACAAACTGTCGGCGGCCCCTATCTCCAAAACGACGCATTTCCGGACACTCGTTCCTATCCTTAAATTGCTTCTTTTGGTATCATCTTTCATCCCCCTGAGTTTCGCACAGCGTTACGGGAACACCCCATATATATATATATATATATATATATATATATATATATATATATATATATATATATATATATATATATACACTATGATTTTCTTCACAAATTCCAGCCACACTACTTACTATATTATTTTTTATTACGTATGCACATATCTATTTAGTACTTAGATAGAATACAGTCATATAGAAAATATTGGAAGATTTGTTAAAGGTTGGGATTTAGAGAGAGAGAGACATGATCAACAGAAATTCGTCAGATTCAAGCACAAGTTTTCCGCCTCTATACTAAAGAAAACTTCTGTAAGAAGCAATCTCACCATGTTATCTGCAAACGGAAAATTTTATCATGACAAGCAAAGTGGAAAAACCGCTAGAGCGAATCGTTGGAGGCTTAAACAACCCCTAGATTCTTCCCTCTACACTGGCGCGAGATCACTAAATAAAAAGAAATTCGAAGGAAGCTCTCCCTCTTCTATCTTTAAATCTTATACTCTATGTTGCAATGTGTATCCATCCCTGTGGTAATGTGATCCTCAGAAGAACACCTTTCACGTTCATCAGTGCTCAAAGTTTGCAACCCAGTAAGGAAAAAATCCTTTCAAAGTTCATGTAAAAACTGTCTTTTGATGAAACGACTGAGCCACCTCTTGAGACAGCCAAGAAGTTTCTCCAAGAAATAAAATTTCGCGTCCATCCTCTGAAGCAGAAGTTGTCGTCTATAACGATAGGAAAGGGATAAAAATTGATAATCAATAAAATTATATAACAACTTGAAGATGGGACTTGTTATAAAGTTCGTATCAACTCAGAACATAGCATATCAACGGGTATCTTCTCTGTTTCTGTCATAACAAGCTGATAGAACCCATTCTTCGCCCGTTGAGAGATAAGATAAAGAAAATGCATTTAGAAAATACACACACATATCTGGCTTTTGACTAGGGAAAACTCGTTGAAGTGAATTCGAATGTCCTTGAGTTCTGGAACTTCCTTCTTTCCAAAACCATCCCTAAATCTGGCAGTTCACAAAACTTCTGTCTTTGGCTGTAAAAATATTGCATTCATTCACTACCCATATTCATTTGATGGGGAACCTCTAAAATTCATGGCAGTGAAACAAAAACATGTATTCCTTTAACGAAAATACCTCTATATGCCAGATTTCACGGCTTTCTGGAACAGTTGAAAAGAATTACACAGGGTGATTTTTTTAAAAGAAAATCTCACGGATTTCATTTGGGTCTAGAATTTCTAACTGAAGTCCGATTTTCATGCGGTTTGTGGCAAATGATCAAGGAAGAATGGGAGATTTATGAGAATATGATTACTAGTTTAAATTCATCCGGGATAATATCGACCACGCCTCAAGGAAAACAGCAAATACCCACCAGTGTACCTTACAATTTTAATAAAGTTTTGGATTTTTGAAGCTAAATTTCAGAATAAAATTAAGTGTTAGTGGTAACACTCATAAAGACACGTTGAATAGATATAGCAGGTTCCTTGTGTAAACGAAGGAGAGATTTCTTCCCCGACCTAAGGAGTCGATAACTGACATCATCTACAACATCCGCCTGCAGGGTCCGATGCTTCCCTATCTCACTCAGAAGCGATCCTGTTTCTTCAAATTTATTCACTAGCGACTATACTATGTTTCTGTCTGGAGCAGAACGTGAGGCAAATTTATTTCTAAATGTTCTTTTGCCTAGCAACAACAGATTCCGTACTCCAAAAATTTTTAACGATAAACTCATGTTGCTCCAAAGTGTACACTATTCTCACTGTGTTCTGATTATATTCACACAGTGGCATAGAAGTGTGCAGCACAATTCCCAATACAACGGACTATTTTTGTTTTTCGTATTAACCTTGGCTAGGACGCCATCTAACGAAGGAAACTCAAATTTCCACCCCCACCGCACCTCATTCCAATTGTAAGGTACACTGGCGAATATTTACAGTTTTCCTTGAGGTGTGGCCGATGTTATCCCGGATGAATTTAAACCAGTAAATATAGTTCCATAAATCCCCCATCCTTTCTTGCCACAAACCGCATGAAAATCGGACTTCAGTTAGAAATTCTAGACCTAAATGAAATCCGTGAGTTTTTTTTAAATCACCCTGTATAATACTAGTAAAATGTTGCCTAAACTCTTCAGGGGAAACTCAACTATTCAATGAAACAAATGAGACTAAAATTAAATATATTTTCACTTATATTTAATGTTGTGTATATTTTGATAAATTAGCTGAAGAATGTATTGCTGGCTCATCGGTCAACCTGAAAATGTTAGAAAAAATTCGTTTTTACAATTTTATATAAACATTCCGAGATTGTGAAACGTGAGAAATTTGTTGTTACGAGAATTTATGGTTTCCTTAAAATAGTTTCTAAAAATAAGCGAAAATAATGAACAGTTAAAATTAGTTATAATTTAAAAAGCGAATTTGATTATATGAAGAACCACTAATGTCTGTTCCTTAACTATTTCCTTGAACTACTGCTGAACTTCCTTCACAAAATTTTGGAAAGTTAATTCGTGCGGTGTTTGTAAATCTTACTACGTTATGTTCTTTTCTTTCAGATACGCGAGCTCCTTCATGGCTAAGCGGTTAGCGTACGCGCCTTTGGCGTGGGAGACCCGAGTTCAATTCCCGGTGGGAGATCATCTGGTTCGGATTCCACGTTAATCAGTAGGTCCACGTCTCATGTAGCCTCGTTGCTGAAAGGAACGCTAAACTGAAATCAACTCAATCAACTCGCAGTTATAAAATTTTTCCTTCCTTTCGTGTTTGGTCAAGTTTTAATAAGTGGAGACCACTGGGAACATTTTATCAAGAAATATCACTAAAACATAAAAATGTAAGCACAAAACAAAATTAAGTTCGACTGAATAATTTTGACAACCATTCTTTGGAAGACTTTTTGCAGCAGCAGAAGGTAAAGAAACGAGGAAGTGGGCACACACAATCGAAATGTTATACAAATATTGGTCTTGAACCTTAGACTGTGAATAAGACTGTCAACTGTTAAGGAGTAAGGAAGAAAGAAAGGTTGAACTTTTTCTGCTCTCATTAAATCTCCGAAACAGTTGAGTGTAGGAAATTGGAATTTTGTATTAATGTTCTTCTAAGCCTCTAGACCAGTAGTTCTCAACCTAATTCCTATCACGATCCCCATTTTATCACAAGCGTACACGTCTTTGGCGTGGGAGACCCGGCGTGAGTATTTTAAATGATGATAATGTGCAACACAATGATTGAACCGGACATTTTCGCACTAGTGAAATCACACGATGCTCTGGTATATCATTAGCTTTCAATTTTAATTGTATTTCAATATACAGGTTTTGTTGCATTTGTATATTTCTGGTATTTTAATATGCAGTTCTGATTAGTTTCATTCCGTATCTCTCTCTCTCATTTAAACTGATTTTTAAACAACTATACACCTGTTGAAAATATTTAGAAGACCTGTGTTTTGTTATTCTTAACACTATGAATAAAAATAAAAATATGCGGAACAGAATAAAATTCAAAATAATATTTAAAAATATTTTCCAGCATTAGATTCTAATTATATTCATCTCTTCTGCTTATCTTCGCGACCCTCTAGGGGTCGCGACCCCCAGGTTGAGAAATCCTGCTTTAAACTAAAATGAAACTGAACTTTGTGATATTTAACACTTAAGAGGACAAAAGTGAGTTGGAAGTTTTGTTCCCCTTCACATATTCCGAAAACCTCTCCACTTAGGAAGTCTCCTTCAATCTAGATACCCAAAAAACACCATTCCAAAGGAAAAGATTAAAAGGTTTTCCATTATTATTAAATGTTTATTTTGAGAAACACTAAGGATGTAGTTAGGAAATTAGTATATGAAGATTCCCTGATATATATATATATATATACAGGGTGTTAATGAATTATAGCAACAAACTGTAAGGGATGATTCCTCACATCAAAATAAGAGAAAAAGTATGTGGACCTATGGCGAAAGGTACGTAGTTTCAGAGCTAGGGCTGTCCAAAATCGGGAAAAAACTAAATTTGAACAGGCCCTATTTCGAATTCCAAAAACTGTTGATAGTAGTCCTTATCAGCGTAAAGGGAACCACGCATACACAATCCAAAAGTGCATATTTCATCAATTTTCAATAAGTGTACAGGGTATTCCCTACAGGGTGTAATACTCAGATATGCTCTCAACAAAGTTTTGAAATATACAATGACTTCAAAGAAGGTCCAAAGTAGGCAAGAGGTAAGCTTTCACAACAATGGACATTCAAAGTTCGGAGGGAAGTTGGAAGTATTAGGAACCGGTAGCTCCATGTTCTTTTGTGTTCGGAATAACGTATGATGATATGTATTTCGTCACGGTATATTTCACGTTTTCTTCACTTATATGCGTGAAAGAAAACATCGCAGCATGCGTTTTCCCGAATACAACGGACCGTGCTACTGACAATCCTGAATACTTCCGACATCGCGCCAAAGGATTTCGTGATCACTGCTATCAAGTCTTCTAGTCTGCCTACTTTGAACCAATCATAATGTCAGAACATATCTCAAAATTCGGTTGATAGCATGTCTGGAAATTTCATCCTGCAGGGAATACTCTGTACATCCATTGAACATTAATGAAATGTGCATTTTTGGACTGCGTTTGCATGGCTTCCTTTACGCTGATAAGAACTATTTATTTATTTATTTATTTTGACTTATTTTACATGTCGAGGTTAAGGCTATATGTAGCCTTATCTACCACCTAAACATGACACAAAATTGAAAAATCAAAGGATATAGCTAAGAATAGCAAAAGAGAAAAAAAAAAGTTAGAAAGTAAAAAAAAAAACACACAAGAAACAGACTGTCACTTGAACACACACACACACACACACACACACACAAACACGCACACAAATATACTGCTACACGAAAGTACATACATGTTATAATATGTAATAAGTGTTGGGTTTTATATCTTTATGACAAGCTTCTCTATTGGCTCTTCTGTCTCTGTGTCCATTCAACCCTGCTTGGATAACAATAAATTATAAACTGCTCTTTTAAAAGATGCTAAAGATTTTGACTCACGTACCGAGGTTGGCAAAGTATTCCAATCACGACACGTTGAAATTATAAATGATTTGGAGGAATAAGTTGATCTATGAATAGGAATTGCAAGTTGGCTATTAAAACGTGATCTTGTGTCCCTCTCATGGAAATCGCTTAAAAAATTAAGATGTTTTAGAAGATAGGAAGGTTCTGTAAAAGTAAGTGTTTTATACAGCAGTACCAACGAGTGCAATTTTCGCCGTTGCTGCATCTTCAGCCATTGCAGCTTTTCAAAGAATGGCGTAACATGATTTGAGAATTTTAAGTTAAAAATAAAACGTATACAAGCATTTTGTACTCGCTGCAAACGCTTTTGTAAATGTATATCAGCGTCAGTTAAGGCGGTGTCACAGTACTCCAAATGTGGTACCACGAGGGTTTGAACAAGAGTTTTTTTCAATTGTGTTGGTAAAAAGTTTTTTAATTTGCTGAGAGAATGAAGAATTCCAAAAGCCTTCTTGCATGATGCGTTAATTTGATCGGACCAAGTTAAATATTTGTTAAGTATGACGCCAAGATTTTTCACAGAGGAAGAGAAGGGAATATTTATGCCTTCTAAAGTTATATTGGGAACAAGTGAAGCATCTATTAACGTCGTTGCACGTTTGGAAGTAATCAAAATTGACTTTGATTTGACTGGATTTATAATCAAACAATTATTTGCTGACCATTTGGCCAAATTACTCAAGTCTTCGTTCATCTTTGTTATACAAGTATCTATTTGCTTTGGTGAAGAAGATAGATACAATTGAACATCGTCCGCATACATGTGATACTTACAGTGTTTTAGAGATTGTGCTAAGTCATTAATATAAAGGCAGAAAAGAAGAGGCCCTAAAACACTACCTTGAGGAACCCCACAAGGAAGGTTACGCTGACCAGAAACTAAGTTGGCAACCACCACATACTGTTTTCGGTCGCATAAGTAATTTTGGACCCACTTAGCAGCTGAAGTAGAGAAACTAAATTTTTGTACAAGTTTCTGTAGCAAAATGTCATGGTTTACTGACTGGAATGCTTTGCTATAATCCAGTAAGGTAAGTACGGTTATCTCTCTCTTGTCCAAAGCAGAACGTATATCGTCAGTAATACTAGTAAGGGCTGTAGAAGTGCTGCAATGTTTACGAAACCCGGATTGAAAAGTGTCTAAAAGGTTATAAGTTCGAAGGTGCTCACATATTTGATCACTTACAATATATTCAAGAGCTTTAGATAGGGCAGGTAATATTGAAATAGGCCTTAAGTCTTCTGCAGATCGGACATCCTTAGTCTTAGGGAGAGGCAGGACTCGTGCTGTCTTCCACAAGACTGGGAATGTTCCGGTAGTAAGGGAAAGATTAAATAAATTGGTAATTGGGGAGAGGACGAAGGGTAATATTTTCTTGATCAATGTTATGCTTATTTCATCAGCACCTATAGCAGTGGATTTTATCCTCTTAATCGCTTTCATTACATCATGTGGGGTGACACAAGTGAAAGAGAAAACATTTTCTTCAAAATTAGGGATTTGTCCTGTATTATCAGATCTTGCATTTATCTGTGAGCTAGAACTATCAATTCTACAGAAATAATTGTTAAGATAATCAGCAGAGAAAGGAGCAGCTACATCCGGCTGGACTCTTTTGCTGCTACGAATGCCAAGTAGCTTCAAATTTCTCCAAAGATGGGAGGGATTCTTGTTCTCAAACAGGGTGTAGGAAAATTTTAATTTCGCATTACGCACGACTTGATTACATCTATTTCTAAGGATCCTATATTCCTCAAATTTGTCATTTAAGTTGGGTAGATTCAATTTACGTGCTTTCTTAAATTTACTATACGCTCTGTCGCGACAAGCCATTAAACTTCGAATTTCATCTGTAATCCAGGGCGAAGGAGAACGAGAAACACGTTTTTCTCTCAAGGGGGCATGAATGTTCAGAAGATAAAATATTAACTCATTGAAATAAGATAGTTGGTCATCCACAGAAGGAAAAGAACTTATTAGATTCCAAGGCAATAACGCAGCATCACGCAAGAGTGCTTCATTGTTAATGTTGGCTAAATCTCTGTATAAAACAACTTTAGGTTTGAATTTGGGAGTCTTAATAGAATAGCAAACAAAGATAAGATCATGACGCGAAATGCCAGGTACTGAAAATTGACCGAAATGAAGAACTCTATCAATGTCGGAAGTTAAGATTAAGTCAAGAAGTGAATCTGAGGTGGTAGTATGAAACGTAGCTTCGAGCGGACAGATGGAAAAATTTAAGGATGTAGTAATCTCGCGGAATGTTTCTACTTCACGTTTCTCGCACCACAGTTTCTCGAATTCAAAATAGGGCCACTTGAAATTTCCCTTTTTCCCGATTTTGGACAACCCTAGGTAAAACTATGCACTTTTGCACACAGGTCCATAATATGAACTTTTTTCTCTTATTTTGATATGAGGAGTCACCTCTTACAGTTTGCCGGTATAGCTCATTAACACCCTGTATATATACAAGGTGATTCAATAAGAACTTACCAGGCCTATATCACAGCTAATATTGCACGTAGAGCCTTCAAACAAAAAAAAAAAAAAAAAAAAAATGCATTACCAAATCGGATGTGTAGAATGCAATAAAAATAGTAGCGAGACCAGTGGCGTCTCGTGAATACCCTCAACGGGGGGCAACTTTAGAATTTGCAATGGAAAGTGGTATAACTCTTGGAATCGTTCGAAAGGACATTAAATGTCATGCAACTTTTAGAGGACAAACTTCATATCCTTTCGCATTTAGCCGCTAGAGGCGTTGTTGGAGACTTTAATCTGACTACCCGCAGCAGGCCTTTATCTCAGCTAATAATGCACATAAAGCCGTCAAACAAACAATTGAACTACCAAATCGTATGTGTAGAATGCAATAAAAATAGTAGCGACACCAGTGGCGTATCGTGAATATCTCCAACGGGGGTCATCTGCAAAATTTGACATGGAAACAGGGATTGGTTGTGCCTCCATTGAAACAAGCGCACAATGGGAGAAACGTCGAGAGGAAACATATTGGCATATTTCTTCCTCATTGGCAGCAACACTGTCGCATTATTAGGTGAAAGTCAGATGGAGCGAGGGTGTCCCCAGTCACACCAGGCGAATGCCGGGAGGGTACATGCAAACCATGCCCTGGCGAACAACCGCCGGCGCCTTAGCAGGATTAACTCGGGGCCTAAGCCAAGGGTAGGCCAGACCCACAATGATGTGGATGCGCGATGTATCTTGTGTGCGTACGTACAATATGAAATATCTCCCAAATCCGGGAGCATGTGTTGTGGGCTTGTTTGTCGTTGTTTCGAACACATTTATCGTTACCAGTGATTGTGTGGTGGTACTCTTGTAGATCCAGTAGCTAACACGTACATGACCTTGCTCAAGACATAGTCTATGCGGCCTCGAACAGGCGATTGCTGCTATGTCAGACAGAGGGCAGAAGGAGCGATGCTGTAGTCAAAACAGGTACACAAAACAGGTACACAGGTAGAATCCGAGAGTGATTAACCTCTACAGTGAGTTAAATTGGTCCGTGTACTGGACAAGGTGTCAAACATTGAGATCTATTATTCTATGCATTATAAGCTCGTGACGGGACGAATACGAAACTTCCACAAGCAGTGAAACTTCTTTGATTGTGTTGATGTTTGAGTGATTGTAGTAGGAAGTGTAGTAGGTACTAAATAACATTCATGCGGTATACAAATTTGGAGGCATTCCAAATGCTCATGATTTTAGGGGAATGCCGCGAAAATTATAGGGCTGCAGCTCGATTATATGCTGAACGCTATCCACAGCGACAAGCTATTTCCCACAACCTATGCGGAGATTAGCAGCACGATTGCGGCAGACAGGCAACATGCGTGGACGCTATGGTGTCCGGAGAAGAGTCGTACAAAATGAAGACGTTGCCATTGATGTACTTGCCGCTATTGCAGTAAATCCTCATGTATCTTCGCGGCAGATCGCACGAGATCGTGGTATCAGTCAAGGTAGTGTCCTGCGTATTCTGTGGAAATCACATTTTCACCCGAACCACCTCTCTCTGCATCAAGAACTAAGTCATGCGGACTGTAATTTACGGCTTCTGTTCTGCACATGGGTGGTCAATCGCGTGAGAGAAGATCCGAATTTCATTCACTTCATTTTATGGATTGATGAAGCGACATTCTGCAGTGATGGCAACATGAATCTCCACAATGCACATTACTGGGCAGCGGAGAACCCTCACTGGATGAGAGAAGTCAATCGGCAACACCGATGGCGCATTAATATGTGGGGTGGCATTGTCGGGACTCAGGACATTGGGCCATGGTTTTTTGCTGGTCATTTAATAGGTGCAATGTTTCGTGATTTCTTACTACACCATCAACAGCCGCTATTGGAAAACGTACCGCTCCATATACGTCAGACGCTGTGGTTTCAATTAAATGGCTGTCCAGCCCATAATACTGCCATGTGTAGGGAAGAGCTAAATGTTCTATTTCCGCAACGCTGGATCGGAAGAGGTTCCAATCCACAGTTTCCTCCGCGGTCGCCCGAGCTTACTTGTATGGACTATTTTTTCTGGAGTCGAATTAAGGATCTTGTGTATGTCAACCGACCAACTACAATTCGCAACATGCAAGACCGCATTACAACCGCATTCCGGACCATCAACGTGGCCGAATTGGAAGCTGTTGCTCACAATTACGTACAGCGAATAAATCGCTGTATTACTGTTCGGGGACATCACTTTGGACATTTGTGAAAGCCAGGGGGCGTCGACTACACTCCGCAGAAGGTAAGCTGATTCTTTAGCTCTTTACTCATCTTCCTCCAATGGCTTGATTGCAACGCCTCAGCTTTCTGTCCGCATGTTTTGTTCCATGCTTTGGCAACAGCACATTCGGTTCGTCTTCCTTCGTTGCAACCAATAATTTCTTCTTCCGTTTTGTTATAGCATCGTACATTGTCCCTCATCATAGTTCTCCCCATCCACTGCGCTTCTGTCGCAGCCACACGGATACCACTCTTTTCAAATATTGCGTATGTCATTGGTTCCCTATTTAGAGCTTCATTCAACAGCAGCAAATGTACCTCTGCTTACTGTTACAGTATGTACCCTCCCCCCGTCGTGGTCTCTTGCTGACGTCATTGTCGTCGCTACTTACACGGTGTGATTCCGCGTATGTACAATTTTACTTCCCGTTTGTTTCAGACCAGTATTTACTCTTCCGTTCGGTTCCGCATGCAGAAACCATCGCATCATCTGACTTTGACCTAGTAATGCGATTTTGTTGCTGCCACAGAGGAAGACATATGCTAACGTGTTTCCTCTCGACGTTTCTCCCATTGTGCGCTTGCTTCAGACTGCTGACGTGCAGATTTATGTTTCAGAATAGAGACAGTGGGAGCAACAGGCTGAGATTTTAACAGATCACTCAGCTGCAGATCTGATGTGGGCTTTCATTTTGCAGTAGTGGACATTTCAGATCGTATAAACGTAGAAGGTGGTTAACCTTTTAAGAACCGTTTCCCCAATGATCTTTGAGTAGGATCCCCGGGAATTTCTCTAGAAGTATGATGGTTTGCGTAGCAATATATATTGGTCGCCGCTGTACAGTGTTCACTGCTAGTGCAACAGGAAGATCATTTGTTTGTGCATTTACATCAATAGTCTGTGTTGTAGATGAAAATGTGGCGCAAGAATGTGTGCCGGTTTGATGCAGTATTTAGCCTCAGTGGCGGAAATCTTACAATAATCATAAGTTCACGGATTACTTTTTCGTTCTTGAATGTCGGACTGCCATGATACCAAGCTAGATGTCAATTTACAATTGGCATGTTTACGTGGGGCCATACATTGTGTTGGATAATTTGTTGCTTCAGAATAATTGCTACAGATGGTAAGAATTTGCATGACGTAGATAAGTGGACAAAATATTGGCATTTGGTATCAAAGGAGGAGATAATATCCTACAGTAAGATTTGCAGGTAGATCAAGGATGCCAAACGTAATTACATAAAAATCTGTCAGTTGTAGCTTGCCATTCTTGCGGCTGTGAATTCGCAAACGTCCACCAACATGCTGCTTAAGCAATTCATCTTTGATCTCGGCTTCCGACAAGCTTCGAAGGTTAAAACACACAATCACGCCCTTGTTGATATTTAGTTGATGATGTGCTTCAACTTGTATTGGGACTGTGTCCAATGTGGTGCATTTAAGGAATAAATTTGATTATTTATCATTTACAGTCTGAATAAGAATTTCACTTCTAAGTTTGCAAATATACCCGGTGGAAAAATTCCAGTGGCAATATGTTGCAAATGTTTCATTAACATAAAAAGATGAAAATTTATTCAAATTTATTCCTTTGCAACTTTAATAACCAAATATCGTGGACATGTCTCACAATCTTTTGTCGTTCGCTTTCTCGAATCGAGTATTCGTATCTCTGTCTTTCAAGGGGTTTGAAGCGCCATGTTATGAAAGTAAGCATAAACTCCTTCACTTCGCAGTCATCGTTCTGGAGGATGAACGAGGTTAGCAGGTACTGCCTACCACAACCCTTGTCAGGAAGCTGAGCGATGATTTCAGACCCAATATACGAGGAGCAAGAACCATTTCTATCCTTGATTGATGGGTAGTTTTATCGAGATCACCGGCTCACGGTAGAGATCAGGCGTTTTTAGAGGTTCAATAATACCGCATTTATAGCTTTCCCTTCCAGAACAACATTCCATTCAATGCGGCTGGGCGCAAACAGCTTCATTCCGCCGTCACAAGACCCCAGGACAACTAAAACCAGATCCAAGAACCATAGCCAGATAAAAACAATTTTAAAAAAAATGGGAATTCCCACAACCCAAACCGTAAACCATCAAGCGTTGCCAGGTCCAGCCGAGAATTCGTCCGGTTATCAAAGTTGTATTGACTTGTCAAAGCAAGATCAGAACAGAAAATCAGTCCAGCTTCATGTGAGGCATCATATTATAAAGTGATATCATCCCCCTGAGGCAGGTTAGTGATTGAGGCGATCGCCCGCAGCAGGAGTTTTATGGGAAGAGTGTTGAATCCTCCCAGTTTGGAGGATCAGTAGCTATTGTAATTCCGGAGAACTGAAAGATAGGGTCGCCACATTCAGAACGTCGTATTTTGCTATGGTGATATGAAATGAATAACAGGAAACTTTACTTATAATATTGGTCTTTTCATAATGATGTGAAATGTGAGAGCTTGGGAGCACAGAACACCTTTATAAACACTGTTCCTACAAACAGTCTCAACAAATATGTTCGAAGTTATCAATACCTTAAAATACTTCCTCTTTCATCTTATAATTAGCTGGATTTGTTATTGATTTAAGGATTAGTCCTACTTTTGGGGTTATTTCATTAAACCTACTGAAAAGGCTATGACAAGAATGGTTTGCTCCTCGGTGAAACCGTAACAATACGTACTTTACTTCGCAATACACCTTTCTCCACATGTTAAATATTGTTCACATACATAAGTAACGTTTTTCTGTAGTCCTGTTTAAGATTAGCAGGGTGTTAAACATTTTCGATCTTAACACTTTATATACAAAATGGAGTTCATACTTTAGATCTGTACAAAATAGTAAACTATCATCATAGATCTAGAAATGTGTATTCATTAACTTTCTTTCGCTATCACGATGGCCCTTCACTAAGCTCTCTTCTACTTTTTTAAATTTTAGTGAGTAGTATAGTCAATGAAGAATATTAAAAATGTAGAAAGTAACATAGATAATATGTACAAAACTCTATTACATGAATTAATATTTGTTTCCAAGACCTTTCGCATAGTGTATAAATTCACGATCCGTATGAACATGCCGAAGAGACCTCGCGATCGAGGTCGAGGTTTAAGTCGTGGTAGCTACCTCGATGTTTAGGGTAGACGATAATTAATTTCAGGCGATATTAATTCACACTACTTCATATGCGGATCTTAGGTTAACATCGAATCACACGCTAATTGAGTAACATAAACCCTGTTTAACTTAACGAAATATCATTGAATTTAACTAGATCCGACTTCTATTACCTTTTCGCGTGGGAGACCCGGGTTCGATTCCCGGCGGGAGCTCATGTGGTTCGGATTCCACGTTAATCAGTAGGTCCACGTCTCATATAGTCTCGCTGCTGAAAGGGACGCTAAACTAAAATCAACTCAACTCAACTCTATTACCTTTTCTTCTGTTCTGACGCAAATCGGTAGTTGTCACTTTTACTACAATTCATAAGTGGCGTTGTTAATTCCCAATGAACAAATGAAGAACTACGGTACATTGAACCTGACCTACTAACATAAATCATAGTAGCCAACTGTATGCGCAAATGACTAATCAGCTGTTTCAGTGTCCAAACTAATTATCTTTTTTCTTTTTTTCCTTGGAGAAATGTTATGTTTCTTATCCCATATTGCTGGAACATACCTCACTAGTTCTGTTAATATGTCTTTCACAATCAAATTTAATAGTGCAGCAAAACCTCTCGAGCATAGGCGCACACAATCCTCTGCAGACGAAATTCTAAACAAATGAAGACTTTATTCCGTGCAGCGCTTCTGGGAGAACCAATGAGAACACGAGCCACAGCGATGTTTCCGCTGAACATCGATGTGAAAACAAATTCGGTTGTTTATCATCGCCACCACTAATTCACCCTCGCGGTCGACCTCTAGGGCACGATGTAGCGTACATCTTCGGCATGTGCTTACTCATTTGAATCCATGGGTTTGTGCCAGTGTCGAGGATGCGACTCTCGGACTCCTAATACTTCCGGATGGAACTTTTTTTGCGCGCTACCCCAGCCAGCTGTTTTAAGTTATCAAAATTTATATCATGGGGGTCAAGGTGGTACAAAACGAGCCCTGTGGGGCTTCTAACCCGTTCCCCCTCCTCCTCCTCCTACTACTACTACTAATGTGCACAAAAGAAGTAAATCACTTTGTAGAGTATTGTTTAATGATGGAAAAAAATGTTATGAAATTTTAAAAAATCATTGGGCCGGGTTTGAATCCACGCGAAAAGCGATTTCCATTACTAAGCATGTTGCACTAGCACATTCGGCCACGAAGGCCGACATCAGTAAACAATTGATTTCTGCAATATGTAAGCTACGTGCCAAGAAACGGATAACGCCAATCAATCAGAACCGTGTATTTAGTTTCTACTTCCGTGTATTAAGTAGTAATCTTTTATTTCAAACACCCGGACGCCTATTCTTAAGTATTTCTTGGTTGAGCGTACACGCTCATATCCCAAAGCTAAAAAAAAAAAAAAAAAAAAAAAAAAAAAAAAAAAAAAAAAAAAAAAAAAACTTACAAAATGATCACATATCCTGTTATCATGGTCACCTGATTGGTGCGGGAAAGGGAAATTGCTCCCTGAATTTTCGAAAGGGGCTTCAATTCTTCGAAATTGTCAAAATACATTGCTCTTGCTTACATACTTTATTTGCATACCATAGTATATTTACTCTGTTAAAAAAATTAACAATAAGTGTAAATAATTGTTGCTATAAATGAAGTACCTAGGTATTATGTACAAATATGCTTCAAGGTATGTGCGTATTCACGACTGCGCTTCTGTGTTCCCCTTCCGTGGGTGTCTCTGCCACTTACAACAGTGAAATTAGAGTAGATTTGAGCTAGATTACGAGCCGTGATATTATATATTTAATAATCGACATTTGTCAGTCCTCTGTAAGATCAAGTTCTCTTCAACTCTTCAGTCATCGATTATTGGCAATTCTTATCATCATCTCACTGTGCTTCTTCATTTCATCACCCCGTTATGTAAAAACACTTCCTACGTTGTTTCTTGTATCTTGGTATCCAATTAAGAATTACATTTGTCCAAAAATTGTCATTTCTTCATCATGTGTTAACTGGTACGAGTATATTCAGGTCCGTATTTAGGTAAGTGCTATTCTGTGTTCAAGCACAGGGCGGCAGAATTAATGGGGCCTAAAAATGTTGGATTTTTTAAGATTCACAATAAGGCAATATTTAATTGTAGCAACCCAAAGAGTCCAATGCAAGCGCGAGAAAATATGTTAATGTGTTTAATTCGCTCTAATTACGGTAGTTACTAGTTAGCTAACTTATCTGATTATTTTAAAAGGTCGATCTCCTCCACCCCACCCCATCATGAAAACTGATACCGTTCAACTCAGCGACCTCGAAAATTATCAATTCAACACTAATATCTGTCGTTTTCTATTACTTTTGAAATCTCACCCCCTCCCTGGGGAATGGAGTATGACCTAGAATTTGAATAGGGTTAAAACTATCACTATTCATCTCAGCCACCCCAAAAACTATGAATTTAACTTTAACATTGCTCGTTTTCGATTGTTTTTAAAATGCCCCCATGTTATTCTTATGGGGATTTGGCACCCTCATATCTCAGCTCTGGTGTGGCCTAGGGACCTGGATCAGGTAATTTTGATCACTTTTCTAAGAGCTTTAAAACACATTAAAATTTCATGTTTCTATCTATTATGGTTCTCGAGTTGAAAAGCGCTACAGACAGACAGCTTAAGAATTAATAGAATGTATTTTCTCCGGACACTAAATTAAAACCTCTATGAATAATTACATGCCAGTATTGAGAGAATGTGTCCTCAATGGATGAGTGGCTAAGCCTGCCCTAACGAGTTCCGGGTTTGATTACCGGTGGTGATAGAAGTGGTTTGGATCCTAAGGTAAGCTGCAGGTCCCGTCCTTAGTACATCATCGTCCCATGGAATGTAATGGCAAACTACCATGGATTCACCTTGTTCAGGGACCTTCGGGTCAAATACCTTCAGGAACCTTCGGGCAGAACACCAGATCATAATCATTGAGAGAATTAAGTCATTATAAAATTACGTTGTAATTTTTATTACTTGTCATACCTAAACTGCTACTCAACAAGAGTTGGTATGTTTGCAAAATCACCTGTGGCCTGTTTTATTGTTTAAAACATAACTTTGTGCAGGGTGGGTGGGTGCGGTAAATTATTTAGAGCACAGGGACGCACAATATATAAATACAGGAGTGAGTATATTATATTACTAATGTGTTTGTATGTTTTATTGTCTAGGATGCTTAAGAACTTCAAAGTCATTTTTCTAAATTATAAAGGTAACCAAGAAAGTTCTGTCGATTTTTCACTCACCACCTTCGAACATCGATATGTCACCTAAGACGTACCTGGAAGATAAAAAAAAAAAAAAAAAAAAAAAGTCACCATCAGCATCGACGACCTTCTGCCAACGTTCTCGAAGGCCATGGATTCCATCGCGGTAGAACTTAGTGGGCCGTGAAGCGAAGAAAGTATGAAGTGCATTTTGCACTTCTACTACGGATTTCAACTGGCGCCCTCTAAGGTGATTGTCCAAGGAATGTTACAGAGTATAATCGAACGGTATAATGTCCGGGGAGTATGACGGATGAAATAGTATTTCCCATCCATGGCGTACAATGGTGTCTCGAGTCATCCTAGCCACGTGCGGCTTAGCATCGTTCTGTAATACGAGGATCCCTTTGCGATTCAGAAGTGCTGGCTCCAGAGTTTTGACTTTTTCTTGAACAAGGATCAACTACTGACAATACACAGTTGCCTTGATGCTCTGACCAACTGGTAGCAGTACCCGATGCACGATATCGCGAGCAGTTCACCAAACACACAGAAGGACCTTCTTCTGGTGCAGTGCTGGTTTCGGCTGTTTTGGAACCGGTTCATGGGATGCTAACCAATGATGACGGCGCCGTGGAGCTTCGTACAGGACCTACTTCTCATCACACGTCAGCAACCTTTCCAGAAATGGCTCCTTCCTCAGACGAGAGACAGCAAAGAAACACAGGTGTCTGCTCGTCCGAAGTCAAATCATGTGGGACCCATAGTGCTTTCCAAGCTGATGGAGGTACTGCCGAATGGTTTCTCCACTCACATTGAATTTTAGTCCCAGTTCCTCACATGTCTGGCCACTGTTCGTCTCAATTGTTGCCTATATTTTGTACTTGTGTTGGTCTTCCGGCACGTGGTGCGTCTTCGAGTGTTTCGTCACCGACCTTAAACTTGTTAAAGTACCGCTGCACTGTCCGTGTAGTCACGACACCCTCACCAAAGGCCTGGTATATCTTCCACCCCGCTGCAGCGGCGTTTGATCCCTGTTTGAATTCGAACAGCATACACGCCCTTATGACGCTCTGTGGAGGTCCAATGTTCATTCTGTCCTTACGCAAGTTTATAGTGTAACTGAACTGCCACAACCAGGTAGTATGTTGGATACACACACAGCAAAACTTACCTTCGTCTTATCTCCATTCGCATTCAACTCATGGTGTGAGGGCCAATTGAATACAGACCTCCATAAAAAGCGACAGAACTTTCTTGGTTACATTTATAAATTCAAGAATGTGTTTGGTTACATAAAGTTATGTAAAAATAATTACGTAATCTGTAAGAATATTTACGATCAGCAATCTCTTCTGTGGAGTTTTTCCATATAATTTTATAACTTCGTTTCACGCCACAGAAAATCATGCAACTCTTTCAAGGTGAGTGAAAATTATTATTTTCATAAAGATTTAATTTATTACATCACGCAATATACGCGCAATATGAATTGGAAACAATTTTCGAATCTCATAGCAATCTTAAAGCTCTAGTTGTTATATGGTTTGTTTTCTTAAAGTACATTTCATATTCGTCTTTCCTCTCGTTGTTTTATAAAATATTGTAAAACTTAATGCACAATAGTATAAAAATCTAAAACAGTACATACAAAGATAAAGTTTACAATAGTTTATTTTAAAAGTACACTACAAAGTACACATTAAGATCTATTAAATACGTTAGTATAACCAATAATTCATGAACAAATAACAATAATAATAAAAAAGAGAAAATTTTTTGCAACTCATATCAACTAGCATGTGTCCTTTCAATGCTGGAGAAACAAATCAGAATTTGGACATTTTTTTAGGAACGACGTTTGGTCATGGTTTAACATGTGCGATCTGAAATGTTTTGCCAGTGAACGTAAAATATCTAGATTAGAATGGATCCTAATAGTGGTTATAGAATCAAAATGTACCAGAAGTGTGTCTAATGAGTATATGAGCAGAAGTGATACGTAAGTGTGTAAATGGTAATGTGTGAAGTCATTAAAAGTCATTTCTGTTTGTTGCTCACGAGTCGAGAATTAAAGTTTTTCGTCTCGCAATTTTTTGTAGAAATCTCGTCCGTCTCTATTCTCGAAGGGTTCTTTCTCGCCTCGTCTCGAAAATGTATGTACTTGACTTTTGGTATTAATGGGAACAATAGTCTTGGTAGATTAATTTAGCAATAGGACCACTGGCAACCAGTGACTAAATTCAACATCACTCGCAGAACGCAAAATAAAGTGATCATTTTTCTAGAGGCTTCTAAGCATATAATATTCAGATGGACTGCAGGATATTCCCGTGTTCGGTTGCGCAAAACTAATATAAAAATTCGGGTACTTTGACATTATCAGTGATAACGCCAGCATTTATTTCTTGGGGGGTCAAGCAGAGGGGACGAGATATTTTTGGGAGAGCAGTTATTTTTTGTATATGGAAAATAATATTTTAATATTACTTGACCTACAATAAGCACAGCATGTTTTGAGGGGGCAGTTAAAGAGCGGACAATATCAGCGGGGGGCAAACACCCCTTGTCCCCCCTCTAACGTCGTCACTGGACACTACTAGTGGCTATAAAACATGCTGGCTGTATGCCTTGGTAATATCATTTGAAAGTTCATGGTCATTATTTTGCAGGTATAACGTCACAGAAAAGACACATCTATGCATTCGTTTATTTTCATATCTGAGAGCAAAGGAAGCCAAAATATAATTTTCAGAAAATCATCATCTGCATATTTAAATTCGGTTACAGTGGAACGCAAACAATTCGAAAATTAATAAAAGTGAGGATTAAATTAACGGAATATGCGAATATACAATGGAAGCTCGGTTTCTAAGACTTCGTCGTGATGGTTTACACCTGGAAGATAAGATCACTAGCATCGTTCGGTTGTTGAAGAGTACTAATTGAAGTTGAATCCCGAATCAGATCTGTGTAAAACGACAGGAGAGGTTGCAGAGAAAGTAAGCACTGATCATTCGACTGTAGTGTGGCACCTGGAAAAACTTGAGAAGGTGAAAGATCAGACGTATTGACGGAGAACCAGAGAAATCGGAGCTTCGAAAGCAAATCATTTTTTGAATATATTCACACAGGCAAGGAAAACTAAATTTTGTGCGGCAACCGACATATTCTATCAATGTTTCGATCTTCATGCAGGATTGCCATAACTAACTAATTATATAGCCTATGGAACCCGAAGGTTTAAACACAAACAATTTGCTGAGCAAAACAATATATTCACATAAAAAAAACTACATACATGTTACAGTTTCGCCAACTAACACTTTGGCTTCATCAGATAGTATCTGATAGTGTCTGATGAAGCCAAAGTGTTAAGTTGGCGAAATTGTAACACGTATGTAGTTTATTATGTAAATATATTGTTTTGCTCAGCAAATTGTTTGTGTTTAAGTATGTACAAAGCAAACCTTCTACTTATGGAAAATATTACCGAAGGTTTAATGCCCGATTCATAAAAAACAACCCAATGATTTCTGTCCTTAGCCAACTGGATTCTCCTTCCACTTTCTATCCCTATTTCTGCGAGATCCATCCTCACATTGTCCTCCCATCTGCTCTTTTGTCTTCCTAATGGTCTTATACGGATTGGGTTTCCAGTAAATTTCTGAAGAAGTTTGTATTTCCTTCTATTCTGGCTACATGACTTGTCCACTTGAGCCACTTGACTTAATAAACCTAACAAAGTTAGGTAAACTATAAAGTTATGCAATTTCTCGTTATGAAATTTCCGCCATACCTATTCCCGTCCTTCTTGGGTCCGAATATTTGCCTTGGGATTTCATTTTCAAATACATTCAGTTTGCGTTCTTCCCTCAAATTAAGCGAAGGTGTTTCGCAGCTATACCGTACAAGAGGCATAATTATCGTTTTATACATTTTAAGATTCCAATTCTTCGACACAATTTGCAAAGACAAAAGATTTTGAACTGAATAATAATACGAATTCTCTGCTTTCAATCGACATTTAGTTTCTTCGTGGATGTGGTTTTGGTCTGTTAATGTTGACCCAAGATTTCGAAAGCATCCGCTTCGTCGAAAGTAGTGGATATTTTAACGTACCCATAATTTGTAGTATTACGGTCACGGCCAACTTCCATGAGTTTAGTTTTCCCTGCATTTACTTCTAAACTGATGTCCCTGCAAGCGTTTAGTAACTTAAGACCTCTGCATTTCTTTCTATTGTCCTCAGATCTTCCCTTATAAGATTTACGTCATCAGTATAAATCATAACTTGCTGAGTAAAATTCAGCTCAAGATCCTGGTTGCTGTCTTTGATTTTTCTTATGGTGTATTCTAGAATCAAGTTAAATAATGATGAAGACAATGCATCTCCTTGTTTCAGGCCACTCTTTACATGACTCGTGAACATGTATCTTCCTACTCAAATTTTACTTTAGGATACATTTAAATATATCTAAAATGTTATTTTAGTAAAATTATTTTAATTACCTTTCTCAATACTCCAAATTTGGTAAGGATGTTATACAATGTTTTCCTCCTAATAGAGTTGTAGGATTTTCTGAAATCGATGAATACTATAATTGGTGTACCAGAAGTTTCCGTACTATAATTGGTTTCCATTTCTAGTATTTGACAAATGGTAGATATTTGCTCGATAGTTGTTCGTTTTCACCTAATTCCACACTTAAAATCTCCAATAATTTTATCTCTATATGGGATCAACATTGTTAACAGCAAAGTTGGGAGTATTTTATAGTGTGTTGACAAAAGAGATATGACTTTACAACCAGCTTGTTGCCTTTCTTGTGAATTGGGACCATGTGTTCACTCCACTTTGTAGCAATTCCTCCTTGTTCCAGATGAGAAGAATGAGTCTTGTGTATCTCGTTCTACAGCTTTCCCCCTACAACTAAAATAAATTCAGCAGGGATTTCATCTACACCCGGAGATTTGTGCTTCTTTAATTTCTTGAAAGCAATTTGGCTGTGTTTTCAGCAAACTGTCAAAGAAATCTTTCAATCTATTCAAAATTCTATCCGTATCCGTGCACGAGGTTCATAGCCTTTTATTAAATTCGCTGATGGTTTTAAACATGTGTCAAATATTTTTGTTTTTATTCTTCAAGTTCATTAATTTTAGCTTTCGAAAAATCCGTTGAATTTGGATTTAAACTGGATCGGAAATGTCACTGTTCATCTCAACGACCCTGAAAGCTATGGATTCACAGTAATATCGATCATTTTGCACCATTTTTATATACTTCCCCCTCCCCCAATTTGCGGGGATAAAATTGGATCAAAACGGCATCGGAAGTATTACTGTTCATCTCAGCAACCCCGAAAACTATGGATTTGACACTAATATTGGTAATTTTTGATCATTTTATATATCTCCCCTCCCTTTCCTTCAAGTTGCAGTGTTGAATTTGAATTTAAACTTCATCGGAAATATCACTGTTCATCTCAGCAACGCCGAAAACTATGCGTCCGACACAAAGATCTGTTCCACACATCCCTCCTCCAAGTTGCACCTTCAAAGTGAAATGGTAAAATATATACCAGGACCGAACCTCATCTATGTTGAAAATTTTTATCGAGATCAGTCTGGTGGTTCAAGATTTGTTAAGTTATAAATATAGTGTCCTTCATTTTTATATATTGTATATAGATAATTTGTCGTCCTAGAAAACAGATATTTGTTTACAAACAAAATTTTGTACATAAAGTTTATATTAAAGTTTGTATTTGAATATTCAAAAATAGTAATTATATGTTTTAGTGCATGAGTATTAATGAAATTTGCCTACTGCTGTCTCTTTTAAGAAGTAATTTGGTTAACATTAACAAAATTTCACCAGATCAAAGAACACATTAAGAACTCAGTTTCATTAAAGAGCCCTATTTGTTGCAAAGAAACGCTTCATGATGGTAGATGTGTATGGAATTGTAAAAGTTCTGTAATTAATGCACAACCGGAAGTAAACGACTAACAGGTACATAAAGGAAATGAGTGCAGACTATTAATTTTTATGAATAACTACTAGTTTTATTTTCGAATGCTTTTTTTTTTAATATTCACAATATTGAAATTTCTCAACTTACATTTTTCACGCGTTCGAAAAGAACAACGGTTTCATTATTAGTAAAACTAACCTAATACAAAGATTTTTGTTATTTTCCCAATTTTTCGAAAATTTCCGGAAAGAAACCGAAAAAAAGTTTTTTTACCAGCAGGTTCAAAATTTCCGGAAATTTTACAACACTAAACATGACATAGGGGTGACACATATGTGTCTTCTGGTCAAATGTTATTTGTTCCACTGAAGTTATAAGAGCACATTTGCTCTCGTAGATCTTCGATCAACTTTACATGTTCATATTTACTTCCACTTCCCAGATGGAATTATACGCAATTTCAAATCAAATCCTAATTATGCACATCTACATAACCATAACAACAAAATGATGATGCCCTTTTAAACTTAGAAACATCGCTCAACATTACGTGTTCACTTTCAATTTTACCTCTCAGGTAAAATCACATGGTCTATATTCAAATCAAATCGTCATTATACATATCTACATAAACGACAAAAATGAATAACTTAATTCTCTTTTGACACTATGTCCGATTTTTAATTGAAACTTCATATTCCAGCGGAGAGCTAGAGTTAATCAACTTTCAGTGTCCAAAAGCTCACAGAAAAAATCTCAGTTCTTAAAGAATATTTTTTTCAAACGTTTGTTTTTTTATTTTTTATTTTATTTATTTACTAGCAGCGTTCACCCCGCTTCGCTGCGGTCACCCCGGAACGCAATAAACTTTGTTACTTAGATAATTTTTACTTTTTCGCTTTCAAATTGCAGTAAATGTTAACATTATAGCGCCTGTCATTTATGTTAACCCGCCGAGTGACCCGCTTCGCTGCGGTCACCCCGGAACGCAATAAACTTTGTTACTTAGATAATTTTTACTTTTTCGCTTTCAAATTGCAGTAAATGTTAACATTATAGCGCCTGTCATTTATGTTAACCCGCCGAGTGACACGGTCGTGCGGGTTGCATATAAATACGTTTATTTTTATACCTATGATGAACTAATAACAAAGGATTTGTACGTATGGACACTTGAATGGTCAATTATCTCAAGACACTGGTAATTAAAAATTAAAGTGATATGATAAAAACCATCTAGGGTCCAAATCCTAATAACCCCCCCAAAATGAAAGAAATTGGTTCAGCCGTATTAGCGTGATGAGCTAACAAAGGATTTGTGCGTTCTCTTTTATATAATAGATTTTGCGTCTTAGCACCAACATCATATAGCATGCAGAGTTCTTCAACCAACTTTTCATTTATCAACCTCAGGTACAAATATATTAGTATTCCTTTTGCGATTTTTTGTATTATCTACGAGGGCAACGAAAAAATACTTAAACTAAAAGTGTGTATCCGAAACTGCATTAATGTAAAGGATTTCTATTTGGAACTTTGGGAAGACGAGGGTAACTTCATTTTATGTTAGTTGAATAGATCTTTTAAAATGATTGGACATGTACTTAAATTGCAAGTGTATTTCTCGAGATATTTACATTGGCGTAACTAGAATAATTTCCTAGGGGGCCCCTCCGCAATAATATATATATAATTCTGAGTCCCCCTTTCCCCGCATTCATTATAAGCTCTTCAAGTTATTTAGTTCTAACACAAGACTGTCATGCAACAGTTCAGTGAAAATATATTACATTATAAATTTGTTTAAAATTGTATATTTCCTATATTCAGTTGCTACTAAATAACTACCTAAATTCTACTCTAATTATGAAAACTCAATTTTCTATTACTGTTTTACTCGTGCAATTCTGAGCGAAAGTACACTATTCGTAAACACTGACTATCATATTCTCACAAGGGAGGAACATGAACTTGTCATCCGAACTTCCGAACCAAAGCTGGTCCATTCGATAAACATAAAGATATGTTCATGCACAAAGAATTAGGTGCCATGGACAACGAAATAAGTCCCTGGGGCCCATTAACCCTGTTAGTATAAAGAAAATCGTAGACTCGCAGTGAAATACAGTAGCTATTACATCAACACTGTTCATTGGAAAGTCATGGGTTATAGTTCATTCTCTTCAGCATGAAACAAACTTTCCAGAGGCTATGTATTGGGCTCCAAACGTACTTGAACAGGGAAAATTGGGAGAATGTGAGGAAATTTACTTTAATTTATAAATATTGCGATCCAAATACTAAGGGACACGAATTTTCATGTACAAAGGGACAATATTTTGCATATGATGATAGCTATTTGATGTAGCCCGAATAAACTTATGAATTTTTATTTAAAAAGAAACAATATGCCTAGTTAAATATTCATTGCATGGTATTTCAGCAAACAATGTGATAAAACTGCAATATTATTTATTTTATATAAAGTTATATTCCTTGTATTTAGAAAGTTTGGGGAACAGTGTTGAATTCAGACATTTTCACCCGGGGGGGGGGAATGTGAACTCCTCGGGGGGAAGGGTTGTTTTTCTGAACTTTGCAAGAAAGCAGCATATTTAACAATTCCATTCACATGCACATCTTACCTAATATTGAGACTAATTGCTGATAAATATTCAATGTGAGATTATAATTAAAAAAAAAAAAAAAAAAAACAATCGTTTAATTTTATCTAAAATAAAGACTGGCAAAAATATTTTAGACTAAACTTTAACTGCTATTTACAGTAGCTATTTTTGTTATTATTTCCTGTGTTCAGTAGTTACTGTTTGTTACTAATGTAGAAGTTTTCAAAAAGATTTAAATTAACGCAAAAAAATTTTTGTCCTAAAACAAACATACATAGGAATATCTTAACAAAAATTATCATTCTTTCTCACACTTCTGATTCTAAATGAAGCATATTAGCCTTGGTTTCTTCATTACATACACATCAATAGTTTAGTTTACGAAATCTTCAGTAGGATTTTTCACGACTTTGTGCCGTGTCGTGGAAAATCAGCGCTTGGGGCGAGAGTATACGACGGTAGCCCCGTACGTGTGAGTGAGGTCGACAGACCAGCCGCGAAAGGTGAGAAAATTTTAAAAAGTAAACCCTGCTTTTCCTTGATTTTGAGCACTTTTTATTACTTTTTTTCCTTTCATTTTATATATGTGCACATGCCCACATGTGCATATGTGTTTCATTCCTCTCTTTTTTCTTTCCTTCTTTTCTTTTCTTTTTCCCTCCCGAATTTTGCGCCTCTTATTTCCTCGCCCGGGGCCGTTGCCCCTCCCCCACTGCACGGCACTGAGCAGAATCTTCGTCACCTTCAATAGCAATCTTTCACTTATATACAAGTACTACTATTAAATTGATAAATTCTATATAAATCTCTAACCCAGGAGGGATAACCGTTCCTCCCTGATCCCTCTGAATCTCACCCTTTAACTCACTTGTTTTTAGTTAAAGAAAGGTGTGTTTACATTAACAATCGTAAAACACATTTACGTCTGTTACTTCCGATGCGAGAAATGGAATTTAGGCGCTATATTTCAAATAATGCAAGAACTGTACATTTTCAAGATCTGAATGAAGTCTGCTGACATCAGAGATCATATGGAATGATCAAAGCCCTATCTTTCCTTTCCTATCTCAATCTGTGCTAGTGCTACCTACAGTACTAATATATAATATAGGGCGAGAGTATAGTACCTACTAAAATACAAACCTTTCTTCAACAGTTGACAATTTCATGTTCTGCCAAACTCGGTCATAGCGTTATAAAAATACAGGTTTTATTGACTATTTTGGTATTCTACCTTAGATGTTAATTGTTTAATATTTATATAGAATGGGTCTGCGTCATTTATATGTATATTGAGAGATCGGATTTCGTCTGCACGTGCACGGAAAGAAAAGCAAATAATTGGGTGAAGTAATTTCTACATTTTGTGATTGAAATTTTGGAAGTTTCTCTGGAGGGGAATGAATTTTCTTCGGGGGGGGAGATTCCCCCCGGGCTACCCCCTGAATTCATCCCTGTTGGGGAAACCGGGTATTCGTGAACACTGAGGTAATGCCGAACACCCAAATTTACGCCCAAGAAAGCTTCTTAGAAAACAAACAATTTTGCTGCACGCTAGCGGAGAGACCTAGAAAAGTGTGACATAAATTTGGTAACAGTTAGTTGAGTGGATTGCCAGGAAGAATACAATTTGTTGTTTTTGTCGATTCACTTATAACATTGATTAAACAATCTTGGCAAGGTACGTTCGCTCTTATCTTTGTTACAGATGGGGCTATATATTCCCCCATATTTGAGCATTAGTTCTTTGTAATCTTACTAGCCTGCATGCAGTCAACAATTAGTTTCAACTTTAACAATAAAATGGCGTCTCATGGGGAAATGCCAGACAGAATGTTTGCCATTATCTCGGAGTGTTCGGGAGTACCCCATAGTGTGAAATAAATTATGAAAAATTTTAAATAGTATATTTCTTTTAAATTGAAAACTAAGTAATAAGTTAATGAAATTGGTTTGGGAAATAGATCATGTGTTACTAATAAGAGTTATTAGATTTATTAATTAGAATGGTTTGCTATATTTATTATTTTAGGCCATTAGTAGCCTACTTCATTATTCTTCTATCAGTAACCCTATTTTATATATCAGATCCTTCATCATAAGCTACAATTTTTTGTGTATGATTCACAGAGTGTTTTAGAAACTTATTAGCCTACTACTGTCCATTAGCAGTTAGCCAATGTTGTTCAGCCTATTAACCGCATTTGATCATTTAACTAATAAAGAACACTGTCCTTGCAAGCAAAACATTAGTGCGTACATCTGTGATTAATACAATTCCAAATAATGTTTTCATTTTAACGAATATTTTACTTAGTGCACCGTTATTTCTGAATTTATTTCATAAGAGTACATTTTGTTTAGCCTATTACCTATTAGTTTCATTTGTAATAGTTTCAAAGATGATGAAGTCTGGTCATGTTTATCATTAACTGGAGTTATATTTGTGATTATAATTCTTATTAAAGATTTAAATATTAAATTACGGTATAATTTTAATGTATTTTAATGCATTTCGCTTCTTTGTTAAGGAACGTTTAAAGTAAACAGTATATTTGGGATTACCCCGACCACTGGGTCACCCCGAACCTGGGTACACTTTTAAAACATCTCACTGATTTGTTGAAAAATGTTACTTTTGACTTTCCTCTGTACTTTAGTAAACAAGAAAAACGCCAATCTTTCTGTACACAAGAAATCTTAATTTTGTCTATAAAACCAAAGAGTTATTTATAATCAAAGATTAAGTGTTCGTGAATATCCCGGTCTCCCCTACTTGACAATGCAAAAGTTCCGATTCGATTGAGAAAGTGGAAGCAAGCTATGGTTTCTGTTGCATTTATAATTGTTTAATTTAACAAACGAATTACTTGGCAATAATCAATTATCATCAGATTTATGATTGTCCCGAGGTACAACAATATAAGTCCCTTAGTAATGCCTCCCCATACCAAGAAACAAGATGACTTGTTAGGTTAAAATTGCTCTGGCTCTTGTTATTGCTGCGATACCCATGTAACATACAATATGAAGCTAATTATTAAGGTTATCAAGAACATATTTTTTTTTTCTTTAGCAGCACAAACATACTCCCGTTTCAAAAACAAAATATAAAAGGTGTTCCTGGGCTACACAACTTCCGCTACTTGGAAACTTTTATCGTTTGCTCGGATGCAGAATAACGTCGTGTCTTTGTCTTGGAATACTGTACAACTTCCAACTTTCGACACCCTGCACAAAAATTTCTGGGTGTGCGCCTGGTTACAGTTTATACCTTAAGAATGTAAGCACAAACTTCACTTCATACTTACTTTGAATGTTGCAAAGATCCGCATAGGTTCCTAAAGATTACAATAACACTTTGTTGTTCTTCATAATTATACATTCGCTCTGTTAATGTAACAGTCTATTGTATATACAGATATATGTAGATGTGACAAAGGGAAAAACAATTACATTGTCTTTAAAAATTCCTATTAGGATTGGATAATAATAATAATAATAATAATAATAATAATAATAATAATAATAATAATAATAATCAAATCAGTCTATTGTATATACAGATATATGTAGATGTGACAAAGGGAAAAACAATTACATTGTCTTTAAAAATTCCTATTAGGATTGGATAATAATAATAATAATAATAATAATAATAATAATAATAATAATAATAATAATAATAATAATAATAATAATAATAATAATAATAATAATAATCAATAAAGCTATCAAATAAAAAAGTCTCTCACAGTGCAAGTCGAGAGGTCGCTATACTGCCCACTATCACATTGGTCCAGGGATTTTATTACATCCAGACACCAGATCATATAAAATAATATGGCGGACGAGTATAGACACTATTAATTATATCGAATGCAAGCATCACTAAAACTGTTATCCGTAAATTGAGTTAAATTAATAACATTATTTTCGTCTAGTAAACAAATTCTGGGGAGAGCCAGCTTTGCTTCTAGGGGGGGCGACCCTCCCTGGCCCCCCACTAGTTCCGCCTGTGGATATTTAGTTTATCATCAATCGCAGGTAGCGTACGAAGATATTTCTATTTTTTGTCATTACAGCGCCATCTATTAGGATAACGAAAAGTGCTTCACGTTGCGTATTTTCGATCGCAAAATTCGAATCTGCTACAAAAATAGGGAGTTTCCATTTGAAAATTCCAAGTTGGCCCCTGGGGCCCTATCATGGGACCGCTGGGGCACTTATTGTTTACAGACATTGGTACATTCTTATGTAACTTGACTCTGTCACATTTTTTGATATTTCGGAAATATTTGAGGTCGCAAAGTTATTGGACGTACGTACGACAAAATTATTTTTTTGTGAATACAGCGCCATCTATTAGAATAACGAAAAAGTGTTTCAAGTAAAAGTTGCTTAGTTTTGATCGCAGAAACAGAATCTGCAATAAAAAAGAGGGTTTTTATTTGAAATTTTCAAGTTGGCAACTGAGGCCTTATGATGGGACCCCTGGGGGCACTTGTTGTTTACAGATTTTTTTAGCCCCCTAACATATGTACATTCTTAGTAACTAGATTTGTCATACTTTTTCTTATTTCGGGAGTATTTGAGTCACAAAGTTACGGGACGTACGTATGATGATATTCAGTTTTTACGATTATAGCGCCATCTATTAGAATAACGAAAAAGTGCTTTAAGTAAGGGTTGCTTCGTTTTGATCGTAGAATCAGAATCTGCAGTAAAAATAGGGTGTTTCCATTTGAAATTTTCAAGTTGGCCCCTGGGGCCCTGTGATGGTACTCCTGGAGGCAGTTGTTATTTACTGAAAAAAAAATGAAATTAAATCTTTAAGTTTTACGTCCCACGGTTATGCCGGTTAGGCTGAAGGAGACGGTGATGATGAGAGATGAGTGAAATGGTGGAATGAAGAAAGTGAGAGGAAACGGGAGAACTCCGAGAAAAAACACAAGCATGGTGATTGTCCACCACAAAGTCCACACGGCGTGAGGTTATTTACTGATTTTTTAGGTCCTAACATGGGGACTTTCCTGTATAACTAGATTTGTCAATTTATGTCATTTCGGAAATATTTCAGATTGCAAAGTTAGGTGAGACACCCTGTATATATATATATATATATATATATATATATATATATATATATATATATATATATATATATATATATATATATATATATATATATATATATATATATATATAATACTGTAAGTTTTGTTAAAGAAACATTTATTTATTAAGTGCAGACAAAGTTGCCAGACTTGTTTTTGAAAAAATTGTCCGAAAAAACCCCACCCTAGGAGAAACTACCCCTTCTGAATTTTTCCAGAGAAATTGCTTATATTATAAATTTGTAATGAAATATTGATTTATAAAAAATAACTTATTTGGTATGTAGGGCCATGAAACGTATAAATTTGTTAAAATTTTGAATCTTTAGCTATCCTTTCTATTTTAGAGACGATACTACAATAGTATCTATATGCAGGGCCGGATTTAGAGGGGTGCAAAGGTGCACGTGCATTCCCCTTCGTTGTAAATATACACTACCTAAAGTGAGAAGCTAGGAGTGAGTTTTGTAAAATCAATAAAGTCAATTTTCTGAAAGTTGAAGGAATATAATTCATCAAGAGCAAACACTTAGCATATACAAATGAATTCCTCATTCACATCACAGATGCCTAAAAGCATTTAAAAAAAAAAACTCAAATTTAATTCAAATGTACTGGTAGTTATTGGTGCACACCCTCAGAGAATCCTGGATCCGGCCCTGTCTGTATGTGTTATATGTTTGAAGTTACTTACATCAATTTTACAATCCTTTTACTCAAGTTATTTCTCTCGTCTGTCCACTGAGCATTTAACTCAATTCTATAAGTATTTTTGAACCTACATTTATAATACAGGTATAGTTATAACTAGAGACCGGATGTTAGGCAAAATGCCTATTCTTTAGTATTAAAGATATGATCTAAAATAAAGTTTTAAAGTTTATATGGGGTTATAGTTTCAATTTAAGCCAATTTTATTTTGACTATTTTGGCTGTTCCTGCCTAAATAATTACTTTAATGCCTAATGTTGCCTATTCTATGCATTTTCTTCAAAAAAAAAAAAAAAAAAGCTATTGGGAACAATATATTGGCAACAATTGGCAACAACAATTTAGTACTTCAAGAAGGGATTCTGTCTTTTCCGAGAAAAAGTTATGTTTGTAATAAGAAGATGCCGTAAAACTTTGGACTGCTATGTGTACTGATAGTGCTGTAAAACTTTGACTGCTGTGTGCATTGATGTATATTATTTTTTCGACTGTTATGTGTAATGATGAAGTGCTGTATAGAATGTATTTACCAAATACACATGAATACGTGTCAAACTTTGTTTTTCTACGTGAACAAACAGGTATGCTTCTATGTTCTTTGAACATAATTATGACCTAAATTAATTTTAAAATTGTATTGAGTACTTATCCTTATGATTTCGAGTTATTTTAGTGCCTATTTTCTAAATTTTAAGTGCCTATTTTCAAGGTTTTTAATGCCTGAACACCCGGTCTCTAGTTATAACCAATACTCGAAAATGTTCTATTTAAACGTCAGTTCTGAAAACTAAGCAAACGTCTCAATAATACAAATCTAATTTGATACATTGGAATAGCATGTTTCGACCTTAAGCTAGCAAGGTGCAATACTCGTACATAATGGAGGCCTGGCACAAATATTTTTCGAGCCCTAATATTTTTAATACACAGGCGACGACATTTCATTCTAGTCCTATTAAAATATATATGCTTGTAGTACAGATGTAGCAACTACAGTCGTATTGCAAAATTGAAGAAACAACTATTTATACTCGAATCAGGCAGTAAAATGGAGATTAACTAGTACAATTCAATCACACTAGGGAGGAGAAAGAAACTCAATGTACGTATACAAGAAGCAAAACCATTTCGTATCTTTTTTCTTCTGCTCCTTGGATATTCGATGAGCTTCCAAGTACAAAGTACGTAGCATTTTTGTGTTATATCTAGTGTACAGGGCATTTTTCTATTTAACAGGTTGACTGCCAAGGTGATTTGAGGGTACTGGTCCCAGGAGGCCAGAAATATGTGATGCTCATGGTCTCTCAGTAATTTGTGACAATGAGCATTAACTATATAGCATGCTCAAGAACTTGGATAGTTTAGTGATTTGTGATATGAAGCATGAGCATCATATATAATGGTAATGGCACCACAGAGAAATAAGGTGAGCACCACCATGACAGTCAACCTAAAATGAACATAAAATTTTTCGAGAGTCGAGACGAGATTTGTCATGTTTCCTGTCTCGTCTCAAATTTGGAAATGTTCTTCTCGTCTCGTTCTCGAGACTAGAAATCTATCGTCTCGTGTGTAACACTATTTCTGTGCCCGTATACTCACTGGATACATGTGAATATAAGGTACATTTTGAACACTCTTAGGGCAATTCGTGCTAACCACTATTAGGAGGCATTCTACACATCTTTTGTTCGCTAATAGAACACATGTGCGTATTTTTGAACATGTTAAACCATGACCAGAAGTCATTTCTGAAAAAACGTGCATATCATGTTCAAACACTTATTTATTTGTTGTGGTGTATGCTTGGAGTATTCTTACTTCGTAACATTTACGCACATGGAGTTTGCTTAGTTGAATGATTATACTGAATTTATCTAAGTATATAGTACTTTTATAATCTTCTATCAATTCTATATTTTATGTCGATTTACCGTGCTGTCTAACTAGTAAGTGAAAGGGAAAATTATGACAAAAAAGTGTCAATTGGCGCATACCAACTCGTAAATCTTCTTGTGATGTACAATGTTTTTTGTAAGAACGATATACAAAGTCTATTTGACTTAATGCAGTAATAAAAGCAACAGTAAGGTTCTTAACATTTATTTAATGAAGAGAATCCAAGTTATGAAAACTGTAAAGTACAATAATTACTGTAGAATTTTCGAAAAAGAATATAAATAATCCTTTACGCATCTATGAAAGTGTATGAGTATTTTTTTTTTCTTTTAGCTTAAGTCCCACAATTATCCTCTTTAGACTAAAGAAGACGGATGACTAATGAAGGTGAATGACTGTGATATTCAAGTTTTGTGATCTCCCATAGGAAATAGAACTCAGGACCGTACTGAAGGCACACATGCTAGCTACTACACCAGTTGGGAAGGCTAAAAGACTATAGAGAATAATCTCAAAGTATATAGAGATAATAATTTTTCTTTTTTAGTTTTTGCTAAAATCAGAACTTCCGTTTTTCATTTTCGAAGTATTATTATTATTATTATTATTATTATTATTATTATTATTAAGAAAAATGTGCGGCACTGTTACTAGTATGTGTGTCACCGTTAGAAAAAAACAATAATTGATAAAATATGATACCTAACAGTGCTTCGTTAAGAATATGTCACATTTTAACATATACTATACACTAAATAAATAATCCACTTGGTCCAGCCGAATAAAAGCAATCAGTTCTTATTGGCAAAGAACAACATATTTTTAATGCCACAAAACTTTGTTTTTGTTGATTTTGTCGACAACTAAGCGCGAAAATTTACCTTCGAGCATCTCACTTCGTTCAGTTTGATGGTATCTATCAATTAATATGTGTATCACCTTTGGACAATATTATGCTTAATGAAAAATTAGAATTTAAGAGTTAATCATAATTGCAGGCTGTTACAACGTATTGTTGTATTACCTGTTATAGTGAAAAACATCAGTGTATACTTAAGCAGTAGCTTAATCTTAGTATGTGGCGCGGTTATCGTACAGCAGCAATTTTTAGGCTTACAAAAAGTTCGTTTTCCACGACTTTCACAAACTACGCACGAAAATTTACACTCATCCGCATATTTTGTTCAGTTCGATCAGATCTACTGATTAGTATCATATCTCCTATCTTTGGACACTTCTTCCGTTAAAAGCTAATATTCTACAATTATTATTATTATTATTATTATTATTATTATTATTATTATTATTATTATTATTATTATTATTATTATTATTATTATTTACATGTGTTTATATTTCCATTTCTATGCAATGTTATTTCTCATTGTTTTTTGCTTAACCTTGAGGTGGTGCGACTTTTTGAGTCATACGATCAGGCACCCGCCGCTCTGTATGCAGCATGTAATAAAAATATCTGAACTTCAAAATACTTCTGTTACGATGGAGAAGGTTTTTATAACAGAAAAAATATTTGTAGTTATACTTTCACATTTAATTTGTTGTTTCAAATGCCAAATACAATGTAGATTTTTTTTTAAAAAAGAGTATAACACCTTATATGATCAACATGAATACAAGAAAGAATCTCATTGGCTCATTAGTGTATCATTTATCATCATACATTTATCAGACTATCAGTTGCTATCACAGATTATGGGTTATAAGACGCTCTATCAAAGGCCTTTCCTGCAACATTCTAAAAACCAACAATGCCGCATGCAGTGCTGCACCACACCTTCCGCAAGATTAAAAAAAGAAAAAATATTTGTCACGTTACTTTACTTGAGTTCAAAGATCAGTTCAATTCTAAAGTACTGTACAATGTAGATCAATATTATAGGTATTAAATAGGAATGGCCAATTCCGGAATTTTTACTTTCCAGAATGCGGAAAGTAAAATCGGAAAAATTCCGGAATTCGGAAAAAATCCGGAATTTTTTAAATTAAAGATTTTATCCGAAATCCAGAATTTTCCGACATCGAATTTTTCCGAAATTCGGGATTTTTCCGAATTCTCGACTTTTTATGCATTTAGGAATTTTTCCGAACTCGGGAAAGTGAAATTTCGGGAATCCGAATTCCGGATAATTTTGACAATCCCTAGTATTAAATATTCCCCTTTGATGTGAAGCGAAAATCATGACGTTAAACGGATTAAATTAGTAGTCACAAAGAAACTTCCCTATACGGTAGGCATTCATAGTGTTTACAATGAGCAAAAAATATGTTCATTATTAACAAGCAATATACTGTCGAGATCTGAGTCATAATTGAGTAAAAGCTTTGTACTTAGCAATAGGATATGTTGAAAAGAAAATAATCTTAGATTATAATAACAAAACTTAATGTTCTGTTGTTACATTAGTATTATAAGTTGTTTAATGTTGCAGCATATTATAAGATGTAAAGATGGAAAAAAGCAGATACATATATTGTCTGCAGAAAGATTGAAATTGTATAAAATGTTTTACTGTAATGTAACATAGTGAAAGATGGATAAATCTTGTTTGTTATCTACATAGTTCTTCCGATTGCATGAAACAAGTAGATTGTATCAAGTCGAGTTTCCAGCATATCCATTCGAAACACATATGTCAGTTGTGAATGGTCAGTTTCCGTTTCGTTCGTCACGAAATCACACTATTGGTGTTTCCATTTCAGATGATCTTCGAGTTATCACGAACAGTTGAAAACACGCCATGTACTTAGTACTCCTGGCTTCATATGGCATGTCTACAAGTGTTGTATCGATAATAAAATGAGGCTGTCAGATAGCATACTCAAGTGGTACGAAATTATTGAGATTTACGTGTAACCAATGAACTATTTACTTACTCCATGTGCACTGTAAATAATGTAAATTGAGAAGGTGCTAAATGCATTAAACTATGTTTTTATTATAAGCTAACTGTTCACCTTTCATTTTTAGCATATCAAAGTTTCAATGAAAATTGCAAACGCTTTCACTGCAAACAATTTTCATAGCACGTGATAGTAAACAACTTGTTCTGGACTCAGCACATTTTTATTTTACTTTATTTTATTTTTCAACGTAATAATAAAATGGACATAAAATCATTTGTGCATTCTTCCGTTTCATACATTCATAGCACACACAACACATTTCTTCCTTTCTTTTCTTCTTCTACAATATATAATTAACCAATCGGCATATTACCTAACGCACTTGTTTTTAAATTCTTCACGTCCTGAAGAACAAGTACTTGGTTCTGGTACATCCCTTAATATTGTAAATCTTTCGTTGTTTTTGTCAACATCTAGACTGCGAGTTCTATTTATATTATCATACAACTCCTCCATATATTCCTTTCATTACCTACACTTTTCGCTTCATATATTATCTTTCTGTTCTTATCTTCTACTATCTTGTTTGTTCCTATTTGTTCAAATCTCCCTACTCTTTGTAATCCCCCTTTAGTCCTTATGCCTATTTTTATAATACAATCCTGTAGCTTTATTGATTTCCCTTCACAATTATTATTCAGTTCCTGCACATTTTTGCTTCTTCGTCACTACTCTTTTCCCAGACCTTCCTTTCTTGAATAATCTTCAAAATTGCTTCGGTAATCCATTTCTTCTTACATCTGCTGTAATTCCGACTCTCTACTTTCCTTTTTTGCACTTTATATACGCAAAGCTTCAAATGCTTCCATCGCTCGTTGGCTGTTGAGCCCGTTTGTTCTGAATAGAAATACTTTTCTTGAATTTCCAAAGGAATCTACTTCTACGGTAGTTGTTGCTCTTTTGACTCCTGAATACCTAACTTATTGTATTATACTCTTTCTCCTGCTCAGATGTTTCAACTACATATCCACTTTGTCTGTCAGGCACAAATTGTGATCGCGATCTTGAACTCTTTTGAATTTTTTTCTTGATCTTACATTATCTGTTTAGTTTCTGTATTTTACTATTTAGAAATTCCAGGTATATCTTTTCTTTGTAACTTTAAAAATGTATTATTATTATTATTATTATTATTATTATTATTATTATTATTATTATTATTATTATTATTATTATTATTATTATTATTATTATTATTAAGAAGTTCATTCTATAGAAACTTATCAATCAGCCTACTCTCTCATTCATTTCTTAAAAATCGTGTTTATCTAGTACATCACTTTCTAGTTTTGATTCCGCGACAGAATTCTCTCTTTCACAATTAAACATGCACTAATTTTCTTTTAACCTATAATTTATTTTATTTTTTCCACTTCTTACGTCATGTACACAGAATACAAAACTTCGCGTACTTCGGAAACAGAAAGATATCTATAATTTCTTCCGTGTGGGTCCGTGATTTTTTTTTAATCTTAAGAAGTAGAGGGATTAAAACGGAGATAATTCTTCTAGGTGTACTTTGCGTTTGTTTATATGTTATTCGTGTAATAGAGTCTAAATTTAGAAAAGTTAGGCCTTTTGGTTCAACAATTATTACGATTATATAGCATTTTTGGGGCAGAAAATTGCTCTAAATTTTCTTCTCGTAGGTACATATGCTATACGAGTCGCTCTCTCAGAACCACTCTCACACCATTGTGTCCGCTTTTTTTCAATAGCCGAATAGAAACTTTGGTTTCTAACCCATATTTATCCACTACCCAAATTATTTAGCTTCTTCTCTTCTTTTCAATTTTCTAATTTTCTCCCAGTAATTCGGAATGTACGTTCCCTTTTTTCTCTCTTATGTTTATTTGTCCTTATACATATATTGTTTTCTTGTCATGCTTTTATCCAGTAGTTCTCTAACGGAGATCCGAATGGGGAATGTTTTAATCCCGGAATGTTCTGAATTGTGAATGATCACTGTATATTTAAACTTTCTGCTTAGCGGCAAAATAGTTTTGTCTAATTTCTGTACACAGCTTTAAAAAAAAAAAAATGTCTTTGCCTAATTATTTGGCAACTGGAAAAAAAATGATACTTCACATGAAATATTTTGTCCGAAATAAAAATGGTAAAATAATAATAATAATAATAATAATAATAATAATAATAATAATAATAATAATAATAATAATAATAATTATTATTATTATTATTATTATTATTATTATTATTATTATTATTATTATTATTATTATTATTATTATTATTATTAACTCAGAAAATTCATTATGACAAGATTTAGGGCTGTGAGTTTTAACCCAGCGAGAATTGATCGGCCACGAGAGATTTTGGGTAGTGAGGTTTTGTTCGTGTACCTCTTCACAGACCAAAACTGGTAATAAATAGCGAGAAGCACTTTTTAATATGAATTTAGTAACCAAGAATACGTTCAATATCAACTGTATTAATATCTATTGTAACCAAAAGTTATAGGAATTTGCATTTTTTCCAGTTTTAGTGATTTTTAAGGAGTTGGAACTGTAAGATATGGAGAGAAACTGTTTATTACATATGGATTTAGCTTCCCAACGACAGATGTCACCTTCGCTCTTAGTCCATCACTGAAACTGGAAGTGGTAGAACTTTTCTATAACACAGTTTTGAAAATGCTCCCTATACAGCAGTGATGATATGGTCAGTGTGAAACTTTATTTCTTTTTCTTTTGAAAACCGAGCTCCTCCGTGGCTAAGCGGTTAGCGTACGCGCCTTTGGCGTGGGAGTCCTGGGTTCGATTCCCGGCGGGAGCTCATGTGGTTCGGATTCCACGTTAATCAGTAGGTCCACGTCTCATATAGCCTCGCTGCTAAACGGGACGTAAAACTCAAAATCAACTCAACTCAACTCTTTTGAAAACCGAACCCCAGAAGCTACAACCTTACACTTGGAATGAAGAAAAACAGTTTTGGGGAGAAGAAGCGGGCTCAGAAAAGCTTGTTCGAATGTAAAAGCTCATGGCGCAGTTGTCGAGAAAATGGAGGAAAACCAATTAATTCGTTATCCTAAAAAATCATGCCGTACAAGCAGGACTTTCAGAAAAATCTTTTTGGGGAAGCGGTATTTTGCGATGCATGGGGGAAATGATTGGAATTGCTCAAAGACGTATTTACAAAGGCATATAGGCTTTGAGATCCTCTTTCCCCCAAAACTTCAGACTTTTCATAAAGTTTACCATCACTTTTTTATTTTAGTAAATAACTTAAAACTATGAATATTAAAAAAAAATAGATACGAAGTAACAATTCTTTAAGACTTCTTTTATAGTGTCCAAAATTTGGATGCTCAACAATTATGACTTCATAAACTCCTCCAAATTTCTGGTTTAGAAGAAAAGGTTTGGAGTCGGTTATTAGTTTATATAATGGAATTTTATAAACACTACCTGGCTTACTTCTAAAGTTTTTGATACCATTCATTGTTTTTAAGTTATTCACAAGAATTCAAAAATGGGGGAAAACCTTTGCAAAGAGTTTTAAGCTACACTTCTGTCTATTCGATATGTAATACATAATGTTATAATAAAATGTAGTTTATTGCTGTTTTGGATTTAGCTAACGTCTCCAAAACCTAAATGCGACACTTATTTTGCTGTTTTAAAATAATGAAGTTGAGAGGAGAGTTTTATTCTGTGAATACGTACTCCATAAAATAATCCAAGACAAAAAGTGTTACGTGTTTTTACTGCTTCGTTCCTACTTATTTTTCAAAAAAGGAAGAATATGCGCACATGTTCAAGTGATAACTAAATAAATCGTATTATGATGCAAAAATACCTAAGCCAAGCATGTATTTACCATGATTTTAAAACTATGCTTTAAAAAAAACTCATTCGGGATTTCTCTAAATATACAGCAGACCAAGAAATTTTAATTTGAACTCAATGACGTCATTTAGGGGACAGGAGGGGGCAATTGTCCCATCCTAGAGTTTGAGGAATGCATATACTTTAATCAATTGTATACTAGTACAAAACGTTAAAGTCTTTTGTCGGTGCTGCTCTTGCCCCCCTCAAGCGAAGTCTGAAATGGCGCCCCTGTTTGAACTAGATCTAATATTTAAAGTTTTTCAAAGTAGTTTTTTTTTACAGTAATTCAAATTAGTCACTCACAAAATGAATGATTTGCAACTTTATTATGCAATTCTCTAATCTATTTAATACTACACGATTTATATGCCAAAGAATAAATACAAAAAAAAAATACAAGTTTATCATTTTAATTATAGTACATTACTAATCGTGTAATAATTGTTGCAAAAGGATTCGTTTTTTACACCAAACGGATTCTTCTTTGTCTTTTGGATTCACAACGCTCAAGAATCAATTAAAAATTCTCCAGTTGGAAGACTTTGTCCTTCAATAGAAATCATCATGCAGTCGTTCAATGATGAGTCTTTGAGTCGACCTTCTAGTAGTATCATTATTCGAAGCATTGTGCTGAAAGATCTTCCAACGTTAGAGGTTGACTCATCCACTTAATAGTTTTACACATGCACTGTTTTTAGTGCATTATAATCCAGAGTTGAACTCAAATTATCAAGAATTTGAAGGCTTTTATATCCGGGTGTAAATGATTTCCATCTATGCCATGAAACTGATGATAATTTCTGACTCCTAACTTTTTTTACCACCTGAATATGGTCAAACAAGAAACACGAAGAGACAGGGTTTGCCCAAGTGGGCCCAGCCCGAAAAAAAACAGCGTTTTTTTGCGTTGGACCCACCTGAAAAAACCATCGTAAAACCCACCTGCGTTTTTGACCTTTTTGTTAGTATATTATTGGTACAACTAAGATGATCACTAGACTTCGGATCGATATGCAATAATAAAAGGCAAAATATTCATGCAAATATGCGCTAAATTCACAAAAATATGCACTGAAAAGGATAAATATGCACCAATCAAAAACTAAAGTTAAATGAGAACTTTATCTTTAAAGAAAAAAAGTTGTATTACTTGAACTACATATACTTGGTGTACAACTATGATGCATTCATGCTACAATAGACAACTATGTAGTTTTCGATATTTTCTGGCAAAAGCTTGCATTTGTCAGTCAAAGTATTACTGTAAATCGAAAATGTTTCTTCCGTGTCACAGATCGTTAAGGGACAGTATTTCAAAGAAGCAATATTACCTGCCGATAAATCTGTAATTCGTGCGTCGTTGTTCCCAGGAACACTTTATTTGCATTAGACGAGAATTTTATGTCAGGATTTTTCTCGTCTATTGACTGTGCTTTTCGAAAAAAAAGTTTGACCGATTGGTTATGGCGGAGCCTGTTTCGTTATTGAATCAAACAGCTCAAATGTACTACAATGTCCTAGTAATCGCTTGTGTGCAGTGCTTGTGCTTGTGCTTGTGCACACAAATTTGATGCTTCAGGTAAGTTTTAAAGAAAGAAGCCAGTGCCGAAAATATTCTTTGATGAATCGGTACAAGATATGCGGTTTACTAACCCTGTCAAAGAATTCGAGATGAAAGTGCTATTTCCTATCTTCTACTACGTAATAGTAAACAACGGTACGCTTCGAATAATGAGGGAACTTTGTGAAAGATATTCGTTCCCATACCTGTCAATGTTACGAACCACTCCTGAATAAGAGGTCACCAAGAAAAGAAGTCTTATGACTTCGCGCTTCTGTATCCAGACGATTTACCCAGTGACTTTTCACGAGAAGTGTTGACTTTCAGAGACACTTTTCAAGACACTTTCAAATCTTTCAACCCACGAAAAGATTCTTCATTTTATTACCAAATCTGACCTCATCCCAGCATTTCCAAATCTGATGACTGCGCTTTGTTTATATGTAACTCTTCCTGTTACAACTGCAACTACTGAGCGATCATTCTCTTAAGGGGGCAGACTACTAAATATTTTTGAAAAGCTAACAAAGTTTTTTTGCCCGTTTTTCGTAAGTGAAAACAGATAATGAAATGTAACTTACCACAATAATATATAATGTTATTCTACATCCCAAAATAAGAATCGGAAGAATTATCAGTGTTGCCATCCATAGAAATTACAGTGTGTCCAAAATTTGAATTACCCAAAAATCTAGGTTAAGGCGGCGACTAGAAAAATGAACTCAACGGTAGTTGATTAATTATCATGTTGTCTTGGTTCCTTGTTTACTACTTTTTAAATAATGTTCGTATTTATTTTGTAATAACTTATTTATTTTGTATTAACTTCTGTAAGTTATTACAAAATAAATACAAATATTATTTAAAAAGTAGTAAACAAGGAACCAAGACAACATGGTAAGTAATCAACTACCGTTGAGTTCATTTTTTTTAGTCGCTGCCTTAAGCTAGTTTTTTGGGTAATTCAAATTTTGGACACACTGTAATTTCTATGGATGGCAACACTGATAATTCTTCCAATTCGTATTTGGGATGTAGAATAATATTATCTATTATTGTGGTAAGTTACATTTCATTATCTCTTTTCATTTACTAAAAACGAGCAAAAGAAAATTTCTTAGCTTTTCAAAAATATTTAGTAGTCTACCTCCTTAAGTTAAAATTAATCAAGAAATATCTCAGAAATAGTATGATCCTGGGGCAAGGGCGCCCATCAGGGAGCCAAGGGGGTGCTTGTCCCCCCCCCCTTTAGAGGAAATTGTCCTTCGGAAGATCGAAAACCCAATAAATATTTTAGAATAGTTACCTCAAAATTTGATACTACATTTGAAATGTCGCTTATGCTTGCTCCCCCTTGGAAACAACAACATGGGCGCCCTTGTCCTGGAGTGCAGCCGTGCTGAGTATTGAACGAAAAAGAGCTCATCAATTGGACATCTCTGATGTGACAAAATAACTTGCAGAAGCAAAAATGAGAAACTTCTTTTATATACAATTCGTCGATTTAAAAAGCTGAAAATAGAAATAATGCTTATTATTTACTTTATAATTAATAAATAAGGTTTATTATTATAAATAAGGTCTATTATTTACTTTATAATTATGTAAAATCGTAACATACTATATAGATAAATTCAATTGAAATCCTTTTGGAAATACTGTTGATACATTACTGTATATTTACACTACCGCTGCAAAAAAAAAAAAAAAAAAAAGTCCGAATTTTACATGAGCATATTTTTAATGAACAGGGCACTCTGTCCAGTTTACTTTTAAAAGACACACTACAACGGTATAAAAAGAAAAACGGTCAATACCCTCCCACTGATAATTTTCGGTTTATGGCCGTTTCTGCGCGTACGCATAAGTTATAGATGATCATGCATGGGACCTATCCGAAAGGTTGGTACGCTACTACTATCCATTTCATAAAGATAGGCCCCTGACTTCGCGGTGCTGCCGTGACGTCCAGTCAAAACTTATATTGCATTGTCGTACCTCGTTGGAATTGCTGGAATGTTTTCTTTTTAATACTTAAGACATAAAAATTTTCTTTGTACTATGTAGTGAGAAAAAAATAAAAATTAATGAAAAAGTGCGTATTTTTTCGTACTTTCTTGGTAGATCAATGTTTATAGAGCTATATCTCAGAAAAGAGATCACGTGAAATAATTTCCTGTGTACAATATGTAGATGCATCCATTAACTGTAAGTTGTGAAAAGTTCAATTTTCATCACTTGATATTTTTTGTGTAATTAAAACAAATGTGCGAAGCTCTGATCTCCTTTACCATGGTAGGTAGAGAAACGTACAAAATACTGTTCGAAAATTTGGAAGTCTAGTGTTCCAAATATTTGGAACTATTAACAAAAAAGGGTTTAGTTGGTAGAGTATTTATTTTTTTAAAAAATATGTTTACTTCAACATGTTCTCTGCGTTAAGCGGTGAGCCATGTTGCAACCCAATCTTTAAATTCCCCGCGCTTATATGAAGAAACAGCATACAGTAAATGGAAGTGCGGCAACGCTGTCGTGCAGTGTTGTCGCGTTCAGGAAGCTTGTAGCGCGAAGCCTACTTCATAAGAATGTAATAGGAAAAAGTATTTATTATAACCTTTCACAACATCATAAAAACATTAATGCATGTACACTCATGTGTAAAATTATTGTCGCATGTCTATAAATATGTTATTGTAGGAATATAATTTGATAACGAATTCGCCTGGTATTTCTTATAATGTTAGTATGTGTATAATCGGCAAAGACATGTAGGCTATGTGGAAAATTTCATGTCAAAAGAGCAGTAAATAAGAACAATAAAACGAAACTAAAATTTTCTTATCCATTTAGCAACATTTTGTTTTACTCATGCTAATTTTCGTATTCTTTTCCTATGAAATTTATCACAAGTATACATTTCCCGACTCTACATATAGTATCAGTATTAAAAGTACCCTGCAAAATCATTATCAAATTATATTCTTACAAGAAGACAGTTATAGATATGCGACAATCATTTTGGACGTGAGTGTACACATCTCAATGTAATCGAAATAAAACGTTGAAGTAACACATCCAAAAACTCATCTCTTAATCTATTTACTTCATTCACTTTCGTCATGACTTTGTTGACTCATCGCTGCTCCTGCTATCTTCCCTAATATTTATAAACAATTGCTTCATTTCTACCTCAAGATCTATCAGTATACACACTCTCCAGCTTACGAACATGTTAAAGGTTAAAAAGAAATGTGCCTTGGCAATCACGTGTTCACCCAAGTTCTGCGATCAATTCCCTTGCCGAATGTACAGTAACACAGAATGGGTCCTTTGTTTTCTTTCAACGAAAGAAAACAATGCAATGAGTAGGTGACGAGGGCTGTATTTGCGTCTAATCACGTCGCACTGATTAAGTCTTCAATACTTCCCTTCGGTTCGTAGGCGTCAAAAACTTACACACGCATTCATATCATATGGGTTCATTGCAATGAGACGGACGAACGGGCATTTATATTTTCGTGAGTATATCTTGTGCTTTTTGATTTTTTTTTTTTAAAGTGGATATTCCTTCACGAGCGGCGGTATTACAAAAAGAAGAGGCAAAATGTTTAGCGATAATGAAATTGCAGAACTGATGAATGACTCTGACTCAGACGGTTATGAGTTAGTAATTAATAGTAAGGACATTGATTATTCTGTGCTCAGTGGCGTATCCGGGAGTGAACAAGATAGTAACTCTGTTTCAAGTAAACCTGAGGCTGCGCCGAAAAAAAAAAAAAAAACGCGTCATTCCTATTCAAAGACAGATTCTAATGTAGCTTGGAGCTCTTAGATCTGAAAACAGATTTTCTGTGAATTGTAAACTCAATATTACATATCAACTAAGGTTGTATCATATAATAAACTTTGTGCGTGTTTTTTTTCCGGTGCAAGTGTATTTTGTACTGCGTGCAATAAGTGAAGAACTGACAAAAATCAACAAATTTTCGAGGACCATCACATGCAAATCCAAACAAGATAAGAGTTCGCTTTTCTAATTTTGAACACTTGGTACATTTACTGTATATCCTGTTAATTTCTAAGAAATTGGTTTAAAATCTGTGGAGACATTACATTTTTAAAATATCTCTAAAAAGTGACGGACAGTGCGTAACAAGTTTAAATACCCGTCCGGCTGAGAGTGTATACGCGTCAGGAAAATGTGGCAACGTAGCACTCCGTATAAACTGTGATAGCGAAGGGCGCAAAGCAGAGAAAATCATAATGTCATATTTCTGATTGTTTATCTTTTAAAACAAGTCAAAACAGTTTGGTTGAAAAAGCTACTTTAAGATCTTTCTAAAAGTTTTTTCAGATTGTTAATACACCGCCGTAATTCAGAGATAATGATGTCTCACTTTTTGCTGAATAACAAGATAATTACTACGTGTTGAGTAATGAAATTTTCAGAACTTGCAGGTAATATATGCAGCTACATATCTTGCACAGGAAATTATTTCATGTTAACTCCTTTCCGAGATATAGTCCTACAAACATTGATTTACCAAAAAAATACGAAAAAATACGCACTTTTTCATTAATTTCTATTTTTTTCTCATTATACAGTACAAAGAAAATTTGTATGTCTTAAGTATTGAAAAGACAACATTCCAACAATTCCAACGAGGTACGACAATGCAGTATAAGTTTTGACTGGACGTCACAGCAGCACCTCGAAGTCAGGGGCCTATCTTTATGAAATGGATAGTAGGTATTTTGCCTAGGGGCGCCAAAGGCCACTGTTACGCCACTGCACTAAGCGTATTTTTTTGAATTTTTCTCCTACCTCTAAAAATAAACGTAATTTGCTGCAGGGTAAAAAAATTAAACTTCTGGTTTTCTCACTTATTTCATGAACCAATATTTCACTAACAACCCTATAGTATGGCATTAGCCATTTTTCTAGGAAAAATTCATAAGAAGTTGTATGTTCTTAGGAATGAGTTTTCCAGACTATTTCCTCGAAAACGACATAGTTGATTTTCTTCATATTTTGTAAATAAGTACGTCATTTTTAATCTGACAATATGCGTAACTCATTTGTCTAAAAAATCTACAATAGGTGAGTGGGTGCTTTTTTTCGGACCATCTTCTCAAAGTTGATTTTGTTCGTACTTCATTAAAAGATGCTCTTTTAATAACCTAATAATATAGCATAACTCATTTGCCCTGAAAAAAAATCACAAGAGAGTAGTTTATTCTTGGAAATGAGTTCTTCAAAAAAGAAAAGAAAGAAAAAAGATTAAATTCAGATTAGTTTGTTCATATGCCATTAATAACTATAATGTGTCGCAAATCATTTATCACAAAATGGTTACAAACAAGTTTCCTTTCTATTATTATTATTACTATTTACTCTTTCTAACACGATTCATGTGCTTTGTTGATATCACATAACCAAGTATTTGATAAATATCTCTAATACATGATAGTCATTTGTCATTAAAAAGTCCACAAACGGTAGTTTACTTTTAACGCTGAGTTTCCTTCGAACAAAGTTTTCCGAAAAAATAATTTTGTGCGTATTTTTTCATAAATGTTTCAGTAATAATTGCAGCATAACATGATTTACTTTAAGATATTAAAGTGGGCAAGGTTAGTCCGTACCTTTTATTCAAACACATGAAGAAAAAGTCAAACAAATGGAGTTTCTAAAATAAACTTTACTTTTCCTATACTTTTTTTCCCCTATGAAAATCATCCTGGAAAAAATCGCCCTAAGAATAAACTACCCCTTGTGGATATTTTCAAAACAAATTAGATACCTCATATTGTCACCTTATTCATAAAATATTTATTTACGAAATATGAACAAAATCTGTCATTTTTATTTTTTTAGAAAATAATACTAACACTAACCCACAACAATAAACTACCCCTTCTGGCCCAGAAGAATGACTTATGTCATTTTATAAGATTGTTAGTGGAACACTGATCTATGAAATTTGAACGAAATTGTTAAAGATGTTTTTGAGAAAATCGCGAATTTTAATTTTCAACCTTCAGTAAACTACTCTTAATTTTAGGGTTAGGAACATAGGCCGAACTAGAAGCAAAGCTGGCCCTCCCCGGAATTTTTCTACTAGACGAAAATAATCTCATTAATTTACCCATTTACGCATAACAGTTTTAGTGATGCTTGCATTCGACATATTTAATAGTCTATACCTGTCCGCCCAGCGATTTTTTTAAAAATATGATCTGGTGTCTGGATGTAATAAAATCCCTGGACCAATGTGATAGTGGGCAGTATAGCAACCTCTCGACCTGCGCTGTGTGAGATTTTATTTATTTGATAGCTTCATTAATGTAAATTATTTTTGTATTGTTTCAAATAACAAACTTATTAACAGTAATTTTTTTCTTGTTTATATATGTATGATAAATCAGTCTTATTGTTACTATTTTATTTATAGCATAGTTATGTTTGAATAGATAAGATTCTCAGAGCAAAATATTAAGTTACACTAAAGAAAAAAAAACAAAGGAAAGAAAGAAGCAGCCGAATTTTTCAACTACTAAATTCAAGTGATTGTTACCCATTCAAAAGTCACTATTCAATAACGTCTGATGCTTTTCCTTATTATTATTATTATTATTATTATTATTATTATTATTATTATTATTATTATTATTATTATTATTAATATCCAACCCTAATAGGAATCTTTAAAGACAATGTGATCTATTTCCCTTTGTCACATCTACATATATCTGTATATACAATAGATTGTTACATTAACAGAGCGAATGCATAATTAAGAAGAACAAAGTTGAGGAACCTTTGTGGATTTTTGCAACATTCAAAGTAAGTATGAACTGAGTTTGTGCTTACACTCTTAAGGTATAAACTGTAACCAGGCGCACATCAGAAATTTTTGTGCAGGGTGTCGAAAGTTGGAAGGGGTACAGTATTCCAAGACAAAGACACGACGTTATTCTGCATCCGAGTAAACGATAAAAATTTCCAAGTAGCGGAAGTTGTGTACCCCAGGAACACTTTTTATATTTTGTTTTTAAAAAGGGAATATGTTTGTGCCATGCTAAAGAGAAAAATATGTTCTTGATAACCTTAATAATTAGCTTCATATTGTATGTTACATGAATATCGCAGCAATAACAAGAGCCAGAGCATTTTTAACCTAGTAAGTCATCTTGTCTCTTGGTATGGGGAGGCATTACTAAGGGACTTATATTGTTGTACCTCGGGACAATCATAAATCTGATGATAATTGATTATTGCCAAGTAATTCGTTTGTTAAATTAAACACTTATAAGTGCAACAGAAACCATAGCTTGCTTCCACTTTCTCAATAGAATGGGAATTTTTGCATTGTCAAGTAGAGGAGACCGGGATATTCAGGAACACTTAATCTTTGATTATAAATAACTCTTTTAGTTTTAGATTAAGATTTCTTGTGTACAGAAAGATTGGAGTTTTTTCTTGTTTACTAAAGTGCAGAGGAAAGTCAAAAGTAAAACTTTTCAAAAAATCAGTGAGATGTTTTAAAAATGTACCCAGGTTCGGGATTGCCCCAGTAGTCGGGGTAATCCCAAATATACTGTTTACTTTGAACTTTCCTTTACAAAAGAAGCGAAATGCATTAAAATACATTAAAATTATACCGTAATTTAATATTTAAATCTTTAATAAGAATTACAATTACAAACGTAACTCCAGTTAATGACAAACATAACCAGACCTCATCATCTTTGAAACTATTATAAATGAAAGCTGATAGGTAATAGGCTAAACAAAATGTACTCTTATGAAATAAATTCAGAAATAACGGTGCATTAAGTAAAATATTCGTTAAAATGAAAACATTTGGAATTGTAGAAATCACAGATATGCGCATTAATGTTTTCCTTCCAAATACAGTGTTCTTTATAAGTTAAATGTTCAAATGTGGTTAATAGGCTGAACAAAATTGGCTAACTGCTAATGGACAGTAGTAGGCTAATAAGTTTCTAAAACACTCTGTGAATCATACACAAAAAATGTAGCCTATGATGAAGGATCTGATATCTAAAATAGGGTTACTGATAGAAGAATAATGAAGTAGGCTACTAATGGCCTAAAATAATAAATATAGCAAACCATTCTAATTAATAAATCTAATAATTCTTATTAGCAACACATGATCTATTTCCCAAACCAATTTCATTAACTTATTACTCAATTTTCAATTAAAAAAAAGCTATTTAAAATTTTTTGATAATTTATTTCACACTATGAAGTATTCCCGAACACTCCGAGATAATGGCAAACATTCTTTCTGGCATTTCCCCATGAGACGCCATTTTATTGTTAAAGTTGAAACTAATTGTTGACTGCATGCAGGCTAGTAAGATTACGAAGAACCAATGCTCAAATATGGGGAATATATAGCCTCATCTGTAACAATATAAGTAAGATAAGAGCGAATGTACCTTGCCCAGATTGTTTAATCAATGTTATAAGTGAATCGACAAAAACTATAAATTGTATTCTTTCTGGCAATCCACTCAACTGACTGTTACCAAATTTATGTCACACTTTTCTAGGTCTCTCCGCTAGTGTGCAGCAAAATCGTTTGTTTTCCAACAAGCTTTCTTGGGCATAAGCTTGGGTGTTCCGCACTACCTCAATGTTCGCGAATACCCGGTTTTTCCTAACTTTCTAAATACAAGGAATATAATGTTATATAAAATAAATAATATTCCAGCTTTATCACATTGTTTGCTGAAATACCATGCAATGAGTATTTAACTGGGCATATTTTTTAAATACAAATTCGTAAGTTTATTCGGGCCACATCAAATAGCTATCATATGCAAAATAGTGTCCCTTGGTACATGAAAATTCGTGTCAGTTGTACATGGAAATTGGTGTCCCTTGTACTTGGATCGCAATATTTATAAATTCAAGTAAACTTAACGAAAGGAGTGCATAATAAATTAAAGTGATCAGAATGTAGAAGCTATACATAGTTTTCTTAAGTGTGCTGGAGCATTTATTTGTTACTTCTACTTACGCGCCAGTAAGAAAATCTCCCCAAATGTCAGCAAGAAAAGAAGAAATACTTTGATATACGAAAAACATATATTGCCTCCCAGTTCACTTTTTCTCTCTATATGCAATTACTTTGTGTTACCCAAATGAAGTATAGGAAACTGAATTCAGTGATAGAAAGGCAACATTGGTACGAAATTCAGGAGAGTTGTAGGTGCCATGTCCCCTGGTACATTGTGCCCCTGGAACACACGACTTTCCCTACTTTCCCTATACTCGCAGAAAAAATTAAAGAACTAGATTCTTTCTGTAAGAAAGAAAAGAATAGAGATATAACGTAAGTTCAAATCTTTAAGCCACATTAATAATTTGTTACTAAACGATTGCATGCGGTCCAGATCGGATTGACTTCCCATGAGTGCGCCCTGCTACAGACAAAACACAATCATTTTTTAAAAATATGATTTTTTTTTTTTTAGGATCCGATGGACCCCTCCGTTGGTGCCCCCTGGCTGTAACTATATTTTCCGACTTTCCCTACTTTATAACTATCCAACTACTAACGATACTAACGATACTAACGATGCAACAACAGTACGCTAAGATGCTCATATGTAATTCAGGAATATACAAGACGTATATGCTGTGCTGCAAAAGGTATACAAGCTTTCTCCTCATATCTATCCCGTCTATTAATATAAAACTTGGTATAGTCATTTCTTCTTTCCCATAGTATTTTTCGAGATACATTTGGATTGAATGCTTTTACCCGGAGCCACTCCAGAGGGGTCCAAAGTTGATGGGAGAAATTTCTGAAGGGAATTTTCCCCACATTCTCCCAATTTTCCCTGTTCAAGTAGGTTTGGAACCCAATACATAGCACCTCTGGAAAGCTTGTTTCATGCTGAAGAGAATGAACTATAAACCACGACTTTCCAATGAACAGTGTTGATGTAATAGCTACTGTATTTCACTGCGAATCTACGATTTTCTTTATACTAACAGGGTTAATGGGTCCCAGGGACTTATTTCGTTGTCCATGGCACCTAATTTTTTGTGCATGAACATATCTTTGTTATGTTTATCGAATGGACTAGCTTTGATTCGGAAGTTCGGATGACAGGTTCATGTTCCTTCCTTGTGAGAATATGATAGTCAACGTTTACGAATAGTGTACTTTCGCTCAGAATTGCACGAGTAAAACAGCAATGGAAAATTGAGTTTTCATAATTAGAGTAGAATTTAGATAGTTTTTAGTAGCAACTGAATATAGGAAATATAAAATTAATGTAATATATTTTCACTGAACTGTTACATGACAGTCTTGTGTTAGGAGAACTAAATAACTTGAAGAGCTTATAATGAGTGCGGGGAAAGGGGGACTCAGAATTTTATATATATATATATATATATATATATATATATATATATATATATATATATATATATATATATATATATATATATACAAGGATCCATGGCCTCCCTAGGAAAATATCCTAGTTACGCCAATGGTTAGGAAGGAAAAATTATATATCTATATAACGCCCTTTGGGAATCTTACAGAAACTTTAAGTTTTAAACTTGATCGTGTTGGAGGTAGACCAATGTAGAATCCGGAAATGAAATGTTATTGGGTTGATGAGAATTATATCAAAACGAGTTATTGACGTAAAGGAAGAGTAGGTTTCTGCTTCATCGACTAGTAAAAAGCTTTCGACCGGGTCAATTGGACCAAACTTCTGAAAATACTTACAGAAATCAGGATCAACTGGAGAGACAAACCACTCATTCGCAACCTGTACATAGGACAACGAGTGAAGTTGCACTTGAAGGAGAAACTATTAGTGTGGAGATTGGAAGAGGAGTCAGACAAGGATGTACTATGTCGCCTCAATTATTCAAAGTTACAATGAATGTTTAATGAAGGAAACAATGGAAATTGGAGATTTCAAGATTCAAGGGCAGATCATTAACAAGATCAGGTATGCAGATGCCGAAGAAGGACTACAGAAAATGATTGACAAAATAGTTGACACTGGGAAATTATATGGAATCGAAATCAACATAGAAAAATCGAAAATCAGGAGAATATCAAGTAGAAACGTGACCTTGCGGCTCACAGTAGAACAAGGAGAACTTGAAAAGACCGACAATTTCAAGTATCTGGGAAGTATTTTAACGAGAAACTCTTACTGCACCAAAGAGATCAGGTCACGAATTGCCATAGCCAAAGAAGCATTCAACAAAAAGAGACCACTCTTAACTAGTAGGCTTAATACTGGACTAAAGAAGAAGTTGGTCAAGTACTATATATGGAACATTGGGCTGTATGGTTCAGAGACATTAAGGAAGTTAAAGAAATATTTAAAGAGCTTCAAAATTAGTGTTGGAGGAAGATGGAGAAGATAAAATGGGCAGAGAGAGTAACAAATGAAGATGTTTTGAAACGGATAGGAAAGAAGAGAACGCTTCCATCCAGCATCCTTCTGAAGGCCAATTGGGTTGGACATATCTTGCGAAGAAATTGGCTTCTTCATACCGCCATAGAAGGAAGGAGGAAAGAAATGCGAGGAATAGGAAGAAGAAAAAACATAACTGATCGATTATTTGAAAATAGAAGAGAACTGGAGTTAGAACAGGAAGCTGAAGACCGAGAAAGGTGGAAGAAATATTTTCAAGCCCGAAACTAAAATTAAAAAAGAAAGAAGTTCCAGGATCTGCCAAAAGGCATAATAATAATAATAATAATAATAATAATAATAATAATAATAATAATAATAATAATAATAATAATAATAAAATAATAATAATAATAATGAACGGTATGGGTTCTAGGCGAGTGAACATCTTGATATTAGGACGAACATACAGTCATCTAAAAATCCGTTACTCAGCATGTTAGAGGCCATGGTATATGTAAATGCTCTAAAATCTTGAAATCGATTTCTTTTTATGACCACCATCACCTATCGTCGCTTGAAAGTAAAAATGGTAAAAATAGAAAAAAATAGAGAAAAAAGAGAAAGATTACCCTCAGAAGGTTATGCAATAGTATAATATAATAAAATAGCAACATTGTGCATTCAGTTAGGTAAATGAGAGTAACAAAGTTGATGATCAACCACTATCAAATAGCATACTCAGCGCGCACACTCGGCTTACGCCTTCCTCGCTCTAGTAGGGATACAGAAGTGGATTCTGCTTTCATGTATTATGTTCCATTTTGTAAGTCTTTTATACACACAGAGGCCGCGGTGGCTCAGTGTTAAAGCATTCACTTCTGGTTCGCGACCTCCGTGTGCATGGTTCTTGGTTCCATTCTCGCTAGTATTGACTCAGCATCATGAGGCAATTGGGGAGCTCTCTGAATAAAGAATCTATGCGCTGGTCGCTCATCACCTATCTGAACGTGAGCAATCTGGATGGCTATAACTTTCATAGCTGTAACGTCAGGATGTTTAAAATTGAGTACTTCTTAGTGCTCTCCAAGATATATTTCTGGGTATACCACTGATCAGTATTACACTAATTATTGCATTTAGGTAGTTTATAATTATTATAATGTATTGGCGCGGCTGAGAATCTTTTTTTCTTTCTATAGTGTTATATAAAAGTGACCAACTCATCAACATACTACTAGAGCTAGGAACATAAAATTTTGACAGGAATCTCCCTTGCTATTAAAACAAGTGTTATGAATTTTTAATAAACTTGTCTTTGGGTAAAATATGAATGGGGAATATTCATCTCTTTATTTTGAATACTGTTGCTTCTTACGAAATACATTTAAAAGTTAAGGAGTTCAAATATATATATATATATATATATATATATATATATATATATATATATATATATATATATATATATATATATATATATATATATATATATATAGATAGATAGATAGATAGATAGATAGATAAAAATTGTAATATAAGATTCCCATTAAAAATTACTGAACATAAGTCTCATAATTTTTTCGAAAATTCCGCTTTTAAATAAGAAAAAGGGGCAATGTGTATTTTACACATTTCGACTCTTTATTGTGAAATTGCGAAATGTAACGATTCTCTCAGTAAGAGACGTGTGGAATTCGGTATTTAAGCTCTTAATTCAAAATAACAGAATACATGTTTCGACAATTCCGCTTCGAAGGAGGAAGGGATCAATTTTTATAATATTCAAATTTCCGATTCGCTATACAGAAAAAATATGTGAATATTCGTTTAAGTTGAAGGTAAGAAGTCTGGTATATAAACTCCAAACTGAAATTATCGAAAACGCGTTCAAGCTTTATCAAAATTTCGGCTTCTACAGGGGTCAATTTTTAGCATTGAAATTTTCGATTATTTATTCAGAAAATGCTTCATGTAGTATTCATTTTAAGTTGGAGGCGTGAAATTCGATATAGAAACTCCCAATCAAAAATGAGTAAATGTGTGTTAAGCATTTCCGACAATTCCGCTTCTAGAAGTAAAAACAGGAGCAATCTTTACAATATTCAAATTCTAGTTTTATATTCATTAAACCTTATTCTTTCTGTGTGAAAGAATGTGCATTTCTATTTGATTTGTTATAAGCATTCGTTATTTACTTTAACGTGTTTAATTAAACACTTAACAGTCAAACTCTACTTGAGGGGCCAAGAAGTAGCTTGGAGGGCTAGGTCTCATTTACTCCCCCCCCCCTCCGCTTTTTGGGTACACTCCTGTAATCCACTATCGATAATACTTGCAAAAGAAAATAATTAACAGCACAAGAAGTAGATGCATAATATATAATTGTAGGAGCAAGAATGAAATATTTAGGGTGGGCGCATTACCCATTCCCGAACAACGACAGGCTAATTATCAAACGCCTGGGACTAACCTTTACACTCTCCTCTCTCTCCAAGACTGTACGTTGTGCTAATATAATAGATCTATGAGTGAATTTTCTCGGAGTTCTCCTATTTCCTCCCACTTCCGTCATCCCACAATTATCACCCTTCTCTCTCAGCCTTTGTTCACAATCATCGGATGACACTCTCATATGATGCATAATTATTTGCCGCCTGGCTTGGATCGTCCGTATTGTGAAGAATGTATTATCCCACTGAGTATTCAGTACATTCTTGTCGAATGTTCTGAATACTCAGATTTCAGAGAATGTACGGACTGCCGTTTACATTTGACCATGCATTGGGTAATGATGTTGATATTAAAGTTGTTCTTTCTTTTATACACACTTGTAACTTTGCTCACGTCCTCTGAGTGCTTTTAACCTTTTTCTGCTATTTATTTTTTGCACTTTCATATTTTCTTCTGATTTAAAGAATTATCTTTATTATTAATATTATTTATTGTTACTGTTATGTCTTTCTTATTTATTGTTATTGTTCAGTATTTAATATTTATTGTTATTGATTTTCTCTTATATTTAGGATTTTATTTTTTCTATTTTGCAGCACTTTTACCTTTCGATTGCTTTGTTCTTAACGTGTGTTTGCGGCGATTCGTGTTCTGTGCAGTTGGGTTGATCGGGACGGGGAGAATAGTCTCGATGCTAAAGTCCCCATTAAACCTTATTCAATCAATCAGTTAATCAGTAACCGTCGGAGTTGTATTGAGAATATACTGTATCTGTCTTAATACAATAGACAGAGAATATACTGTATCTGTACTAGTGCAGAATACAGTAAAAAAAATATAATAAGTATAACTAATGTTACAAGCAAAATGTATCTGTATATTGTAGAATTGCCACTTGTATGTCCGGGAATTTCTGTCCAATGACCATCGCACGTCTAGTTTCATAAACTGCAAGCACATAAAAGTTAAAACATTCTAAAGAAAATCATTACAGAACAGACTTTGAAATTTTCTTTGTGTATCTTTAAAAAATGAAAAGAAAAACATTTAAAACAAGAATTTTAGGAATGATCAAAAAAATGGATCAAAAGATTGCGATCTTGGCCAATAATTAGTTTTTGGATCAGGAGCCAAAAATTTTTGAACGGCCCGTAAATCAAGTTTTTATGTTTTCTACGGAATATGCACATCATATTGAGTTAAGTGAGAGTTTTGGTTTGGCTACAGTGTATGTAGTTCTCCAGATCTAAGGCGTACAAGAAAATTTAGGACTAGCTCAGGAGAGTAATGCTCCCGGAAGTAGGAACGGAAAACACAGTTCTGATTAGTTGGCGTTATCTATGTCTTGCCACGTTGCATTCAAATAGCAGAATTCAGACGATTGTTGTTGTTGGTCCTCGTGGCCGAGTAGGCTAGCGCTATATGCTAATAACGAAAATCTCTTTTGGCGTGAGTTCAAACCCGGCCCGAGGAAAGTTTTTTAAATATTTTTTTTACATTTTTATAACACTTTTTAAATTAAAATAATACGAAAATAATACTCAAAAATGTGATTTACTTACTTTTGTGCAGATAAGTAGTAGTAGTAGTAGTAGTAGGAACGGGTTAGAAGCCCCGCAGGGCTCGTTTTGTTGCCCTTGTACTCCATGATATAACGCTCGTTTTGTTCTCTTGTATTAAATGATATAGATTTTGTGACCAACTTAAAACAACTGACTAGAATAGGGCGTAAAACAACTGGCTAGAGTAGCGCGCGAAAAAACGTACTTCCGGGAGTATTACTCTTCCGAGCGGGTCGTGAAAATTTTTGATTGAAATATATTGGATCTTTTGATTCAAAAAATGAAAAACAAGTGACACATACAATGAATAGTTATCATGAAAACAAATTCCCTATCGCCATTATTATTATTATTATTATTATTATTATTATTATTATTATTATTATTATTATTATTATTATTATTATTTATTAGAGTAAAACTCTAGCAACATTCAGTTTACTCCTGTAAGAAGTAGAAACACATAAAGTTTCTTTTTCTAAGTGTGTCTATTAAACTAGACGTAAAACTTTGAATTTCTACAAAGCAATTTATTTCGATTCAAAATTTGTGAAAGAAAAATGAGTACTTATAAAGTTCATTGTATTCTAGCGTACAGTGGGCAAGGAAAATAAATTTCTTGTCTACAATTTTGGTTCAAAAATAACTACGGAACGAATGGGTGAATTTGCATACAGCTTTCTTTTGACGGAAAATACGGGTAAAATATAATACTGAAATATCAATTTGTGTAATTTAATCATTTTTTCAGATTACTGTGAATTTAAATTGTAGTCCGGGGTATTGAATTTTGGTGACCAACCTACAAGCTACATTAAAAGGTTTCGTCTCTGGCGTTTTTAAACGAACAGAAAATATTAAAAAATAAAACAAGAAATGTATACCTACAGGTACATCATCAAAAGTGTCTAAAATCAGTGCTGACGAATTAATAACAAGGATTTTAAATAAAATTTTATATGTAAGAGTGTTCACAAAAGGATAATGGCGGCAAGTGTTATTGATTTTTTATTATTTTTGAATGGAAGTCCGAAAACATGATGGGCCATATTCAGAGTTGATCTTCGTTGTTTGATTAGTTATTTCACGAGTTTGACTACCCCATGATTCAAACGTTAGTGAAACCCTTAGTATGATGTTAATCACTCACATGTAATAACAACTTGGAATAATGTCCAATACGTTTAGAATAGCAACTAAAATTTGTATAATATGTAGAACAACACTTTCCTTCAAGGCCGTACCATGACGGGAGGAGAGATTAGGACCACAAAGGAAGTTATATACTAAGTATTATTTTGCTTAAGTCATATGCAGTAATGATTTGAGAAGGTTTCCCTTGGGAAAATTTTCAAAACATGGGGAGTAAAAGCAATACTGCGAAAATACCGATAATCAACGTCGAGCATGATCAGATATATGTCTCGGGAGGAATTTCGTATCTTTGAGGGAACGGAGAAGGGAGGGAATTGCATCCAGGGCACCTCCTCAAATCATCACTACACGTATGTTTGGAGTCTTAGGAAGATGCTTCATTAACATAAAGGAGCATGGGCATCCGTGTGACATGCGGAAGTTTGCCAAATATCAGAAATATCAGGAATAGTGGTGGCTCGTGAGAGATGTCACATCGATAAAAGTTAACATGTTATCGCTACAAGTTAGGGAAAGAAGCTTCAGAAAACTATACATAGAAATGTTAGCAATTACATAAGCTATCTTTCCTTAGCTCCTAACGATAAAATTTAAATTTTACCGGTATGATTTCCTTCAAGAGCCGCCAGCGATCAGAAAATAAGTAAACTTAACTGAAATTCTAACTAACTTACATTTGTTGTAAAACATATATTGTTTAAAACGTCTATTTAAATCAACGTTAAAATGTATACTTAATTTGGATTTTCTGTACTTTTAAAACTCCTTTTAGTAAAAGGGATTCCTTTTTTTCTTTTTGCATAAGGTCTACATTAGGCATATCTTTATATTAAATAAAAATAATTTTAAAGATTTTTTTCATCTCATAACATAACCTTGGTTTCTCAGGTGGCTCCTTCAATCACCCTGATTTCTACATACCCAAATTATATCCAAAACTCATTAGTGCGGTTAATTGGAATTTTACTTACAATTTTATTTTTATTTATTTATTTATTTTGCGGATTCCATGACCTTACTGTTACAGGAGGAAGTAAAGCGCTGTCAATTAATATGAGTGGAAAGCTTAAACGGTAATTTGAATGTAAAATATTTCGTTAGTTAGATGGGTTGGAATTTAACGTCCGTTTAAACTCCGAGGCTATATGAGATGTAGACCAACAATTAACTTAACGGAATTACGTGAGCTCCCACTGAGAATTGAACACAGGTCTCCAGAAAGTAAGATATTCTACAAGTATTGAAAGTTACATTTCATATCGCGTAATTTCACAATTATGGGAACAAATATTAGATAAGATCAAAACAAATAATGAAATGCACATGTCTATATATAATTCAACTGACGGAAGTTTTAACTCGAGTATAACCTAATACGCGCCTATGATGTGGGAGACCCGGGTTCGATTCACAGCGGGAGCTCATGTGGTTTGGATTCCACGTTAATCAGTAGGTCTACGTCTCATATAGCCTCGCTGCTGGACGGGACATTAAACTCAAAATCAACTCAACTTGAGCATAACCTACTAATAATAATTGACAATAATATACAAACACGTCTTCGCGGTGGGAGACTCGGATTCGATTCTCGGCGGGAGCTTATTTCATCAGACCCTAAGTTATGGGTCAACATTCCACATAGCCTCGGTGCCAAAAGGGAACATCAAACAAATTCAACCCATGAACCAATTGTTAATATTACCCAATAACATGGATATTTGTTGTTTTCGTTGCTTGTCAATCAGATATGCTTCATTTTTCGCATTTAAAGAACCGTACGTATTTTTGTAATTAAATCCCAAAGATAGACTGAAGCTAATAATAGTAATTAAGTGATATTTTTGTTTGCCTATCTTTTAGTAATGCAATGTGTTCACTGTCATTGACTTCCATTCCATTTTCCGATCCTGCGCTTCAACCCCTTTGCTGCCATAGATAGGAGGCAGCAGTGTAGTTCTGCTGCTAAAAATAACATTTGACAGAGAGAAAACGCTGGAACAGGGGAGAAGATGAAAAAAGAAACACAAGAATCTGTCTACCCAAGATGGCAACGAAATAGAAGCTTGATCTGATTGAAATTTCGAACCAGCCTTCATAAGATTCCTTTTTTCTCTTTCTTCTCCCATTGTGATGGTGAGGAGACTTGCGCAGAGATAGATGATCACCTACCTACACTTGCGAACAGATGGCAAGGAAGCAAAACTTACCTTGAAGATGGTGAGCGTCCACTTTGTGGGTCAAGCGAAAGGTCGTCATGGTCAGAGGCCAAGGACGGATGCTCACACCCCCCGCAAGTCATTTTCTCTGAGCAGAGAACACCGAAAGACAGCATATTGAGAGAAGGAAGACAATCCCGTGAGTAGTAGGCTCTGGCACATCACAAACACTCATCGCACACACACATTGCACAGATTACAGCACAAAAATACACTCGAAATTTCCCCGTACAAAATCGTGCGAAAATCGAACACAATATACCGCTTCATGTGTTATATCACAGCAAGGCGAGAAACACAATCACTAGGCTTTTTTTATGAGGAGGCTTTGGGAACACCTTATTTATTTGTATGAGATGAGAGATTAAAAGCTGTCACCGGCGTCTTCCGTTTGACTGTTTACATTTACATGCAGTGGAGATGATTTTTGCTTCTGCCTTTCACTTCATCTACCTCACTCAACTTCCAGCAGAAGGCTGGATTCTCATGTCAACTTCCGGGAACAGAAAACACAGCCTCGTTCCCAGGCTCACGTGGTTATCCCGTCTGTATGATCGCGCGTTACAACTCTCACTGGAGGTCGCGGGCTCACAGATACAGCCATCACACCCCCGCTATTGATTGGGTCTCCCCTGATTCATACATTCACTCGCGCACAAGCAGAACAGGGTTGCCACGCGCAGAACTCACTGCCAAAAACATCTTTCATAATGATAAAACTTTTTAAAATTTCATTTCATGTTGCAAATATAATCTCATTCGTAGGGATTTTACTGACAGTTTACGCGAAAATCTATAATATCGAATTTGATTATTAACTGATTTTTTCTATCTATGCAAGGTGTGTACTTTTGTTTTTATTACTGTTACATTAAGTGACAAATTCTCATGGAGTTAATGCTTTGATGTCATTCTATTCCTAGCATATCACGCGGAATACTTCATCCCGTGATAGGTCGTCATAATGTACACAAAGCGGCCATTTTACCTCCCCCTCTCTCCTCGTAAACATGTAATATGTCTGAAAACACTTTGCACTGAAGTATTTCCTTACTTGTCGAAGACTAGGATACTAGAACATGTTACTTTAAAATGGTAAAGAAACAAGAATACTGAAAATATAAGTTAAATTAAAAATAACATCGCAGCTTAGACAGGATGTATAATGTATGTATATATAATTATTAATTAATGAACGAGAGTCCGAGCGAGCTCACTTATGGCTAAGCGCTTATGGCGCCTTTGGCGTGAGAGACCTGGGTTTGATTCCCGGTGAAAGCTCATATGGTTCGGATTCCACTTTAAGCTGTAGGTCTACGTCTCACATAGCCTCACTGCTGAAAAGGACGCTAAACTAAACTAAAATCAAAATCGAGTATTCAGAGGAATTTCATTATCAGGAATCATCATTCGGATCTTTGATTACATATTTCTGGGCAATATAATAGACATGTTACGTGTTTATTCTCTGTTGATACTTAAAAGAAATGCTAATTCAGACTTCATTTTTGTTACAAACTTTATGGACAGCAAATAGAAGAAAATAAATATAGTTAGTTTAGATTAAAACAGGTGCTTTCAGTCCTTGAGTACCGTAAACAGAGGGATGCCTACATTTTTTTTCGAAGTATACTTTATCGGAAAATAATATTTTTCGAAAACGAAAAACAGAAAGCTTCGAAAAACGAAAAATTTTCCAAAGAATCAGAAAACTAAATTTTTTCATGCTGTAACATTTTTGAAAAGCACCTCCCCCCCCCAAAAAAAAACTTGAAAAATAGTTTTATTAGTCTTCCAAATTATACTATGCGTCAGTATAGGAAGTCTAATAGAGCCACTATGTTCGTTTTTCTATTCATCTATTTGATTATTGACAGGTATTAGAGCAGTGGTTCCCAATCTTGTTCACCTGGCGTCCACTTTCATATAGGCTACTTTGCATGTTTTACGCCCCCTCCTTTCTTTTGGTGGTTGGTCATACGTGGTTTATGGCTGACCCCTTCTGCGACTTCAGACGCAGCTTTGAATTATCAAATCTTCAATAATAATAATAATAATAATAATAATAATAATAATAATAATAATATCATAATCTCACGAGTTTATATTTATTTCCAGCAAGACTTCTACATATCTTTGTACTGCATTATTATTATTATTATTATTATTATTATTATTATTATTATTATTATTATTATTATTATTATTATTATTATTATTATTATTATTATTAGCTAAGAACCAATCTTTTATGTTAAAAAAGGTGTCTTCCCACTTGCGACAGTCCTATTAGCGACAGGAACTGTTAACTGTCCTATGAGCGACCGATTCGATCTGTTAACTGCGCCGTGAGTCACCGATTCGTTCATACTAAGATAATGGAAGAAGATAAGGTTATCTCTTCTTTAACTTGTATTATGCTAATGTGATTTAGAACCTAACAAAATATACTATGAAAAATTTCGCTCTACCTGAATTTAATACTTGAGAATGCTCTCATTATATTAACAATCTTTTATACGTTTTTCCTAATGTTATATTTTTCAATTAATTTCTATGAATACACTGACTATATCAAGGGGAAAACTAACTAAATATTCAGAGTATCTCCGCCTTTGTCTATGATTCTAATATAATTAAAAAAATTCATGTTAAAATGATACGGAGCATAAGTTTAGATTGAATATGTTTATGGCATAAGAAAGAAATCAGAAAGAGGTAGGGGCGCCCAAAGAGAAGGGGCATAACCATGGTTGCTGTATCACGTCTGGTATATCTGTTATTTAATATACGTGGTTTGCTATATTACGTATACATTTTTGTGAGTCAGGGGGGCGACCCTTGCCTTTCCATCAGGCGCCCATGGAGAAAAGTGTTCACCACTTGAGGATATCAAAGAAATCTAAAAACACGGTGTATTCGAAGAAATTATTACACAACTTACAAATCTCTCGCAGGACTTAACAGTTCGTGTAGTTATAAGGGATTATATCAGATTGCTACACGACAAGATTTTATGTATAATTCAAAAAAGGGAGGAAGGCAAATTAAGCAATTAGTTTACGTTTTAGTAGCTTACAATAAGGGGGTAGATAGTTTAAAGAGTTTGTTTAAATTTTGGATTGTTTAGAGTAATCTGCATTGTAATTGGTGGAATTGGTTGAGAATAGTCAATCAAATATAAGGGATCTCAAAAGCTGTATTTTATCATTGACATTTTTTTTAATTCATAGAGTCTTAGGAAATCTAAAAAGTAAGTAGTTGGCGAAACTGTTACACGTTTAAGTTTTTCAAAATAAAATATATTACTGTGCTTAGTGGATAATTATATTTGAATCAAATTAAGTACAGAAAACAGAGCTTTTGAAAGAAAGGGATGTTGCAACTGGATTTTCAATAATTACATAGGAATATACTTTTCATGGAAATATCCCTGTTGTCTCGGTAAGTTATTTGATATGTTTTATGTCAAATCCAACTCAAAATTAAATTAAATTTTATTTGCACTCACAGTACAGGAAAAACATATTTGACGAACAGTATCACTTGCACGTACATATTTCATACCAAGGTTGTTCGGGCGCTAATAACGCCAGAGGCAAACATATTTTACAAGATGGAATCATATCATCTTCCATCATCTCAATGTAAGTGAATCGGTCGCTCATAGAACAGATAACAGTTCCTGTCGCTAATAGGACTGTCGCTTCTGGGACTAATTCGTTAAAAAATGACAAATGATCAAGATCTTTTGCATGCCGGATGTGCAATTTCAAGCAAGGTTGACTAATGTTTTAAATGACAGTTGTATGAAAGTTTAGTTTGCATTGTTCTGTTACTGGTATATTATGAAATTGACTATTTTCTTTCTAAAATCTTAATCTTGTTTTGTAAATCAGTTTTAACCTTATATTTTGAATATATTAACCTTCTGACAAGGGCCTTAACCAGGGCAGTACTGCAACCTAGGGGCCCACGGGGAAGGTCCTTTTTAGAGTTCCCACTCACATGTACGTACTTCCCCCTCCCCCGACATAAAACCGGGGCCAGGGAGCGTCACTCGGATCAAGTATGCTGAAAAGTCTTAAAAGGCAGATTTAAAACTTTTTTCTTAAGCAGTAATTTCTTCTCTGACACTGATTAATCTGATGTAATGCCTAATCCCTCATTTTTCTCTTGCAACTGTACAATCATCTGCATAACCTCCACTACTTCACATCTTCCCCACCAAAAAAATGGCGCACCTGTGCCATGAAATCCTTATAGGCGCCCCCGGTGCATATACAAACACATATAAAGCATCAGAAGTAGTTTATAATTTATACAAATGCAACACTTCTCCATTGTCTTGTAGATTCCACGATGATAGAACGAATGATATTCTAATGTTCTTCTATCATTCCCAGAAGCAACACAACCTGAAAGTGTGAATCCTTGAAGATGAATCCTTGCAGATGATATATCTCTCTCCCCACTTCAACATAACTTTCACATAAGAGAGGTGGAATTGCTGCAAACACAAACCTTGCAAAAAAATACCTCCATTAACCTGCTGTCTACAAAGTATCAAAATATTAAAATAACTCATTACTGAAAAAAATCTATATCATCAGTGACTTCAAAATGTATATTTCGCAGTTTTCTTTATTTACATACAATATGTTCTGTATAATTTACTTTACAGCAGCTGTTTGTACACATCTATGATCTAACCCACTTTTCTTAATGTATTATACTAATATTTGACTTATACATTCACATAATAACGTTAATGAAATACACCTAGGAGAGAGTCATTTAATACAGGGATAAAAAAGGACCCATAAAATTCTCATACTGACAGACGCATAATTCAAAGCAAATGTATAGTATGTTGTACTTATTTCGCACAAGCCAAGACCGTGGACCCACAAAGGACTTATTTCACACTGAATCACAGTCCGTAGGAAAAGCCATACGTAGGTAGATCATTTTCAAGTAAGGTTTAAACGAATGAATTCTTTATTTTCTTTAAACATTTTTGGAGGAACAGAAAGAAAGCCAACTTATATTTGCTTCTGCACAAGGCCCTTTATGATGCCCTTAACATGCTTTTTAAAATACAGTGTGTCCGTAAAGTCATGGTGCATATTTGACCGGTCACAGGAAATCAATTAAACAAGATGGAAATGTGAAATCTTCACCAAATAAAGGGAACACTCCCCAAGTTTCATACCTATTCAGCGCAGTTCGATGTGGCTTCCATTTGTTGCCCTACAGACATCTAAACGATATTCAAGTTCTTCCCACACACGGTTAAGGACGTCTGGTGTAACAGAGTGAATAATATCTGTGATTCTCTGTTTTAAATTATTAATGTCGTTGATACTTTCACTGTACAACTCACAGATGAGAAGAAGAACTCTAAAACAGAGGAAGCGGAGAAAGGTCAACGACACGGTCAAGTCCATTTTCGATTTTTAAGGTGTGGTCTATACTTAGATGTCGTCTGCTACTCCGGGTAGTTATCTGTGTGCTATTCCGTGGTGATATTTGAAACCCCCGTGAGAAAAGTGGGCGAGCCCATACCTACGTCACGCTACTTCTGCTAGGGTTCTTCTCATCATCTGTGAGCTGTACACATGTTGCTTCACATAACCCAAAATGTAATAATCTAAGGGCGTCAGATCCGGACATCGTGGTGGTTATAGCTTGCGAGAATCCCTGCCTATCCACCGCTGGGGGAATGATGTATCCAGAAACTCATCAACAATGTCGGTGCAGTGTTGAAGAGCGCCGCCATGTTGAAAGACACCTTTATACAATTCCAACATTTCAAGGTAGTTTGCCGTCACAGTCTGCTCCGCAAAGAAAAATGTGCCTATCACTTTATCATGCCACACCACACGTTCACTTTAGGGGTGTTACGTTCGTACTCAACGTCGGCATGAGGAATTTCAACAGTTTATATTCGGACGTTATGGTGATGAACATGTCCACAGAAATGAAATGTCGCTTCATCGCTAAACACAATCTTCTGCAGAAATGGTTCATCATTGTCGATCTCATGAATTATAACTGTAGCAAATGTGAATTGTTTGGATCTATCCGTCGGTTTGATAGCGTGCAACAGCTGTATTTTGTAACCCGAAAAACGTAGGCTTTTCTTGAACACTTAAGGAACTGTAGTCTTGCTTAGGTGTAATTATCGAGCACACGCAGACTTCTTTTTACGGCTTTTTAGGTAGCTATCCCATAGCCACTACGGAGTCACCTACCGATGGCCTACCAGAACAGAATTTGTGGTGCGCCCTGTTATACACGCGACGATATTCACGTTGCACTTTGGTCAGGAATTAGAAACCCACAGAACATACTGAACTTTCCTCTGTACCGTCCACGTCTCGACTGGCGTGGGCGTAGGCTACTACACAGTTCGTGATGTTGTGTCATCACATGTGTGCGCACACACTTGCACATCATACAACAGAACTGGAAGAGTTTTCCTTTTATTTGGTGAAGATTTCACATTTCTATCTTCTTTTCTGCTTTGTTTTCCTGTTGCTTACCTGTGACCGGTCAAAAGTGCGCCATGACTTTACGGACACACTGTATGTCATTTAAAAAGCTACTTACCTGCAACAATGATTGCTTCTGTGATTTTCCTCTAAAGATATAAATATTTTTCTCTTTTTTTAAAAAAAACAAACAAAAATCGAGTTGAGTTTTCATTTTTGACCAAGACTCCGTGACCAAGAGGCCCCAAAAATTTTAAAAATTACTGAAACTATTTTCACCATAAAAGTTTAAAAATGACATGTGTCATTCCTATATCAAACATGACCCCTTTTGAACATGTTGAGAGAGGGCCCGTCATAGAAGTTTTTATGGGGTCCCCTATACTCATCCTAAAATGATATTCCTACAAATAAACAAGTATCTACCTAGAGCCAGTATAAAAAATATGGTTAAAACTAGAAATGGCTATATCATCCGTTCAAAAGACCCGAACTTCGGTATCACACTTAGGAACAAAGCGTCATACGAGATCTTTGGCAAAACGGCTAAATTAACCAAATAAGCTGATCGGAAGACAAAACAATCCCCTCCTCCACGAAAACCACCCATGTTTTCCGTTGTTATCCGTGGAGTAATACCTGAAATCAGCGATGAAGAAGTTCTTGAAGAACTCAAACAAGAAGGCATTGAGGTCAACAAATGCATTCGTATTAAAAATGACAATGGTCCTACTTACATGGTACGAGTTTTGTCCCAAAATCAGACAACACTTGACTATTTGTTAGCACATGGAGCTCCTATCTATAAGAAACTCCATGGAGTCGAGCCATCCAAGACACCGGGGCCTTTGCCAATTCGGTGTGAGAAATGCCAAACTTATAACTCACGCTTTATTCGCCAGTGCCCAAATCCATCTAAATGTGGCTATTGTGGAGAATCTCACGACACAAAAGCATGCAAAAATCAGCAGTAGCAACCACACTGTTCTACTTGCAAAGAAAATCATCCAACATACAGCTACCGCTGTAAGCGAAAACCTCAGGCCCAACCGGAACGCCCAGAACTGACAGTGCCAGGTCAAAGTTTTGACAAAGCCACACCACCCTCACAATCTTTTGCTCAACCTCTCACTGTCGAAGATCATCTTCGTCATTCACCATTGTACTACAAAATGTTTTTCCTTTCCAACGGGAGCACATTCTTCGTGTAGCCATATCAACAGCCAAATCTTTGTTCAATCTTAACTTTACTGCTATATATTCAGGATCTTTCGTTCACTTCCATATCGCACCTCTAGAGACAGAAGTCTAAAACCAATATGGCAGTATACATTATGGCTCTTACTTTACTATTCGTTAACATCAGATCATTTCAACAACACAAAGTACTTCTAGACCCTCTTCTCTTAGAAGAAAAAATTGATATCGTAGCTCTCAACGAAACAGCTTTAAAACCAGCGTCTTCTGCACGACTTTCTGATTACCAACTTCAACGCTGCGACTACCACGATGTTCGAGCACGGGCTCAAGGAGGAGTGTTGATTGGCTTTTCCTCCCAAACGTCCTTATAGACAATACATTCCTACTGCATTTGCAAAACTTCCTGAACATCTCTTATTCTCTATATACTACCCTTCTTTTACTGTTAATGTAGCTACCATATATATACGACCTGGCCACCCAATACCTTTCACCTTTTTCGATTATATAGCCCATAACTTTAAAAACATAATCATCATGGCTGATATAAATATTCATAGCAGAAGTGCAAGGGAGAAACAACGGTTTACGGACTTTGGGCTAGTGTGTTAACTACACTACAACTTCACATTCATAATCTTCCTGGTCCTACTCGACCAGCCAGCCAAACAACCCCGGATGTAGTGATTACGTCTCTTGCACTTATAAATGACTGCGAGCTGAAGGTTCTTGATACGATTGGAAGCGATCATTGCCCAATCAAACTAACCATCAAGAAGACTCGAGCATCTTTACAAAAGCTAGAACCACAACTTATCCACCGTTATGATAAAGCTGATTGGCCTCAATTTCGGCAGACCGTAAATAACCGTGTTTCCATTTTTCAACCACCAACTTCAGAAACCGAAATGTACAATGTTGTAAACCACATCACAGATGCTTTACATACTGGTGCTCAACAAGCTATTCCTGTGGAGAAAATGTATCCATCTAAGCCAAAATTGCCTCCACAATATCTTTCTCTAATTCAGAAATTACGTCAACAATTTCAAGAATATAAATGAACCGGCAACCAAGAATGTCTCCGTCAACACAGACAATGGCAAAGAACTGTTACAAATTATCTCATAGCATACAAACGTCGCAACTGGATCAGCGCATGTAATAAACTAACCGATGAAGCCTCACCAAGCCGATATTGGAAAACCTTTCATAGACTAACAGGCAAAAGCACTGAACTATCTTACCCTCTGTTGCACAATGATGTCCCTCTTTTTACCGACCAAAATAAGTTTAACACAACTACAATTACAAACGGTCTTTATGCCTGCAATGTCATATATTTCTCATAACCGCGCAGATTTGTCTTCTATCCCAACTCTTCAACCATCACTCTCACACGTCATAGATAACAACCATCATCTTACAGCACCAATCACTACTGAAGAATTTCAACGCGCACTTCGTAAGAAACGAAACACTGCACCAGGCATCGATCATGTTTCCTACCGGCTCGTAAAACAAGCTCCACTCACTTTACTTACACTACTTATTGCTCTCTACAACTTCATTCTGCGCACCGACTTTTACCCAATGGATTGGAAGATATCCAAAGCTTGCATGTTTCTTAAGCCTCATAAACCAGCGCACGCTGTCTTCTTATCGCCCAATACAACTGACAACAGTATTCAGTAAACTGTTTGAGAAAATTCTTGTCCATCGACTCCATTTACATATTCAAGAGCATAACTTACTGCCTATACACCAAGCAGGTTTTCGACCAGGTTCTTCCATTAACGACCAGTTACTTCGGCTGTCTACACTAATAACAAACCAATATAACAAGGCTTTTCCATCTTGCCTTGTATTAATGGACCTTGAAAAGGCTTTCGATAAAGTGTGGCATTATGGGCTTATACAAAAATAACAGAAACTAAACCTCCCTATCTGCTACTTACGTTTCATATATTCATTTTTAACTAATCGAATAGGATATGTATACATAGGATCCGCCATCTCACATCCCACTTTTTCGTATTGTGGCGTTCCACAGGGCTCTGCCCCTCAGTCCACTCATATATACTGTATGCCTCTGATATACCTAAACCTATGCAAAACATGTACATATTTCAATATGACGATGACACGGCCTTTGTAGCATTTGGCAAAACTATGCATCGGATTAGCATGAGATTACAATCCACTCAGTGAATTTATGCAATGGTGTAAAATTTGGAAACACTATCAATAGCGATAAAACACAAGCGTTAGTCTTTTTACCTCCGAAACGCCGCTCCAAGGTTCATCGCAATCCGCAAAACCTCAAAGTCACGCTTAGTGAACATTCTCTGCAAACAACATCTACGGCAACATATCTCGGGGTTGTATTCGACACAAAACTCAACTGGAAGGCTCATCTTGAAAAATATCACAAAAGGCTAATATCCGGCTCAACCTTCTACGTAGGCTAACTGGAACTACTTGGGGATTAAACGCCCCATTGGTACTAAAAACATATAAAATATTCCTTAGGCCTATCTTAACGTTTGGTCACATTGCTTGGTGCAATGCTCCAACAAAGTTCTACGACCGTTTAACGCCACGCCATGCCATGTTGGAACGCTATGCCATCCGACTTGCCTATCGTATAAAATTACCATATCCGAACTTCCTGACACATGAACAAATCAATTTCCCTCACCTTATTCATCATATTGCCGATCTTAGTTTGAAATACATACTATCCCAACTATCAGCCTTGCATCCATTACTTCTTGATACTTTACAAGATGATGCGGAAACTGACGCACCGTATAAATATTTGCATTCAGCATTAAACATTCTTCTCACGTTATATCTAAAAGCCGCACATCCTACAGCTGAAGAACACATCTTTAATATATATCGTATACCCGATCATCTTCCTCAATTGTTTCCATTGTAGCACAATGTCTGACTTCAATATTAACCTTGGGCTGCCCCCTTGTTCCCATCAGTCTCCAGTCGCCCCGAGACAGAAGAACTAACCTGCATTCGTATACCTAACACTGTGTTTGTGACTGCGGCGTGTATGCACTGCATTTCATTTTACATCATCATCTTTATTTCATAAAAGCACAACATATTGTTTCTATACCAAAGTTTTCTTCTGTTTATACCTGCACCATTTAGATGTTTGCTGCTTTCTTGTATACATATTTCTATTTATTCAGTCATCTAATATTTTGTTTATTGTAATTTTTCAGCACTATTTGTTTATAAAACTACTCTTAGACCATCCTACATGATTTAATCCGTCAATGTCGTAAATACTGTGCCAAAGAGAGGGCGTAACCCTCTAATGGCTAGGGTTAGGAGACATACTCCAAAAGCATTTATTCTTTTGGACCTACAAATTGATGAATAAAGTACAACCTACCAATGCCTAACCCTATTACACTAAAAAAACGCTTTTATACAGACTTTTCCAGAGGTTTTGCCTCTGAAGCGCCACCTATGTAGAACCTATGTAGATTTTTGAAAAACCTTTCTACTCCTGATCCTGGACTTTTCTCTGCGTTTTTACAGGACACTGTTCATCAGACTTATCTCAGCCAAGGGTGTACTGTGTCACTGCATTAATCGGGGAACTGTCTTACCTGGACTACTATCCAAACGGGTAGTCCAACCTTACTATCATCTCATCTTATCACATCATATCACATCACATCACATCACATCACATCACATCACATCACATCACATCACATCACATCACATCACATCTCATCTCATACACAGCATCTGGGTATCTGCCCACCGGATAAACTTCATTATGGCGGATCATGGCACGAAACCTGGTAAACGAACTAGCGGTCGACATACGAATCTACCTACTGTTGTCGATGGACCATCTGTTTGTCCCACGACAGGGATCATCAAAGACACGTTCGAAGGTGGGGTCACGGAAGGGATCATTAAAGACACAAGCGAATGTTTCTGGCTCTCGCCAACGGAAAGACTCTCAGACCTCTTGCGCATCTGTCGAATCTTCTACATCAGTCCGGTCCAGGTCGCCTCAATCAAAGGCAAGCTATGCTGCCCGAGTTCAAGACTCACCGCCAAAGAAAAAGCATCATATCGAATACTGTACCAATGACGCCATGAATATAGGACCACCAGCAGATTCTACTCCTACACCTGTTCAGTCATCTTTTTCCATCCTCCTCGACAATTGCGATACCAAGTTCTCCAATGAGAAATTTGTTGCACTCCAGCTAAGGAAGTATCTTCCACGTGCTGCCATCAAGGAAATTGTGCACACAAGAAATGGTTATATCTTTAAAACGCCTGACCCTGATCTATACACGACGATTCGAAACAAAGTGCCTATCGACACTTTCGGAGCACAAGCCGAAATCACCAATCTCACCAATTCGACCCCTCTTACCCAGACGAGGAAGTTAATGATGAACTAAAACTCGAAGGCTACACCATTTCTAAGGTACTTAGAATTTTCAACGATCGTGGGCCCACCTTCATGGTTCGCATCCTCACACTCCATCAAGAGACAATCGACGATTTGCTTGCTCATGGAGCTTTTATATACAATTACAAACATCGAGTCGAACCATCGCGTTCAATGGCACTATTACCAGTTCGATGCGCACGCTGCCAAGAATATAATACGCATAATACAGCTAATTGTAAGAATGACTTCAAATGTGGTTACTGTGCAGGACCACACTCAACTAGTTTGTGCACTAATTTGCACCAACCAGCGAAATGTTCTACATGTCCGGACAGCCACCCTACTTATAGCTACAAATGTAAAGCAAAACCGGACCCAACGCCGCAACATCCAGAACTGGTTGTACCCTTGCGTACTACATCTGCTGTTACAACCCCTCTCCCCACAGTAGATACCTTAGTCACAATAAATCAACTGCTTACTTTTCTTACTCTTGCACTACAAAATATCCATCCTTTCATCTGGCCACACATCTTACAGCAAATCACCCTTGCAGCCAAAACAACATTTCACATTCACTTCACAGGAACATATTCTGGAAATTCAGTGCATTTTCATGCATCGCCAACAACTCAAACCGGTTGAATTTAATTTCATCATGGCTCTAAACTTTCTTTATTTGAACATCAGATCCTTTACTAGAAACAAACTTTTGTTTCAAACCCTGCTACTCGAGGAACATATAACATTTTTCCTCTTAAACGAAACATTCTTAACCAAAGCAACCCCATGTCGCCTACCAGGATATACCATTTTAAGTGCAGACAGTCTACAGCCCGCACAGCGAGCTAATGGGGGCGTAGTGGTTGGTTTCTCCCCTTACTTGCCTTATCGTCAGTCCCATTGTGCTAATACACCATTACCCGAATATATTACCACTATATATTTGAAATCTATTATCATTACCATAGCAACAATCTACATCCGGCCTGGCCACCCCCTCCCAATACAATTTGTACAACATATTTCAAATACCTATCGTCATTATATCATCATGGCAGATTTTAATATGCACAGTCGCTCAGGTCACGATCGTACCAAATTCGCAGCTTTTATCACCACACACACCACTGGAACCATTCATCAGTTACCAAAACCCACTCGGCCAATCTCTGACACAACACCGGACATCGTTATTACGTCTAGCAATCTAATAATTCAAAGCAGTATTTCAGTACTTGATACCCTGGGAAGTGACCATGCTCCTGTTAAACTTACAATAAATCTTCACTCTTCTGCTTCCTCTCGTCCTCAGTTGCCTTCACGCATCTGTTTTCGGTTTGATAAAGCTAACTGGATCTGCTATTGCTCTTACCTTACTAAACGCACTCAACACCTTTCATCGCCTACTTCAGAAGACGACCTCTACAGCACTGTCGATACACTCACTTCTACTATACAGGAAGCTAGCACTCTTTACATTCCTACCACCAAAAGTATTCCATATCAACCTCTACTGCCACCACATTACCTAACTATGATCACACGTTCTCGCCAACTTTATCGAGATTACATTCGCACCCGAAATCCTAATGCCTTACATTATCATCAGCAATTGCAGAGAACTGTGCACAACTACATCCGGGCCTATAAACTTCGGTGTTGGGCAAAAGCCTGTAATAATCTGTCTACCACCAGTCATCCTATCAAATTTTGGAAAAAGTTCAATGCTTTATGCGATAAGGTCACAAAAACTCCCTACCCCATTCTGATCGGCAACTCCGCAGCTCATACAGATACGGAGAAAGCAAATGCCTTTGCAGATCATCTGCAGAACATTTTTACGCTGCCACCATCTGGGATTGCACTCCATGTTGCAGACAAAGCCGACACTTCTTCATTCTTGCAAACCAATACCATGCATGGACTCAGTGTCAAATCAACATGTTACTGCACCCATCACTGTACAAGAGGTCACAGATACCATCAAATGTAAACGAAACACAGCGCCAGGTTTCGATAATATCACCTATCGTCAGATCAGGGAGTGTCCACCTACACTACTCATCCTCATCGCCAATCTCTTCACCTTTATACTCCGTACAGGCTACTTTCCAATGTCTTGGAAAACATCTAAAACACTTATGTTTCCGAAACCACATAAGCCTCCTCATGAAATCTCTTCTTACAGGCCGATTCAACTCACCAGCACATTCAGTAAAATCTTTGAACACATTCTCGTCAAACGCCTTCGTATCTACCTCAACACAAGAAATATCATTCCTCTCACTCAAGCAGGTTTCCATCCTTCTTTCTCTATAAAGATCAACTCTTACGACTCACAAGCCTTATCACCACACACTATAATAGAGTGAAACCATCATGTCTCGCCCTATTCGATCTCGAGATAGCGTTCGATAAAGTGTAGCATCTCGGACTTATTCATAAACTACTCAGGCTCCACCTTCCTACAAGATACATCCGGCTTATCTTTAACTTTCTCTTCGGTCGTCTTACTTATGTTGCCATCAACGAACATCTATCTCATCCCATATTCTTACTATCCGGAGTTGCACAGGGTTCTGCCCTCTCCCCGCTGTTATACATTCTGTTTGTTGCTGACATACCGCGTCTCCCTGAACAAGTATATTCTTTCCAGTACGCAGATGATACTGCCTTCCTTGCTCTAGGAACATCCATCCAGCACATAAATAATATCCTACAAACAGCCATCACAGATTTCACCTTTTGGTGCCGGAACTGGAAACTCACCATCAACGCTACAAAAACACAGACTATCCTCTTTATCCCGCCAAAGAAAACAACTAAGGTTCGCCGCAATCGTCGTTGCTTATCTCTTCACGTGGACCAGGTACCACTACGGGCTACTAAGGCAGTCACCTACCTAGGCATCACATTAGACACACACGTTACCTGGACCCAACATCTTAAAACAGTTGTGACCAAAGCGCATAATCGTCTCAACTTACTTAAAGTCTCGTAGGAACGACATGGGGTCTGAAACCACACACAGTCTTGAACACCTATAAAGTCTTTCTCCGTCCTATTCCCACCTATGGTTTCAAAGCTTGGATTACAGCATCAGACAAATTCTAAAACAAACTTCTTATTCTCGAACGACATGCCATCCGCATTGCATTTCGCATAAAATTACCTAGCCCCACACAAGACTTGTATCAACGCATTACTTTTCCTACCTTGCAGTACCATCTTGAATCCCTTCGACTCTCCTACATACGACGCCGATTTCAAAGCCAACATCCACTACTTTTTGACACAATGCACTACATAGCTCTACATCCCACACCCACACGGTATCTTCACACGTCATTATCTCTTCTATTTACATTATACAATTACACGCTTCCACCTGATGATTCCTCATTCTTGCTTCTGAACGATTACGTCACTCATGTTCATTTACCCCTCATTTTTCCATCATTTCATGCACAGCAATTTTTTCATACTAACTTGGTTCATCAGGTCTTTCATCATAGCCTAGAGTCCCCCTAGGCAAGAAGATAACTGCATTCGTCCACTAATATGTTCCCATGTGTTGTCCTGTGATTGCACCTCATATCATACTTCATCCTCATTAATTATATTACTCTACTACTACGTTATTATCACCTAGTTTCTATTCTCCTGATTATGTTTATTGTATATGTTAGCTAAATAGTGTTCCTAATTTATTGTACTGTTGATCTTTGTTCATATTCATCTTTCATAACAGCTATGTATGTATGTTTATGTTGTCTATATGTATTTGTCTATTTCCTCCACTTAATGTTAAGGAACGCAAAGTTCCTTAAGTCCATTACTGCTATGAAAGAAATTCAATAAAGCACTTAGACCAACCAGAGCTCTTACAACGCTCAATCCATTCACATCACTTCTCTAAAAGAGGGCGTAACCCTCTCAAAGGCCTCAGCTAGCAATGTAAAAAAAGCGCTTTTATATACCTTACCTAGAAACCTAACCTCTCTTGTGTCAGTTACTGTGCCAGCTAGGACCAAGTGTACGTACTTGCGAGCATACGTACAAAATTAAAACATTTAGGGGTCTGACGAAAGTTTTCACTTTCGGAGGGTGTCTTGTTTTTTGAACTTCATCTAACATATTTTTTATTTTCTTCATCTTCATCTGGGTTTCGGCCCTCGGCTACTTTATCACGATGACAGACATTGGCAACGTTAACGGATCTACGAATCTCGATCAGAATTTAGGATTACAACCTCCGCCACTCAACATCGAGCCTAACGGTCGTCAAAAGACGCAACCTCGGATTGTTACGGGAACTCCTCGTTCAGACCGTAACACTACTTCTTCGTCTAGCTACGCTGATTGCATCACTAAAGGACATCGGATTCGTTCTCGATCTTTCTCTGATGGCGAACAAGCCCTAGACCCAAAGATGCAACGAATTACTCCCAATGGTAATCAGACTATAGCTGCCAGCCATTCTATGGATTGGGCATCTACTTCTGCCGATAATCAACAGCAGCAATACCAGTCAGATCCCGTGTACAACTTCTTGCTAACCGACTATAATCAGAAATATGACATTGTTCGTACTGTCTTCCAGCAATTAGTCAAGTACGTCCCTCGTCCTGAGATCCGTGAAATTGTTAAGACACGCCGAGGGATCATTTTGAAATCCAGTAACCCAAATTTCGCCACGCATGTTCTTAACAAGGCAACTTATGAAATCTTTGGGACGAAAGCAAAGATTTCTACTTTACAACCGAGTACACGCAAAACTCATCCTCCACCACGGCGACCTCCTATGCTGTCCGTAGTTATTCGTGGTTTAGGACCTGATCTTACTGATGACGAAATTCTTGCTGAACTTCACCAGGAAGGGTTACCTTTAAAGCGTTGTATTAGGATCAAGAACAACCAGGGGCCAACTGATGTCGTACGAGTGCTGACTGATCAATAACAGCTAATTGACCAACTTCTATCCAAGGGCGCATATATCTATAGACGTCGATATAAGGTTGAGCCATCTCGCACGCCAGCACCTCTGCCTGTTCGATGCGAGAAATACCAACAGTATAATTCACACTCGACAGCTGAGTGCACAAACATCAAATGTGGTTATTGTTCTCGCGAACATCCTACCAAAAACTGTCCAAACCTTCAAAATCCCCCACGCTGTGATCGTTGTTCTGAACGTCACCGAACGTACAGCTATAAACGTAAAGCTAAGCCTCAGCCTGGTCCAGCTAAGCCTGAACTAGTTGTTCCAATACGTTCGGTCGATGCACCAACTCCACCAGCAAATTCGTTACGCCATCCAGTTACTGTCGAAGATCTACTCCGGTTTCTCACTAGTTCTCTACAGAACATCCATCCATTTCTTCGCAACCATATTCTAACTCAAATCATGCACGCAGCCAAACTGTTATTTAATCTACAACTCCATGCAACTTATTCCGGATCGACAGTACATTTTCAAATCCAATCACTTGAAGTTTATATTTAATATGGACAATTCTATCTATGGACTTTTATTCACTTTCGTTATGAGTTACAATTCATTTTTCCTTAACATACGATCACTGTTCACGCACCTACTGCTCTTTACACAACTCCTCCAGGAAAAACAAATTGCCGCATTTGCTCTTAATGAAACTTACCTTGCACCATATTTAACATCTATATACCAAAGTATCACTTACTTCGACACGACGCTCCATCTGGACCACGTCTCTACGGAGGCACAGCTATTGGTATTCGGCAAAGTCTTCCTTATCGTACAGTTACTGTCCCACCTGCTCTTCACTTTCCTGAACATAACATCACGACAATTTATTTTAGAGGCAAAACAGTTACGTTTGTTACTATTTACTATCGTCCAAGCAGAGCTTTCAGCTATGATTTCTTCCGCTATATTGATATCAACTTCCGGCATTACATTATCATGGCCGACCTCAATTTTCATAACTGCTCCAAACGTGACAAAGACAACTTTCTCGATTTTGTTCGGAATGAAACACGAGCTGAATTTCATACTTTACCGAAACCTACACGTCCTATCAGTCACACTACTCCTGATGTAGTCATAACTTCATCTTCACTATCTCAGTCCATTCATATATCTGTACTTGATTTCATAGGTAGCGACCATGTCCCCATCAAAGTCGAACTTCATTGTTCTCCCAACACTCAGCCGAACCTCTTCCTCAGAAGGTCTACTGCTACCAGAGGGCAAACTGGGAACAATATCGCACCGATTTAAATACTGCAGTAACTACGCTCACAATGCCTAGTACGCAATACGAACTTGATCGCACAATCACTGCACTTACTACAGCCCTTCATGGGAGGGTGGAATACGACGGATTCGCACCCTCCCATCGTCATGATGAAAAAGTTATCGGGATTCATCAGACAATGCAACGCTCTACCACTATACCAAGGTCCAGTGGCGATGGTCACGTAGTCGTAGTTGCCGAAATCTGGTGTTAACATTCGCACATGAATGGGTCGTCGGCTGCGGAGGCCCATTGTTAGAAGTGCTCGATGCACTATGTGTTCAGACTAGTGTTGTGAAGGCATGGGAAAACCGGAAATTTTGGGTTAAAAAAGTTTTTTTTTACGGTTTTCCCGAACTTGAATTGAAATACCATGAACAGCAAAATTACTTTTACACTCTAAAGGCATCAGATTTTTCATTTCAGCCACGATCAGCTGATCTTTGTATTAAACAAATTTATAATTAAATTTTGAGATTTTGTTTTACTGATTCCAATGGGGCAGAAACATGGATATTACGCAAAAGCGATGGAAAAAAATTGCAGAATTTCGAAACTTGGGCATGGAGAAAAAAGGAGAGAATTACCTGTGTTGAACGGAAAACAAATGAGAAGGTGTTAGATATATTAGCAGTAGGAGAAAAAAGAAGAATTTTAGATATTGATAAGAGGAGAAAGAGAAACTGGTTGAGATATTGGCTGTGGAGGACGAGCTGGAGGGTATGGTAAAAGGAAAGAGAGAGAAGGAGCTAAGGAAATTGTAGTTGAAGGAAGGTATTAAAACACAAAATTACTACATTAAGACGAAGAGACTAGCTGAGGACCACCGTATATCGAGGTTTCTCACTTGCAACAAGCAACCTGCTAATAATGGAAGAATAGCTTTGATGATGATTATGATGATATGTTTAGCATATCGACCAAAAAAGAGAGAAAAAATTAAAATAATTATTATAATCGAAGCATAACATTTTAGAATAATTTGAGTGAAAACTAAAAACGACTCAACTGTCTATGTCTTTTCTATAAGCTCAATTTGTATAAATACTTTGGACCCATATTAGAAATACAAAATAATGACATCAAACTACAAGTTATTTAAACTAACTATAAAATCAGTCTCACTTGTGAATATAGATTACTAGCATCAATTTCCCAATTCGTTGGATTAAATTAAAAAATAATAATATGTTTCGTTAATCAGTCACTTTTTATTATTACTAAAGCGCTTTCTGATATCGGTCATTTTTAGTTATTTTTATATTTCTCTCCCCTCCTTCTCACCAAGTTGCGGGGCTGAATTTGAGTTTAAACGGTATCAGAAACGTCACTGTTCATCTTAGAGACACCGAACACTATGGATTCGGCACTAATATAAGTCATTTTCAATAAATTTATATATATATCTCCTCCTCCCCCATGTTGCAAGGCACAGCATCGGAAGTGTCATTGTTCATCTCAATGACCTCGAAACCCATGAATTTGATATTGATAACAATAGTCATTTTCGATAATTTTTATATATCTCCTTCTTCTACCTTCCCAATTTGCGATACTGAATTTGCATTTAAACGGGATCGGAAGTATCACTGTTCATTTTAGCGACCCCAAAAACTTTGAATTCGACACTAATATTAATTTTCGATCATTTTTGATATATCTCCTCCCTCCGCCAAGCCACAGGACTGAATTTGAATTTAAACAGCATCGGAAGTGTTGCTATTTATCTCCGCGACCCCCAAAACTATAGACTCCACTCTAATATTGGTCATTTTCGATCATTTTTAAATATCTCTCCTCTCCCCGTCCCCTAAGCTCCACCGTCAAAGTGATATGACAGAAACCATCTGAGGTCCGAACCTCATCTATCTTGAAAATGTGATCGAGATCGGTTGGGTGGTTCAAGAGTTAAGTTTTATTTATTTTTGTACACTTCCATTCTCCTCCACCCCTAAGTTCTACCGTCAAAGTGATATGATAGAAAACACCCCCAATCCGAACCTCATCTATGTTGAAAATTTCATTAAGATCGATTGGCTGGTTCAAGAGTGATGAAGTCACAAAGACAGTCACTTATACTTTTATTTTTTACATATATATCTCCCTCCTCCCCATCAACTATGTTGCACCGTCAAAGTAAAATGATAAAAATCGTGCCAGGCCTGAGCTTCATCGAAATTTGATCGAGATCGGCCGGGTGTTCAAGAGTTACTAGGTTTTATTTATTTTTTTATATACCTCCCGCTCCCCTAGGTTCTACCATCAAAGTGAAAGTTTAAAAAACTTTCCAGCTCCGAACCTCATGCTTGTTAAAAATTTGATTAAGATCGGTCTGGTGGTTCAAGAATTATTAAGTCACAAACTTAGTCACTTTTATTTTTATTTATTTTGATTTTTGTATACCTTCCTCACCTTCTCCGCCCATACGTTGCTCCTTCAAAGTGAACTGTCAAATAACATTCAAGACCCAAAACTGATCTATATCGAAAAATTGATCGATCTCGAGCTGGTGGTTCAAGAGATTAGGAGTCACAAACATAGTCACTTTTAATTTTATAATATATATTTACTTTAACAAAAGAAACACTGACCAAAGCTTAAAACACACACTTTTTTCTTTAAAAAAATTATAACGGTTTCGGATATCTAACATATCTAACATCTAATTTTATTTTCGATATTGTCTGAAGAAGGATATGTTGCTTCCATTGTTGTTATACATTAAAAATTTCCAACGAATGCTTGAGTCTCGGAGCCAAGGCCATACCCATATAGTCAGCACCTATGGTGTACGGAATTACCGATGCTCAATGCTACATTTCTCTTCAGTTTTGGAAGAAGAACACCACTAGTATGCTTTGAAATGAAATGGATATCTAGCTTAACGTCCCACAGTTATGTACCAAGGCTAAGGAAGACGGTGATGATGAAAAATGACTGAAATTGTGGAATGAAGAGAGCAGGAAGAAAAGAAAAAAACTGAGAAAACCTAGGCACACGATGTTTGTCCACCAAAAAATCTTACATGACGCAAGGTGACACCTGTGTGGCTTGTAAACGAGCAATATCTACAGAAAACGCGAACAACCAATTCAGGAAACGATATACTGTAGCTATATGCTACAGGGGCAGATTGACTCACACGGATTGCATAAAACTACTGGGAACACATTCACTCCAGTGGCATTTTTACTGAAGCCAGAAAGTAAAAGATGTAATGATTTTTCTCCTTTTTCATATTCTATAAAAGAATTCAAGTAGTACCAGTACTTGTGCAAGACTCTTGCGCAAGAGTCTTGGTCTTGGTCTTGGTCTTGCACCCCTTGGTCTTGCTCTTGGTCTTGGATATAAGACTCTTGCAAAAACTGCAAGACCAAGACTCTTACGCTCACCACTATAACCTCGAGTTGTGCAAGTTCAATGTAAAATTTACCTCACCCTTTGGGATGACATATTTAATTGCCAGCATTGTTTTAGTCGTTAATGAGTAGTGTGTAGTGTGCAACACTTAACAGTTCCAAGGTATTAATTTTGCGCAGTAACAGTATGCTGATGTATATGGATGTACAGTCAACGACTGTAAAAAGTGGAGGTTGGATACATAAGAAATGATAGAATTTTTCCAGAAGCAGAAAAGTTTCACTGTATGCCTGATAGTTGGACAACCAACATGACAGCAAACACATGCCCGAAAACATAACATGCCAGGATATTCCTCCATTTGGAGGAAAAAGTATTACTATCTGAGAGCATCACTTAGAGAAACAATCACGAGATAAATCTGCAAAAATTCCATTCACTTTAAGATCAAAGAGATAGGAATTAATGCAAAGAAAACGAAAAGAATAATACGCATCATGTAGAGACCGAAAAAGTATGTAAAGCTAAACAAAATGAGAAAAGAAGAAAAGAGGGAAAGGAAAGAGCAAAAGACATGGGAATAAATTAAATTTTAATACTTAAGGATAAACAGTCTCCGTCTTTCCCCCTGCCCCCTGTATTGTCTTGGTTTTTCTCCCTTCATAGCATAAATCTCTTTCAGTATCAAACGCGAACATCAGTTATAGTTTTTAATTCCTTAAAAAAAATGTAACTCAGACTAGGCTCAGACTCGAACACAGAATCCTTAGAACGACAGTCACACACGGTACCCACTTATCTACACAGGCTCTATCAACTGCGTTTATAAATAACCCATTACACGCGCTGTTATCAAATGTGTTAAATCAGCCATTGTCGGTGAGTTACCCCAGTTACACTTGAAGTTTGAATTTTATTTACGGCCTTTAGCTATCTACAGCAACAGCCCCCATGTTTTCATTAAAAGCGTTTGTTCTTTTAGATTAAATCAAGAATAAATTAACCTATTATGAATTAATCTCTTGGGTGGACTAACACACACACAAACAACCCACAACAGACACACACACACACACACACACACACATAATTACATTATATATATACATGGGCGGTGATTAGAGGGTGCAAAGGGGGCAGTTGCCCCCCACTTTTTTGAAGCAACCCATTAATGTATATATCGTAGTTTTATTTGGAAATATAAAGTTTTTGTATGCATTACTGTTTCATAGAAAAATGGTGCTATATAATGTTTGCCGGTGCATGAGTACGTATTGGTTGTTTTCCCGTGAAGTTAAGAAAGGTAGAGGAATTTCGTTTTAAGTGCGACGGAAAACAATCCAAAAATTCGAGCATATTTTCATTCCAGAGATATAGAAGCCAAATCTGTTAAATTCATTTTCAGTTTTGTCAGGAAACGAAGAAGTGATGCCCTTATGTTTCAGAATTGTTGAACAATTTTCTAGTTTAGTGGTCCCTACTTAATACAAATTAATGAAATCAACCACTAAACAAAAAAAGCTGTTCAACAATTGAAAACATGAGGCATCACTTTTTCTTCATTATCAGACAAAATTCAAAACTGGATTTAGCAGGTTTTGCTTCTATATCCCCTTCTTATAAGGGCTCGATATGTTAGTCAGCCGCTTTGAAAATAATTGAGAGAACATTTCGCAAAAACAAAAGTATTTCACAAGTTATTCTTTAATTGAACAAAAATTGACAATTCTTAAAATGGCTTCTCTTCTTTCTAAAGTAAGGAATATTGATTAAAAAGAGCGTAATAAGAAACAAAAACTACCTTTTTCATTATTTTGTAATGTAATATACGAGTGAAGTGGTGTGTGTTTAGGGGTGTAAGTGTATATACAATTAACTTTAGTGAATTCAACATAATTCTAGGTTTTAGGATTATTTTGTATAGCAGGAGTGTGAAGTGATTCTAAGTATTGTGTTTTGATGTGTTCCAAGAAAGTTGAAACTGCACCTAATGGCAACGAACATGTTTCGGGAAGCTGCAAAAGCAAATACTGCTTGAAATGTCGTAGCATATGGTTGTAGTATTTACTGTCTTTCATTTTCTAAGAGTAATAACATACGTTTAATAGCATGTCTGGAATTAAAAATTAAGTTGTTCAATTACCGCTAGTTTCAGTATAACATCTACAAAACAAGACTCGTTATTCATTACTATGATTAATATTATCCTTTCTATTTATTTGGTTTGCAAATTTGTAATTAAATAATCTGATTACACAATTTTCCAGACAGAATTTTAAGATGTTCATGAGCAAGGAATCAAATCTCTTCTTACATTTTCGTTATTTAAGAGTACAAAGGTCTAGTACCTATTTGCGCTAGCCTTGTCAATTTACTTAATAAAATATGAAATACGATATATCGTGCTTTAACTGAAAAAATATAGTATCCTATTAGTTATACAACCTTTCGTCAAAGTGTTAGAAACAACCAGGGAAACTAAGATTGATATAGAAATATTCAGATCATGTCCCCCCCCACTTTTAACGTCCAATCGCCGCCACTGTATATATATATATAGTACATACGTATATATATATATATATATATATATATATATATATATTATTGATTAAGGATTAAATCAGTTATTTCGTAAATTTTTGAAACGGATCTTGAAGGAAGTCGTCGCAACAGTAATGACATCTCGTAGCATTGTTACGTAACACACGCAATATAAATAAAGCTTCAAAAGCAGAAGTCACAGGTTGTGGCGTGGATAATTCGGTAAGGTGTCTGCTTCTGGAGTGGGCAGCGCGGGTTCGAGTCTCGAGTACACCGATAACTTTTTTTTCCAAAATACATTTCTATATTTTTATATATGTTATTGCCCCTAAAATTGTAAAATTGCCCCTAAAATTAGACTAAATTTACAAAAAGTAAGGATTTCGGGGGTCCGGACCCCCAGGACCCACCCTCTGTGTACGTCCCTGGATGCAATAGTTGAAATTGAAATGTGAAACGGTTTAGTCATAAAAAAGTAAAACTGGGAGAAGGCAGTTTCAGTCATACTCGGGGTTCCTTTGCACCGGTCCAAAAATACCGCTTAGATAGGAAATAATTACTACTAGAACCTACTGCATTCTAAATTTAGGTAAATTTCCTATTTAGGAAGATGTTGGAATGAATTTCTTGTTGATAAATAAATTATGAACAGTGGCGGATTCAGAAAAGTAGTTTGAGAGAGTCTTCAGCCACAAATACTTCTTTTATATATATATATAGAAATGACTAGACTTTTTTGGGGGCGGGGGCTTCCGCTTATACGCATAGGAATGACTAACATTAGATTTTGAAAAGGAAATCATGCAATTTGGGTATTTTCATCCTGAAAGTTCCAAATCCCGTAAATGTCCCACTAATTACGGTTGGGGTGATATTCTTGGACATAAGGAACAACCAAGGAAAATCAGTTCACGGGGATTTTTTTCTGTCCCTGAGTTGGCATTTTTGTGGGACATATGCTAAACTATTAGAATGCGATTCCTGTGCCGGTAGCAGAAAATACATAATTTTCTTTACAAATATCGATAATTCAAACTAAGTACTAATACCAGTAGCATCATTCTAATATCAATATTTGTAGACTGCATGCAGTTTTGTGTAGAAAGTAAAATGTATAAATGTTGAAGGGAAAACATTGCACGGAAACGTTATGTTCGTATGTCGAACATACTTTTTTGCACGTTGTGCAAAGTTTATAGTTCAATAGCTATGGTTATACTGAATGTTTACTAATGAACTTGCACTAATGTTTTCCTTATATATCTAGCTATTATATGTTTAAAATACAGTGTTCTAAATAATTACGTTTGTAACTTAAATGCAATTTTCTTTAAAATGGCTTAAATCTTGTGCAAAGTACACAAAGTCTTACGGTACTAAGTTTCATCTCACTAACGCGAAGTACTTTGTTATGTATTTATATTTTTAACCCTCTCTCCTCTATTAGGATACGCACTTTAATAAATATGACGTGACAACAACCCAGTTTGAGGTAGGTGTTAACTATGTTAAAAACTTCGCACCGAACGGTTCAACCATTTCCTTTACGTTAAACAATGTGTTTTTCATTTGTATAATACAGACGTACCCTCATGAAAAAAAATGCGCGTATACTGTAACAAACGATTTTTCGCAATTATTCCATTTTCCTTACGTTTATGGGTAAAATTCAGTTATTAGTAAGTGGAGATAATAGAAAGCAATCCATCCAAGAAGATATTTCCAAAAAAGATAATAAAATAATAAAAATATAACAAAAAACAAAATTATGCTCGGTTTTGTGTATACTGGCAATAATGCTTTCGAGAGAATTTTGCAGCAGCAGAGCACGACTGCAGAGCGAATTTCACGATTGATAGTATCGTAGTATCCAGAAGTTGAATCAAGGAACTAGAAAGTGGAGTAAAATGTTGCATTTATTGGTTTTAAACCTAGAGTGTAAATTGTCTACCAAATATAAATTTGCTTCTGTAACCAAGATGTTGAACGGAAATATAGAAACAAATAGGAAAACTGTTTTCTTAAATTTGGAAGTGACATGCTCTATAGCCATGAGATTTATTTGTTTAAAGACAGGCAGAAAACGTAGTATCTGTGGTCAAGTGGATAGAGTGGTTCTTATACTGTTTTGACACCAGATCGAATCCCATCCCATGCCATCCATTTTACTTTTTTTTTACAAAACATTATAGAAAGTGTAAAATATAATTTTTATGTTAATAGGAACAAAAAGAATATAATAAGGAAATAACTTTGTTTCCTCTAATGGCATATTTATTCAGAATTAGGGTACTGTTAGTAATAGCTATTGTTTTCAGTTTATGGTATGATATGCATGTTCCTCCCCTCTCCGTTTTTGCATAGCAGAAGAAACTTCAACTCACTTCGAGTCAGGAACAGAAAAAAAATACCCGACCTGCAGCCTGACAGTCACAGCGAAAGAAGAACAATAGCTCATTGTCATAAAAAAAATTGATGTTAAATTATTGTTCTAGTGTTTGTGTGTGTGTGTGTGTGTGTTTCTTTTTAGAGTATTGACTCTCTCTGTCTCTCCTTTTTTTTCATATCCACAAGTGCAAGAAATGCAATCATAAGTCTGTGTAAGGAATAAAGAATGCTTTCTTTAAACAAAACTAAATTATACAGCTCTATTTGTGAGGAACACGAATGCTTCCAAAATATGCCATGGATATTAACTATAATCATAACGTTCTTCTGAATTATACAGTAGCGTGAAAAACTGATAATAAAATGATGTAACAGGCATAAGTTTTTTTCTAGCGTGACAGCACATTAAATATAACAAATTAAATTTTGCGGATTACAAATTATCACTTTGCGTGTCGGTGTAGGCCTATTCGTTTTCACATTCGAGTGACGAAAGAAGAAAGTGTGGTGATAGTTATAAAAATCGAATACGAGATTTCAATGGATTCAATTACATGGCCCCTACATATCGAAAAAATTATTTTTCCATGTCTGCCCATCTATTTGTCTGTCGGTTCGTCACGGTTTTACATGCACTGAATTAGAGGCCATACTGTTCAATGTATCTGGAACGAATTCTAGATATAACGTTTTAATAACATACTATCGTTTCGAATTTTATATCCTTCGACACCTAAAAGTAAGGATAGTTTACTGAAGGATGAACATTTAAAATAATTCAGTTTTCTCAAAAAAAAAAAAAAACAGCTGTGACGATTATATTTATTTTTATAACTATATATTTTATTAGCAACTCTCCACCGTAGTATCAATCATTTTTCAGAAAAAATACATATGGTGTAATTTATTGTGTAGTATGCGATCTTTTTGCACAATTTTCTCAACCAAATTTCATAAATAAACGTATCATTAATAACCTAACAATATGACAACTCGTTCGTCATGTAAACATCCAAAAGGAGTAGCTTTCTCCTGATGATTTTACCATTGACGCCTCAGGCAATTGTGTTCATATTTCGTAAAGAAATGTTTCATTAATAAACTAACATACAGCATAAATCATTTATCCCGATAACATACAGAAGGAGACGTTTACTCAAGAATTGACTTCTTTTTTTTTTACAATTTTCTCAGTAATAACTGAGACAAATTTGTTGTAATTTCAGTTAAAATATATTCTGTAATAATCTCACAGTATGGTATAACTCACTTGTCCCGAAAAGAAAAATCGAAAAGAGATAGTTTACTTTGACAGTGAAATTTTTCCTGACGATTTGCTTAAAAATTACTCGATATACTTGGTCCAGATTATAAATAATTTACAATATGGCATAAATAGTTTATCATCAAAATTACAGATAGAAAAGTTTACATTTGACGGTAAGTTCTTCCCGATGACCTTCCCAAAAAATACTCAGGAGATGTTTGTTGTTCATATTTCATAAATAAATGTTACATAAATAACCTAGCTATATGGTATAATTCCCTCATCCTGAAAATCTAGAGGTGGTATATTACTTTTGACATTAAGTTTTACCCTGCGATTTTCTCAAGGACGACTCACGCGATTGTGTTCGTATTTCATAAATAAATGTTTTATGAAATCACTAACAATATAGCATAGCTCGTTTGTCCTGAAAAGATCCACAAGGGACATTTATTCTTGGGGTGACGTTTTTCATGATTTTCTCAGAAATTACTCAGACGCTTTTACTTATAGTCCACATACAATTATATCCTTAATAATTGTAATATATGGATCAAGTTATTTCTAACGGAAATATGACCAATGAGTACTTTACTTTTGGGCCTAAAGTTTCTTCTAACAAGTTTTCCAAAACACGTTATTTTATTGGCAATTTCCCAAATAAATGTTTCAATAATAGCTGCAGCCTAATATGAGTCAGTGTAAGAAATTCGAGCGAGAAAGTACAGTGCGTTTGCTCCGTACCATTTCTTGAATATATTTTTAAATGTTTCCTAATCACAATTTTCGAAACAAAATCGAAAATTCCTTTTAAATGTACCTTGTTGTGGTCAAATGGTTCAAGTGCATTGATTCTGGATTTGATTTCCAGTGAGAGCTAGTGTATTTTTGTCCAAGAGATGTGACACGTCGGCGCAGAGAAAAAAGTGTTTAAATAAGCCTGACCAAACTAATCAATAATACAAAGAAATAATACAATGTTACGAAATTATCGAAGAAACGTTGATAATATTAGGTAGGTGCAACTGAAATGTCCAAACGATTATTGTCAATTTCAAAGGTAAAAAAGTGAAAAATTCAATGCCAGGTTAATCAATGGCCACTCACTATCCTACGAAGAAGTGATTGAGATACCAAAAATGTTGTAATCGCTAGGAGACGTGTTAAAAGAACACAGAGGGCGAGAGAGAGTTTAGTACTGCAAATCATGGATAGTGTGCACCTTCGTTTGAGGGCGAGTATTGAAGTCCGTAGGCCTACATAGGTTAACATTGAAATGAACATTGCAACACAATACCTGTTTAATATTGATCGAGGCTTGCTGACATGTTTGCAGGGTATTTGACGGAGTTTGATATTCTAAAGAAAACGATCCTTGTAAACGACTGTGCCTTCCCCACTGTACACTGTAAGTTAAATTCGTGCTTAATTAAAACTATATTTGTTTAAATTTAAAACTGTTGACCGTTATCACATGTGCATCACGGACAGCAATCCGCCAGTAATTCTTTGTTTCCGCCCGGCGGGAGCTCATGTGGTTCGGATTCCACGTTAATCAGTAGGTCCACGTCTCATATAGCCTCGCTGCTGAAAGAGACGATAAACTCAAAATCACATCACACATCTTTGTTTTCGCATTTGTTTTAGCCCATAAGTGTCTTTGTTCATGAGCTTCGTGGCTAAGCGGTTAGCGGACGCGCCTTTGGCGTGGGAGTCTCGGAGAGAGCTCATGTGGTTCGGAGTCCACGTTAATCATTAGGTCGACGTCTCATATAGCTTCGTTGCTGAACTCAATGTTTGTTCATAAGTTCCTTTGTGTGTGGTTTTGCATATACGTGGCGTGGACATTAAATTTTGATTTCTACGCCATATGTATCTAATTACATACACACTTATAGAACGAACACAACAAACTTGGAATATATTATTTGTGTATAGAAAATCATCACGCGGTGCTGCATGGGAGACCCGTGTGTATGGAATACCATACACATGGCAATCGTGTTGAAAAATGTATAAATAATAATAATAATAATAATAATAATAATAATAATAATAATAATAATAATAATAATAATAATAATAATAATAAACAGAAAACGAAACGATCACATATAACTGCAATGGACATATACATTTATTAAAGCATATAACTGCAATGGAATTAAGTTGTTTCCTTCTCTCCCTGAACGCAACAGCCCTTATTGTCCCAAGGCGTAGAAGAGAACTTGTGGGACTCACGACTTTGGGGTGGTGTGTGGTCAGAATATCGGATCCCTTTGTTGTTAGTCCTAACTTTCTAGACGGATGCAGTTATTTTCGGCAAAATATACAAGCAAATAGACTTTTCTGTTACTATTAAAGTGAACAATTATACTCATTCCCTCAATATGATACTTGTGGTTGCTTAACTGTATACAGACAGTTGATCCATGGAAGGATAGTTGATAACAACAACAGCAATAATAATAATAATAATAATAATAATAATAATAATAAATACCAGGAACTCGACAAATATTCTTCCAAATAATAGGAACAAGTTTGCGTCACACTGTTCACTTTGCTGGACACACCAGTGTGCCGCGTTATACCGATTGTGGCACACTGGAATATAGGGTATGGCTTTTTATTTTTTCCGAACTATTTCAACTGCTTCAATTGAAACGGATCTATAATAATAAGAGAGTGAATTTAGTCTTTTTACCCTTCGACTCAGAAATAAGGTCAGCGAGAATTTCATTAAAAAGAATAATATACTCAGAATTTTATATAGTAGTTTGTTTTATTCGAAATTAATATGTCCTGCAACTGTTTTTTGATTGAAATTATTTGAAATGAAATCTTTAAGTTTTCACGTCCCACGTTGATGCCGGCTAGGTTAAAAGAAACAGTGATGATGAGAAATAAATGAAATGGTCGAATGAGGAAAGTGGGAGAAAACCCCGAGAAAATCCACGCACACGGTGTTTGTCCAGCACAAGGTTCACTTGACGCGAGCAGGGATCGAACCAAGGACTCTATGCACCAGAGGTGAACTCTCTACTACTGAAACACTGCGGAATCTGAAATTATTTAAAGGAGAAAGGGACTACTTTATGAAAACTTGATGACGAACAGATTTGTTAAAAAATATCAGCTTTTCGGGAAATATTGCTTATAGGCAGGGGCGGATTAAGGCTTTTGGGGACCTGGAGCCGACTATTTTAAGGGGGCCCTATGTTAAGAATAGTTTCAGCTCATAAATTTTCTTTGCTGCCTTCCACTGCCTCATAGGCTTATCGAACCACCGAGAACTATGCTGTAATATTTTAATGTGCTCCGAGTTTACAATAATTGGTTTAGTTACATTAATTATTAACAGTTAAATAATTATATTCATTATTAACAGTTAAATACTGCTGATGGATAGACTTAATTCTAACGATACGGCGAGCGTAACGAGCCGAAAGAAATTTAGCATAGGTCTGTCTATAATATAAGTTTAATGCTATATTTTAGTATTAAACAAAGGGATTTTAAGGGGCCCCCTGAGTTTGGAGTCTCGGAGCCTGGGATCCATTGACTGCGCCCTTAATGCGTTAATGCTGATAGATTCAAGGGACCGGGCCTGTCCGAGCTACAAACTCCGATCCGTGCAGACTTCTAGCCCCTGTGTATAAGCTATCTTGGGAAATACAGTAGAGTTTCGCTTATCCGACATAAAACAGGCAGGCAGAACGCCGGAATTTATGGATGTGTTAAGAAAAGATCTATTAAAAGTCAAACTATGATATAATTTTACATATTGCGCATCTAATAATCATGTTTTGTAAGAAATAAATATAATGCATTGAATCAGGGACGTATCGAGCGTGAGGTCCTGGAAGCTGTCCCCTTCCAAAACTCAAGCACTTGTTGAACCTTTTTCCCTTTTGAGGTTCTTTTATATTAGATTACTTTGGGGCAGTGTCCAAACTGTGGGCAATACATTGTTGTTATGATTCTAAGAACATACCATAATGCCATTGTAACTAGGAAGAATTAAAGAACTTTTAAATGGGAAAAGAAATCTCTAAGTTTTACGTACCACGGTTATGCCGATTAGGTTAAAGAAGACGGTGATGGGGAGAGATGGGTGAAATAGTGGAATGAAGAAAGTGGGAGAAACCCGAGAAAACCCACAAGCACGGTGTTTGTCCACCACAAAGTCCACACGGCGCGAGTTGGGATTGAACCAGGGACCCCAAGCACCGGAGATGAACGCTCTACCACTGAGCCACCGCGCCTCCACTTTTAAATGGGATTACAATTTCGATTCCGGTCTGTTTATAACATTAATGTATTAGAACGATACACTCATTGCCATTTGCTATTTTTGTTATGATAGCCATTTGCCATTTGATATACGTAGCAGACAGTTTTCCTTACATGTGTCTCAAAAATATTTTTTTGATTTCGTTTGTGCTACAATGCAGTTTGTTTGAAGTAAATCGGTTCATAAGTGAAAAGTAAGAAAAAGTTTAATAGAAATACAGAACTGTTGCATTATTATTATTATCATTATTATTATTATTATTATTATTATTATTATTATTATTATTATTATTATTATTATTATTATTATTATTATTATTATTATTATTATTATTATATTATTATTATTATTATTATTATTATTATTATTATTATTATTATTATTATTATTATTATTATTATTATTGTTATTATAGATAATTTTGAAACATTAGAATTACGTGCTTACGAGGATTCATGTTGGTCCCCTTCTGAAAAGAAAACCTGCATACGTGCCTGCACTGAATGATAGACGTATGAGTCATGGTGTAGACGGGCGTGCTAGGCGATAGAGTCCAGAGCATCAAAAACAGACTAAGGGAGTGTGGTGGCTCCGTGGTAGAGCGTTCACCTCTAGTGCTTGGGGTCTCTGGTTCGATCCCAGTTCGCGCCGTGTGGATTTTGTGGTAGACAAACACCGTGCTCGTGGGTTTTCTCGGGATTCTCCCGTTTCCTCCCACTTCATTCCAACATTTCACTCATTTCCCATCATCACCGCCTCCTTTAGCCTAACGGGCATAACCGTAGGACGTAAAACTTAAAGATTTCATTTCATTGTTCTCAAAACCAGACTAAGACCACAACTTGCAGTTCTTTTTTCCGATTGATCCTACTTTTAACCTGCAATGATATGCCAGATGATACGGTATGTGGAGTAAACGAAGGTCACTAACACGATTTGAATTTTTTTTAAAAGAAATGTGATGATTTGTGTCCGACTGCCACTTCAGTTACATCACCATATAATATACAACAGGTTCACATCAGAAATCAAATTCATTTACCGTAATATGAGTCTCATCTTCTTCCTTTCAGAATAAGCCTCAAATCTGCCCACCTGAAGACAATTCTGCTCCTTGATCGTCCACAGTGTTGCTTTTCAACTGAAAAATATTTTGAACATCTCTTAAAAAAATACGGGAACGGTCTTACTCGCCCCCCCCCCCCAATGGTGAAGACAGATTTGCGCCGCTGGTGTAAGACTCCTCGACCCTAAACTTTTTTTTTTTTTTTTTACATTCTGAAACATTGAAATTTGTTATACCAGCACGAATACACGAATACAAATTGCTCATAGATACGTCGAAAACAAAGACATTAATGTCAAGTAATGTTAACGCGACAAGTAAAGTTCGATGTGACTGCACTGGCCCCAGAGAGTACTGACTGTTGTGCGGAGCGAGTAAGGCGGTACGTTTAGAGGGTGGCAAACAACTGAAAATAAAAGCTCCTACGAAGTAAAATCCCAAACTGAATTGAAATAGGCCTTCCTAAACGTGTTCAAGATTTCAATACCGACTCACTAAGACTTTTTTTTTTTTTTTTTAAATAGTATTCCGTACAACCTACCTTACTCTCTAAAACCGCGAGTCAAGTCAGATAGGCATGTCTACTGCGATACTAGAGTTATTAATAGCACACGACAATTATAATAGTAAATACGATCTGAAGACAGGTTTAAAATGGCGGCATGATTTTCCTAACTTTCACTAATCGTTCCCAAATAGCCCTTTAAGAATGTTTTTGACAGGGAAAGAGTAGAACAAAATGGAACTTGGCATTTTTAAATTACGACCGTATTTACTATTATGATTCGACCTAGTAATAGCGATGCTATGATTGGCTCCAGAGACAATAACAAAAGCGTGATGAAAGAAAATGTTTTGGCCGTCGCGTCGCCAGGTCGTGTAGTGGGTTTAAAAAAATAAAACTACAGAAAGGGTACCGAAAGGGATAGGGAAATGTGCTTCTTAGTTGACCATTGAAAAAGTAATCAAATAATGGTATAAGTCGTGAGAGTAATTTTGTGTTTATTGTTCAGCAACATTTTTTTTATCCCTATACTGTTTCAAGTGTTCTTTTTTTTCTGTCTGATGAGTTAGCCAAGTAGGTAAGCTGCTCGACTTCTAACTGGGTAATCCATGTTCAAATCTCCCTGCAGCTAACTTTTTCTCCCACTACCGAAATCAACACTGTGTGCTGTGTTGATTTAAAACAAAAAGTGGTAGTCATGCTGGGTCATCGCACTGTGTTGAACATAGGCGGAGTTAGGAATTGTCTGCTGGGAGGCAGACCTTTTGCTCGGTCTCGGACCTGTGGAATACTTCCTAGAGTGTGGAATTAATATGAATAACTCATTTTTTGTCAAAAAAATTGGGGGACAATGCCCCCCATAGCTCCGCCCATGGTGTTGAATCAACACAGCTATTTTTTTACTGTGCAGGACATGCGTTGTAAACTGTAAGGTTAAGGACACATACAAAAGTCATCCAGGGCAGGGGTTTGAATTCACAAAAACGGGAAGAAATTTCATTTCCTCAGTCAAAATATAATGTGTTGTAAGGCATCTTTACTATTGACAATAAAATGCAATGGAACCAAAATTAAATTTCAATTATAAATGCCGGACTCAAATTACTGTAGGAAATTAAGTAGTATATACCAGAAACAGCCGAAAAATTAAACATGAAGAAATAATTTAATAAAAACAAGCTAACAAGGCTATTACACTTAACTTTATTTTAAAAAAAGAAAAAAAACGCAGAGCAAACGCAACGGTTCAATGTTCTAACATCTTAATGTGTCATCCGATTAACATCGAAAATGTTACGTTTACTGTGTGTGTTTTAAATTCAAAAACTGTGTTTGCAATTTCGAGACACGAGACGAGACGAGACATTTCATGAGACGTCTCGTCTCGTCTCGTGTCCCATCTCGAAAACGATACGAGACAAGTAGACTGTCTCGTCTCGCGTCTCATCCTAAAGAGTTCTGTCTAGTCTAGTGGCAACACTGGAAATAGCTAATTTGAACCACTTCCGGCTTGAATATGGAGTTAACGGATGAGATGGAACCTATTCTTTGGATGCAGAATCAATGGCAGAAGATCACTTTCCGATATCACTTACTTTCTTTGCTCTGGTATCTGTCACACACACGGATGAAACCACTCTATAAGACTTCCGACTTTTATGCACGGCATAGTTTGGAAGTTTAAAACCTGACTAGTTCCATAAATATTATTAACACTAACATATCAATGATTATTATGTTATTATGTAAATATGTTAATATGTAAATTTAATAGGGGATGATAGGAGAACAGTAGAAATAAATGCAGAGATCTTATTAAACGCTTGCAGGGATATGGGTTTAGAAGTAAATGCTGAGAAAACTAAATACATGGAAGTGCGTCGGGACCGTAATACGGCAAATTGTGGAGGCGTTAAAATATTATATAATGCTTTTGATAAAGTGGATACTTTCAAATATTTAGGATCAATATTAACAGACGAAAATCATATTCACGAAGAAATTAAATGTCGACTAAAAGCAGGGAATTCGTGTTACTACTCGGTTCAAAATCTCTTGTCGTCGCGAATTCTGTCGAGGAATTTGAAGCTTAAAATATATAAAACGATAATCATGCCTGTTGTTCTGTATGGTTGCGAAACATGGTCGCTTACTCTGAGGGAAGAACATAGACTGAAAGTATTTGAGAACAGGATCCTGAGACGAATATTCGGACCCAAGAGGAACGAGAATGGGGAATGGCGGAAGCTTCATAACGAGGAACTACGTAGTTTATACGGTTTACCCAACATTGTTAGGGTCGTCAAGTCTAGGAGGCTTAGGTGGGCAGGTCATGTAGCTAGAATGGAAGAAAGTAGAAACGCTTTCAAAGTCTTGACTGGTAGACCCATAGGAAAACGACCATTAGGAAGACCTAGGCGCGGATTGGAGGATAATATTAAGATGGATCTCGCAGAGATAGGAATACAAAGTAGAAACTGGATGCAATTAGCTAAGGATAGAAGTCAGTGGAGAGCTTTTGTGAACGCGGCACTGAACCTCCGGGTTCCATAGGCCATAGAGTTAGTTAGTTAGTTAGTTAACATATCAATGATACTCTTGTGTATAATTCAAAAAGTTAGCCGTGAAATTTAATCCAGATTGGAAGTAGTTGTGGAAAGGCCTCTTGCTATAACAGATTTGTGGGTGTTCAAATAAAATCAACATAATCTTTCTATTTCACAACGGGTGAGTAATACATAGGTCATTTCTACTGTATATCAACTTCACGGACCAAAGCGACTTGTGACTTCATGAAAATCCATTTGTTGGTTCTTCAAGGTCAATACATAAACAAAATAGCTGACCCATTACTTCGATAGATAGAAGAGGAAAATACAACAGACGTATTTACGTATAAAAGACTAACGCCTCAGGCACTTAGTTGAAGGCTTAACTGGGTGGAAGCAATATAGTAACGTTCTATGGCAAAGAACGCTGTGCTGTGTAAAAAAAAAATGCTCTGGGTTGTTGTGTCAGTTGTGTGTATGAAATACGAGTTTGTTTGTGTGTTTGTCTGTGTGCGGCCTGGGAATCAGACGAGTTGACGGAAAGTTACTAAATTTTGGTCATGGATACCTTTATTCAGGCTCCAAACCAGGACAAAGCGTTTTTTTTTAATTCGAACCAGTTTCTCAGGGGAAGGGAGCGTTTACCGGGACATGTAAAAATATTAGAAAATGACCGATATTTGTGTTGAATTCATAGTTATCGCGGTCGCTGAGATCAATGGTGACACTTCCATTAGCGATGACTTTGGCTACCATTGTATGCGGGTCCGTGTCACCCGGGGATGGGGTACCGAAATATATAAAAATATTTCAAAATGGCCAATATTAGTTGAGTTGATTTTGAGTTTAAGGTCCCTTTTCAGCAGCGAGGCTATATGAGACGTGGACCTACTGATTAACGTGGAATTCGAATCACATGAGCTCCCGCTGTGAATTGAACCCGGGCCTCCTACGCCAAAGGCGCTTACGCTAACCGCTTAGCCACGGAGGAGCCCTTGGTCAATATTAGTGTAAATCCTTAGTTTTCACGGTAGCTGAGATGAAAGGTGATTCTTCCAGAGGCGCTGACTTCCAAATACAGCCCAATCGCCTGCGGGCGACAGGCGTTCTTTTAAATTTCGAACCAGGGGGTCTAAGGGGGCATTTACCGGGATATGTAAAAGTAGTAGAAAATGACCGATATCTTCTCGTTTCGTTGTTCAGTTTGTTTACATGGATATTTTATCTGACCCATGCGAAAAGTGAGTATTCGCTTGTTATTAATAAATGCAAGAAATAAATTATTAGTAATATACAAGGTGGCCCAAAAATAAGTATACAGTACCGTACTGATCAGCTCATTCCATTTTATAAAATTTCTTATTTCTATCCATCAGGTAGACTTAGTTTATTATTTGTTTTTAATATGTTTTTACTTACATCTTAAGCTTAGAAGAGCCGAAGCAAATAAACTCATAAACTAGAATGTTGTAGTTGATCAATACAAAAGTGTATGCCTATTTTTGGACTACGTGAACAGATAGGAATGTATTTTGAAAGAAAGAAACGAAAGTGTAAACATACATAACCGTATTTGACTTTATATAATCTATCCTAAACAGCGGTCACTAATCTAAGATAGGCTAATGTAGGAAAAAATGCAAGAAAGTAATTAATAATACTAAATATGAGCATATAAAATACATTTTGAAAGAAAAAAGGTCCCCTGGCAGAACGTGTTAGCCTCAAATGTCGAAGCGTTAATCAGAGTTGGAGTGGGTCAGTGGTTCAACAGTATGTGACCCACTGCGACCCACCACCCACTATGACCCACTCTGAACCTTTGTGACCAACTCCGACCCACCAAAACCCATCGTCATAAACTGACCCATGATCCACACTCTCTTCAAAACAGAATAAAATTTACAATTGTAATAAAACAAGGTTGTGAAATTATCAATTATCGGAGTTTGAATTTCTACGGTTCAACGCTCAAGCACCGCTCTGTTACAATACCGGTGGATTTGATCTTTACGATATACAATGATAAAGTGTTTGTCATGGGCCAAATTGCGATGAATTTAAATTTAATTATCATATATAATTATTTCTTTGTTGACTTACAGACATTTTCAGTGGAAAATAGGATGAAAATTGAAAGTCTCAAATCAAGGTAAAGTAGACCAAAGTAAAGAGAAGTCTAAAATTGGCCATATAATTAAGCATCCCGTACAAATTTAAAATTCTCACGTAATTAAGCTTACAGTACAAATTTTATGTCCATTTTCCTCACAACTTTATCACGTGATATCCTTATGCTGTGAACGCTCCATATATAAACACAAGTTTCAGCAGTTGTTATAATAAAACCAGTAGATGTAAAATGCGTAAAACTGTAGTTTTTATTTCTCTATAATTGCTTTCCAATTTGTTTCTGAACTAATATCGATCGTTTTCGATTATTTTTAGAAATCAACCCTATATATAGAAAATGTGTCCCCCCCCCAATAAAAGAGTTTTAAAAAATGATATTGAGATCAGAGCCAAACTATGTATATGCCAAATGTCATTTCAGTTGACTTTGCAATATGATCATGATGATCACACACACATAGTTATATTCAATTTTTTTATATAATAATTCATACATTACAGGTGATTCACAATTTTTTCCAGTAGTTAGCTCTTCTAAAAGCTCACAGGATGTGTTTGAAAAGTCAAGTCCTATTGCTACTATTACAAATCCAAATATGGTCAATTGCCTGGAGTTCTGCAAGAGTGCCTGAAGTTCTTTCTTAAATAGAAACAAATGAAAAAACAACAAAAAGGGAGGCCTTGAAAGTAAAAGGTAGAGAAATTCACCAGTGCTCAGAAGAAGCTGTCTTCAATGCACTGAGCAGAATGGGTTGGTGAGGCAGAGTGGATCAGTGGGTCAGCGTGAGTCAGAATGGGTTTTTGGCTTAGAGTGGGTCACAGTGAGTCACATCCTATTGACCCACGACCCACTTACAAATCTTGACAAATTGACTCACTGACTCACTCCATCTCTGGAGTGCACACACGTATAAAGCAGTCATATATTTATCTTAACTTCCTGACTTTACTTAACCTCCAAAAACTTAATTTAATTTACAAAAAATGCAATAAAGCAAATATTAGTGACAAATACAAAACATACATGAATGTATTTTGAGAGAAAGAAAATTGAAAGTGCACAGAGCCAAGATTTGAACCCGCGTTGCTCCACGCAAGAAGCAGACATCCTTGCGACTTAGCCACGGCAGAACTTGTAACTTCCGGTTTTGAAGCTTTATTTATATTGCGTGTGTTACGTAACAATGCTACGAGGTGTCATTACTGTTGCGACGACCTCCTTCAAGACCCGTTTCCTAAATTTACGAAATAACTCATTTAATCCTTAATCAATAACATTATAAATAAATAAATAAATAAATAAATAAATATATATATATATATATATATATATATATATATATATATATATATATATATATATATATATATATATATATATAATGTATGTGTGTGTGTGTTGGTGCACCCAAGAAATTAATTCATAATAGATTGATATATTCTTGATTTTAATCTACAGAACAAATGCTTTTAATGAAAACATGGGGCCTGTTGCCGTAGATGGCTAAAGGCCGTAAATAAAATTCAAACTTCATGTGTAACTGGAGTAACTCACCGACAATGGTTGATTTAACACGTTTGATAACAGCGCGTGTAATGGGTTATTTATAAACGCAGTTGATAGAGCCTGTGTAGATAAGTGGGTATCGTGTGTGACTGTCGTTCTAAGGATTCTGTGTTCGAGTCTGAGCCTAGACTGAGTTACATTTTTTTCAAGGAATTAAAAACTATAACTGATGTTCGCGTTTGATACTGAAAGAGATTTATCCTATGAAGGGAGAAAAACCAAGACAATACAGGGGGCAGGGGGAAAGACGGAGACTGTTTATCCTTAAGTGTTAAAATTTAATTTATTCCCATGTCTTTTGCTCTTTCCTTTCCCTCTTTTCTTCTTTTCTCATTTTGTTTAGCTTTACATACTTTTTCGGTCTCTGCATGATGAGTATTATTCTTTTCGTTTCCTTTGCATTAATTCCTATCTCTTTGATCTTAAAGTGAATGGAATTTTTGCAGATTTATCTCGTGATTGTTTCTCTAAGTGATGCTCTCAGATAGTAATACTTTTTCCTCCAAATGGAGGAATATCCTGGCATGTTATGTTTTCGGGCATGTATTTGCTGTCATGTTGGTTGTCCAACTATCAGGCATACAGTGAATCTATTCTGCTACTGGAAAAAGCTATCATTTCTTATGTATTCAACCTCCACTTTTTACAGTCGCTGACTGTACGAAAGAGCAAAAGCATGAAAATAAGAAATATTTGTAATTAATAGTGAATAGTGAAGTCCAGAAATTAAACAGATATAATGTAGGTAAGATGTATGAAAGTAAGAACAGGTAACACGCCGAAAACCGATTTATGTGCGTTTTAATGGGGTCGCCATTTGTGGCAGTTTAGCCAATGCTTTTTATGAAAGCAAGAGGCCTGCTAGCCATAGCTGGTTAAAGGACGTAAATAATATTCAAACTTCAAATGGAACTGGGGTAACTCGCAGAGAATGGCTGAATTAATAACACGTTTTGTAATAGCCGGTGTAATGGCTGATTTAAGAATATACTTGATATGGCCTGTGTAGCTAAGTAGACAGCGTTTGCGGCTGTCGTTCTAAGGGATCTGTGTTTAAATCCCAGCAGAGTTATTTTTTCAAGGAATTAAACATTGTAAATGAGGTTCGCGATTGACACTGAAAAAGATTTATCCCACAAAGGGAGAAAACCCCAAGACATACACGGGGGGAAGAGATAAAGACTCATACCGTTTATCCTTAAGCGTTAAAATTTAATTTATTCCATTGTCTTTCACTCTTTCCTTCTTTTCCCATTTTCTTTCGCTTTCCATACTTTTTCGGTCCTTGTATGATGTGTATTACTATTTTCGTTTTGTTTGCATTAATTCCTATCTCTTAGAACTTAACGTGAATGGAATTTATGCAGATTTGTCTCGTGGTTCTTTCTCTAAGTGATGCTCTCAGATAGTGATACTTTTTCCTCCAAGTGGAGGAATATCCTGGCATGTTATGTTTTCCGGCATGTATTTGCTGTCATGTTGGTTGTCCAACTATCAGGCATGCTGTGAAACTATTCTGCTACTTGGAAAAAGCTATCATTTCTTATATATCCAACCGTTCTAAAATTCTAAAATTTCTGAGTGTACAGTGGGCCACAGAAATTCTTGAGTTAGGCAACCCAACCAACGCCCGCTCCAAGATTAATTACGCCTGGTAATTAGAACAGTAGCATGATAGCTAGAACAGCAGCATGAAGTTGCCACGCCTATTAAAAGCACAAATCGTAAAGTGCATTTTTGTGCAGGAGTGAGGAGAAACTGGCTGACGAAATGACAGAAGGGAGTTTTTGGATACTTGTAGTCACAGTAAACAACACAATACCAGAAAAAAAATACGGACACCAGAAGCGCCCATGGGTAGATAACAGTCAGGGGACTTAAATAATCTTATAATTAACTCAAATGAGGGATTATAAACAAGTTAACTTATTTCAGATAACTATACATATATGCGTATCAAATAATATACGGATAGATTAGGCGGTATATGTATTAGTAAAAAATAAACAAAAAGCGTTGCGCTGAATTTTAAAACTATTAACAGTAGTCCAACCTGCAAATCAATTAAAGTATGGATTGATCATTCAGGGGAAGAACCCAGCCCCTAATGAAAATTCTGGGAGTCTAACAGGGCTTGAGCTCCTAGGTTCCGGCGCAACTTGTTGATGACTAATGTTACTTCGAAAGAAAAACTTGCCTGAATTTATTATTCGTTAAATACTTCGGAAAATGCTAAATATTGTTATTGAGTAATTTATTTGTAAATATTAAAAATGCAAAATTCGATAACACTTAAATGAGTTGGAGAACATACCCGTACTAAGCCTATTTTTCCTTAGGTTGAAAATATAACTGAGGGTTCGTGATTTGTTTAATATTTGTGCAAATTTACACATTGAGACACAAGGAGAAAAAAGGAAAATATAGTGTCAATAAACAACAATTTAAAAATGCACGAAAATAACGGTTAATATCAAATATAGAACCATTAACAGAATTAACTCTGTAACTCTTTTTCTCCATTCATTTTTCTTCCTTTATTTTCAGGATTATATCATCACTGATTTTCTCCACTGGAGATTATCTTTCATTTAGCAGCATCCAACTGCAGCTCAGCCTTGTAAATGAAACATTTTCAAAAGGGTAAACTGCGAAGGCGGGAATTGGTCCCGGGGAGTCAGTTTAGAAAACTACAATTCTAACTACTCATCTAAAACGTTACTTCCTTCAGCTCACCTTTATAAAGAGGCTTTTTTCTTCGTTCAAAACAGTAGCTTGTTAATAGTCAGATTGATTGGCAAAAGACAGGAATATCTAATTGACTCGGAGGGCATTATATCACTGTATTCACTAAATTATCAACATTACAGATTTTTTAAAATAATACAAAACTTTTTTATTTTGAATCAAATACGGCGCGTGTATTATAGTCATAAACAAACTAAAGACAAATCAATTGCTGCGTAGTAAGCGTGGTTAAGTGCTCAAAGAGTTTTACCAGTGATGTCGAATCAAATCGGATCCACGAACGACCAGTACGGCGATTGATCGGTGATGACACATGTTTTAGTTTCTCTCTGATGTTCGAATACTCGGATGTTTCAATACTTAAACTATCAAATCTTCAGGAATAATAATAATAATAATAATAATAATAATAATAATAATAATAATAATAATTATTATTATTATTATTATTATTATTATTATTATTATTATTATTATTATTATTATTATTATTATTATTATCATCTCACAGTTTATAAGTTAGGAGTTTATTATCGCTCAGGAGTTGATTATACTACAACCAGAAATGTAACATTTGGCAAGAATATTTCGGTTTTGTTAAGTGCTACTCACGAGAAAAGGAGTTTCTCATCTCGTTTCTGATACAAAACCAACAAAATTGAGACGAGAGTTAAAATTTTACATTTAAGACAGGACAAGGCTAACTCAAGTTATCTTCTCGCTTTGGAGATGGAAATCGAGACGAGACGAAACGTAGCGTGTAGACTAAATCTTATACGCTATTTTGTTACTTTGTATTTCGGAGCTCATTGAATTTATTATGGTCTGTGTAGGTATTTTTGTAGCAAAGCTTTAATAATTACTCCTGCACATCCTTAAAGTCAGTTTATTAGATGCCTTACGGCTCAGTGATATTCAGTTATTTTATTATAGTTATCTTCCTCAAAACGTACAGTAAAATCCTTTCTACATGAAACTTCAGTGGAACGCTTTGTTTTAAAATGTTGGTAGGTGTGGAGGTGTGTCCTGGAGAACAAGATATCTTCCCGAAATCCCGATTTATTTCTAAGTTTTGAATAATTTTAGGTCAACTTAAAAAATTTTAAGACCATTATTATTATTATTATTATTATTATTATTATTATTATTATTATTATTATTATTATTATTATTATTATTATTATTATTATTATTATTATTACTTAAGATTTAAGACATTAATATTACGTCCTGTTGCAATGTAAATAAGCTAGAAAAAAAAAGAGAGGATAAGATATAGTGATAGAGAAAGGATAAGAACGATTAGTGTCCGAAAGGAAATGAGAGGAGAGAAAGAAGGTGTCAGCTGCTGGACAATATTAATATCGAAACTTGGGATGCGTAAACAGAAATTAAGTAGGATTTGTCTTTACCACGATACATAGTAACACGCTTTCTTTGGCTTAAAGACTTTGTTTGGTTTATGTATGCATTATATTGATATTTTAACAAAATATACATACCAATATAAGAAAGAATAGTTCCTATTTACAAATTTTGGTTGAACGAATATATGGAACGTGTTGGAAATGGCGAAAGAAAATATTATTATTAATGCTAGCAGTAGGAGTGGTAGGGGAAGACGTTCGGAATAATTGCTCGGAAACAATATCGTTTCAGACACATTTATGACTCATACTAGGCCCTAAGCATGACCCTTAGGGGTCGTATTCATGAAATGTTTGCTAAACACGTTACGTTTTCCTCCACAGTACGAATCAAAGTTGTAGACAGACATGTGATGTCAGTTTGCTAGTGTTTCCCCTGTGAAGATAGCAGTCTCCACTTTAACTTGTAAGACCGAAAGAAATTGAGTATTTTTCACTTTATTACACATCAGAAGTATGAATGTTGTGGTTCATAAAAACAATTTACCACAGCGAGAATCGAACCCAGGACCTGTGAATTAAGAAACGAATGCTCACGCCACTACGCTAAGACTGCTCTGTTAACGAAGAGTCAAAAACCACTCGTTTATTTAGCAAATTGCTCACGTTTACGATAACGACGAAACACACTGATTTCTGTCATGATAAAATACTATAGTCGAGAGACTTCAAATGTAAATTAAAAAGCAAAAATATACAATAGTACCTCAAACCACCTTATTTTATGATTCACCGAAAGTATCTCCGTAACTCGTCTTTATCATACTTAGTAATATTCGTTTTAAGTTATTTCTAAAGTCTATTTCAGGCAACCTGATAGTAAACTCCCCTACCTCCCACCACTTACCACTGCAGAAGGGGAAAGCAAGTCGTTGACCTTCACAGGGAGGGAAGCTTTTCTGATAAACAGAATCGTATAAACTCTAAATTTTTACGTCAATTCGCTCGCACCTGATGTTAAGAAAGCACTGTTCTTCCTGAAGACGGAACACCAACATTCACCTCTACTTGAGCGTGGTGGGGGGGGGGAAAACTTCTTTTTCCTATCAGGTTATGTGAAACAGATTATAGTACCTTGGAACGATAGGGACACGAACGCAAATACATCGATGCAAGGGTACCGATTTCTCTGTAAATTTGGGGGGGGGGAAGCATTCAGATGGAGAAGGCATATATGAGGATTTTACGACAAATTGCATTCAAATTATGCCAAATATTGTATATTCTTAAATACAATAAGGAGGGCCCATATGAGCTTTGGGGGGTCGGCCCCCACAATCAGCGCCCTTGCATTGAGGACATATACAATTTCAAAGTATTTCCCACCGGCAATTGTACACGGGACCGCGAGCACTGAATTATCTCAGGCAGTGATGTCGTGGGTCAATGAAATCTTGACCCACCATGACCTGCTCGGACCCACCACTCAGAATGACACACTCTGACCCACTACCCACCGACCCACTCCGACCCACCACCTACCAAAACACATCGTTGTCAACTCTGATACATGATACACAGCCTCTTGTCTACTGAGTAGAGTTTATACCGGTACTTGTAATAATAAAACCAGGTTATGAAATTCTAAGTAATCGGAGTTTGAATTTTTACGGTCACTCGCTCAATCATCGGTCTGTTACAATAACGGTGGATCTGACCTTTACGACATAAAATGACAAAGTGTTTGTCATTGGCCAAATTTCGATGAATTTCAATTAAATTATCATGGTATAATTATTATCTTGCTGAATTATCGATACTTTTCAGTGGAAAATCGCATTTAATTTGAAAGTCCCAAATCATGGTAAGTAGACCAACGTACAGTTCAAACTTAAATTTTCCGTGTAATTAAGCGTACATTACAATTTTTTTCTATTTTTCTCACAACATTATTGCTTGATTGCCCTAAGCGCTCCATATAATAAACATAAGCTTCAGCAATTATTATAGTAGAAAGCGCATGGTTTCCGTTTTTCAATTTGTTTGTGAATTTGTTTCTCATCTAATATCGATCATTTTGAATTATTTTTACAATCCAACCCACTGCCAATTGTGGATATAAAGAAAGTGCCGCCCCTCGCTCATAAAGAAAAATTTTTAAAAATGCTTGAGACGTTCTGTTTAATGGGAGTACTTTTGACACATAGAAAGACCTCCAGCTCAGACTGTAACTGGCGCAGAGATACAAATAATATCTCGTTTTATAATTTGTTTGGTTAGATGTAATAGGCTATATGCTGTGGACTAATGTAAAATATGTGTTATACGAGGGCCATCCGGAAAGTGGTACCCGTTTGTGCAATAAAGACACAGTAGTACATATTAACAAATATATATATATTTTTATTGGAAAGAGCATACTTTACACTACTTCTCCACATAATCACCAAGCAAATTGAGGCATTTGTCATACCGTGCGACGAGGTTTTGTATTCCAGCGCCATAGTCCTCCGCCGCCAGCATATTGAGATACGTAGTTATTCCTTGTTTAAGTTCTTCATCGCTGTCAAATCTTTTTCCCGCCAGAAAGTCTTTAAGCTTCGTAAAGAGATAACAATTCGAAGGGGCCAAGTACTTGCTATACGGTAGATGGTCGATGGTTTCCCACTTGAATTTCTGCAGAAGTTGTTATGTTTTCACAGCTGCATGGGGCCTGGCATTGTCATGAAGGAGAATGACGCCTGTAGACAACAGACCTCGCCGTCGATTTTGTATTGCCCGCCGTAATTTCTTTAATGTTTCACAATACGCATTAGCATTAATTGTGTCTCCACGGGCCATAAAATCAATCAGCAGTACACCTCGTCGATTCCAGAATATGGTTGCCATGAGTTTCCTGGTGGACGGAACTGTCTTGAATTTTTTTGGTTTGGTTGGTGAATGAGCGTGATGCCACTCCATGGACTGTCGTTTACTCTCAGGTGGTGCATAACAAACCCATGTTTCGTCCCCTGTAATGATGCGATTCAGGAAAGAGTCTCCTTCGTCGGAATAACGTCCCAGAAACGCAGTGCTGCAGCCATACGCTTGGTTTTGTGCTCATCTGTGAGCACGCGAGGGACCCACCTTGCACATATCTTTGAATAATGCAGATGGTCTTTGAAAATTTCATGAACAATTGTTCGAGACGCATTAGGAAAATGTTCACAGAGTTCATCAATCGTTCCTCACGCATTCGTCTACTGACTTCAGCAGTTCGTCTGTAATGACAGATGGTCTCCCTGAACGCTCCTCGTCGTGTGTAGTCCCCCTCTCCAGGTTGAAGTTGCGACACCAGCGCCGAACAGACGACTCGTCCATCACATTGTCTCCATACACCTCCTTTAATTGGCGATGACTTTCACAAGGTCAAACGTTTCGAGCATTAAGAAATTTACTTCACGCCCTCACTTCACAACTGGCGGGGTTCTCAATTCTTTTAATCATTATAAACGAGCACAGACACAACACAGGCACTGCTAGCGTCACGCAACCTCGCACAGAGCAGGCAGACAAGCCACTGACGCGGTCTGACCTTGCCCAGCGGCTCCCCGAGTCGTCAGCGCTTCGTGCGGCGCAAACGGGTACAACTTTCCGGATGGCCCTGGTATAACTTGTGACAAGGAAGTATATAGGAAATAGAATTCACACGAAATATTTTCCTGGTTATTTTCCTTTAATGATGTGGAAACACTAAAAGATAGAAGTGGAACTACATGCCACTTTGATCTTAGAAACTCACTAAACATTAATACCCAATATTTAATTCACAAATAAAGACACAAATAACTAACAACGAAAACTATCCAACTCTTCGACGAGTATCGCATTGAAACTTGCACAAGTGGAAGGACATATTGAAAGATGGAAATATGCATTCTCGTTGGATTCGCAACGTCCTCGAACAGGGAGTAGAGTGATCTTACCCCATAGCCCCCGAAAATTATGTACTCTGGTCATACATGCCAGAATGTGACACATTGGAACTAGTTTTCTCACGAAGACAAATATTGCTAACTCAAGATGATAATAGTCGGCGGTCATTGGGATCTCTAGGACGTCATTGATGGGAATCGATGTCAAATGGAACACGATATGCGATCGTAAGTTCCAAACAACCACGTTTATCCCGTGGAGAAAAGGTACACGCTGAAAGCACAACGCAAAAATTGTTTTCTATTATTATTATTATTATTATTATTATTATTATTATTATTATTATTATTATTATTATTAGTAGTAGTAGTAGTAGTAGTAGTAGTAGTAGTAGAAGAAGTAGAAATAGAAGTAGTAGTAGTAGTAGTAGTAGTAGTATGATTAGTATTATTAATATGAGCAGTATGATCAAAGTCGTCGCGTGGGTTGTAAGCGCCCGGGGCGAGAATTCCAAGGCGCCCCTCTCAGTGTGTTATGAGAAACAACCATAGTTTATTCTTTACAACTAGATTTAAATATAGAATGTAAGATCATAGTGTAACACGAAACAAGTTGGTATTTGTCAATTTTTTAAAGTGAGTAACTTTTGTAGTTAAAACGTATAAGTCAATGAAACACGGTTTCGAATTATTGAAATCGAATGCTATTCTTGTTTATTTTGTACTGACAACAACATAGTAATAGCATAGAATATACAAATAACGATACAAATATTAAATTCCAAGATTTCTTTTTTTTTAAAAAAAAAACTCTTTTTACAGAGGGCTGCAGAGATTTCCAGTTGAATAATCCTAGACGATGTTTTACATTGCCGGTAATTTTACATTACCGGTAAGCTCAATACTCTATTCAGGAGACTCTCAAGGATCTAATCTACGTCTCCTTTTGTTTCTTCTTGTTATTAATGATATTCCTCTTGTATTAAAACTTTTCAAGTTCTTTTTGCCGATAGTCTCAAATTATACTCCGAAAGAAGCTCAATTGATGACTGCGGCAAAGTTGGTTCAAATATGGTGCAATAAGATTAAATTAGTCCTTAATATATTCAAATGTAAATCTGCATCTTTCACGAGGAAAGAAAATCCAATTAACTTTACCCATAAAATAAGTGGCACTTCCTCGTATACTCCAAGTATTATCAAAGATCTAGGAGTTATATTTGATAGCAAATTAACCTTCGTTCAACATGTTGGCAAAATGGCGAGTAGTGCACATAGAAACCTAGGTTAATTTATAGAATAGGACAGGATTTCTACAAAGAATCTACATTTATAAGGTTATATTTTACGTATGTGAGGTCAAAATTAGAATACTGTTGTACTGTTTGGACACCAAACGTCACTAAATATTCTGACGCAATAGAAAATATACAGTTTAAATTTTTAAATATGCTTGTATACAAGAAAGTCGGTTTCTACCCAAAGTATGTCCCCTACAAAGACATAGTAACAAATTCTAGTTTTAAAAATTAGAAAACAGGAGATGGATGTTTGATCTGTTGTTCTTAAATAAATTAATAAAAGACAAAATTGACTGTCCAGAATTAATTTCAGAAGTATTATTACGTGTCCCAATAGGTAAGACTAGAATAGCAAACACTATCACATTCTATTGTAGAAGAGCAAGAATTAACATACTGTACTGCATAAGTCTCCTCTGTGGAGAATGTATGTTTCATATAACGACATTATTATATTTCATATAATAGGTGTATTTAGCAATGTCCGAAAACAAGTTCAAAACAATTGTCAGGCAATAACTTCTACATAATTAAAACGACGTATATTTGTATTTGTATAATACTGTATGATAGATAATTAGCTACACGACTCTATAACTGGACTTAAGAATGTTGTGTTGTCCTTAAGAAATAAATAAATAAATTTTACTTAACCGTGGTCTGATCATTATTAAAATATCTGATTTAACATTATTTTAAAAAAATCATTTACCAACAAAATCTGAATTCCTTGAATTTTGTTTATTGGTCATTCCGGCGCCCGGAATGATTGCGTCGGTCGCCCCACCAACGCCACGGCCCTGAGTATGATGAATAGAAATAGTAATAATGAGAAGAATAAGACAACAAATTTATTGTTGGGCCCGTTAAGTATCAAAGACTTCGGCCCGTCTTGAGTGTCCTCTAGCACCGCTATTAAGTTTTTAGAATCCGAAAACAACCATACCCTAGCTGGGATTCGAAGGGACCCTTGAGTCACTGGCTGGACTCGTCAACCTACACGAACACGAGATCGGCAATAAGAAGAAATAGTATAGGACAGGTTTTCTCAACCTGAGGGTCGCGAAGATAAGCAAAAGAGATTAAAAAAATAGAATCCAATACCGGAAAATATTTTAAATATGATTTTGAATTTTGTTCTGATAGGCAATGTATACATACAGAGCCGGATCTAGGATTTAATGAGGGGGTGCATCAAATTTGAGTTTAAAATGACTTTAGGCATCTGTGGTGTGAATGAGGAATTGCCCTGGGAATGCTGTCTTCTCTCTATGAATCCTTTCTTTTCAACCTTCAGAAAATTGACTTAAACTATAGATTTTGCAAAACTCACTGCTACCTTCTCACTTTAGGTATTGTATATTTACAACGAAGGAGGGGAAATGCACGTGCACCTTTGAACCTCTAAGTCCGGCCCTGTATACATATTATCAAGAACAACAACAAAAAAATTCTATTAAACATTTTCAACAGGTACAGATTTGGTTAAAAATCAATTTAAATGAAAGAAGTACGATATGAAACTAACTAAAACTGCATATTTAAATACCAGAAAACTGTAAATGCAATTTATTTTTTTTATCACATGACCCAAAATTAAGGGAGTTATGAAGCTTAAAATTTTCAAACGATCTCCATTATGAAACAGTACGACAGGTCGGATTCAATATTTGTAATATGAATGAACTGGCCAAATTTGGTTTTAATCCATTCGCTTTTAGGGAAGTTATTGTATGCACTATTATATAAGAAGTGGATTCTACTACTATAGAAATAGATAGACATAGTGAGATCTCCGCAATAGGTATGTTAAAAATCCCACACAAGCTTATTACAAACCAGAAATTATGGACCGCTAGCAAGAGGATGTGATAATATGGGGGTCGTGATCAGACTTAGGTTGAAACCACTGGTACAGGATGATTATTATTATTATTATTATTATTATTATTATTATTATTATTATTATTATTATTATTATTATTATTATTATGAGTAGTGGGAGTAGGAGTAGTAGTGCTGTAATTCGTTGCGAAGTACAGTAATTTGTACAGGCCATACTTTCCATTCGAAGTGATCAAGTTCCGGGCTTCTTGATGCTATGAGGTTAATGGGTGGTAGGTCATATACCTGATAGATGATGTTCATGTTGTATGGCAGTGACTATTGCTGGAAGTAACGTGATACAGTGTGGGCCTGTTCGACCGCTAATAACTAGTTCTGTGAAGGAATGAGTGTGTTGCAATTAGCGCTATGGCTTGCAATCCTCATGCTGTGGTACAGTATTAGTAATGGAGGTTACGCAGAAGTACACAATACATGCGACGTACATTGACAAGCGTATCGCACAGGAATTGTTAAAAGTGTTGGAAGAATATGTCGAAGGAGGCAATGTCATGTTGGAAGGACAGGCTTTGTGGCGTGATAGCTATAATGATAATGACAAGGAAAGTGATGGAATGTCGGGCACAGGAGCGGAAGAAAGTGAAATGTCGGATTTGCCGGTACAAATGGAATCCAATGCTAGTTCATATGAGCCATTTCCCCAAGAGTGCAATAGAAAAGCATTCACAAATACTTCTCGCAGAAAACTAAGCAGAGTGTTCATGATAATGTGAAAGTTACGAAAGAATCCGTAGCAGCAACTGCCGAAAATTCAAGACAACACCGGACTAAGTGAAGCGAATTGTAACGGGTTTGGAGGGAGGTGGGACAAAGAAACACAACGTTACACTAATTCGCCAGTATATATACTCCAAATTTCAAGAGGCGCGTAACATGGGACTGCCAATTCACTACTGGCATTTAAAGTCGTGGGCCAAACAAGTCGCTATTGCGATGGCCATACCCAATTTTAAAGCAAGTACTTCTTTTCTTCACCACTTCAAACGTCACTATAAAATATCATCGCGAAAGATCATACGGTTCGTTGCCAGGCGAAATGTCACTATGGAAATATCGTGAGATCCAAAACATTGGAAAATGAAATGAAATCTTAGTTTTACGTCCCACGGTTATGCCGGTTAGGCTAAAGGAGACGGTGATGATGAGTAATGAATGAAAATGGTGGAATGAATAAAGTGGGAGGAAACAGGAGAACCCCGAGAAAACTCACGCACACGGTGTTTGTCCACCACAAAGTTCACTTGGCGGGGGCTGGGATCGAACCCGGAACCGCAAGGCTCCACCACTCGAGCTCCACCACCGGCTCTACCGCTGAGCCACCGCGGCCCCCCAAAGCATTGGAGTTTGTGCAAGAGGTTACGGACTATGTACCAGAGTTTGCATGGGTCAATGAAAACTTGACCCACTACCCATTGTGACCCACTCTGACCCATGACTCACCGTGACCCACTCTAACCCACCACCCATTGTGACCCACTGACCCACGACCCATCGTGACCAACTCTGACCCACCATGAACCACTCTCATCCACTGTGGCCTACTCTGACTCACCAAAATCCATCGTCATCAACTCTGACACTACTGACTAAAGAGTTTACACTTGTAATAAAATAAGACTGTGAAATTGTCTCTAATCGGAGTTTGAGTTTCTACGGTCAATCGCTCAAGCACCACTCTGTTACAATAACGATGGATCTGACCTTTACGATATAAAGTGGTAAAGTGTTTGTCAGTGAGGAAATTGAAGAACTTCGAGATGGGGGGAAATTAGTGTGTGCCTAAAATATATTTGTACTAAAAGAGTATTCTTGCAAGTGTTAATTTCTGAACGCATTCCAAAAGAAACTTCTATTTACAGGAAAATACCCCTGTACAATATGGAAAAGGTTATGGTTTCTCAGTTCACAGTATTTTTCTCACAAAAGACTTGAAAAATCAGTTTTTCATAGTCTATAAAGGTGCTCGGGTACCCTATGTGAGAGCATCTCCATAAAGTATGTTCATAATTGTAATTTGTGTAATCACTAAAACATCACGTTAAATTTTAGTTACAAATATGCATAATTGCAATTATTATGAATATTTATTCAAAGTAGTTTACCTAAAGCAAAGAAGAGACTTACTAAAAATTAGGTACAAAGTTGAATAACACAAATAAGCCATTAGTAATACAAGTATACATTTTCCATAACTCGTAATTTTCCACCTTAAAACAAACCTGAAATCGGGTTTATTTCCTGTTGGTAACTTTTTCGCTGTAAATCATCCGCAGCGGAATTATGTCCATCCTTCAGCCAAGAAATAACTAGCTCGTCTACTTTGAGATTTACTATTAGTGGGCCTTTAATTAACATTGATGAACAACAAGTTACATAATGTTAGAGCACTTAGTTTATTTCTAATATCAGTCCTCTGTAAATTCATAAGGGGAAATCCCCGTTCGCACTCTATCGTGGAAATGGATAATACTTCTACCTGACGTACAAATTTCTGCACCTCCTCATCGACAATCTGTTTGTTAGACTTACGCCTGATAACGATTTTTCTTGGTAAGTTTTGAAATACTCAGCAACAAGTATCACCTCTTTATCACCATACAACATTTTTTGCATATTGACCATGTCAGTTGGGAATGTCGACTCGTGGAGAACAGAAATTTCATCTACCACACGTTTGATAGGGAATCTTGTGCATAAATTATCAATTAAAGCCTGATAAACTGATGATGATTGCTTATTTGCTTATACATTTAATTTTTGTAATTACACATGAAGGTTTGATGTCATTATCAAGTTCCCTCCCCCCTCTCCCTAGAAAGCAAAAGGGAACGAGATTCCGGGGAAATGTTTAGAAAAAAAATGAAATCTTTGAGTTTTACGTCCCACGGTTATGCCGGTTAGGCTAAAGGAGACGGTGATGATGAGAGATGAGTGAAATGGTAGAATGAAGAAAGTGGGAGGAAAGGGGAGAACCCCGAGAAAACCCACGAGCACGGTGTTTGTCCACCACAGAGTTCACTTGGCGGGGGCTGGGATCGAACCCGGGACCCCAAGCACCAGAGGTGAACGCTCTACCACTGAGCCACCGCGCCCCCTGGGAAATGTTTAGAGGTGCCTGTTAATTTCCCTTCTTCTTCCCCTTCAATTACCACACCGCTGTTTGTCATGGGCCAAATTACGATGAATTTCAATTAAATTATCATAGTATAGTTATTTCCTTGGTGAATTATCGATACTCTTCAGCGGAAAAAGGGATGAAATTTGAAAGCTCCAAGTCAAGGTAAGCAGACCAACGTAAAGGAAAAAGTGTAAATTTTTTCCATGTAATTATGCATACAATCCAAACTTAAAATTTCCGTGTATTTAAGCTTACAGTACAAATTTTATGTCTATTTTTCTCACAACTTTCAGTTGATTGTCCTGTGCTGTAAGCGCTCCATATAATAAGCATAAGCTTCAGCAATTATTATAGCAGAAAGCAATGGATATATGAAGCGAAGCAATGTATTTTTTGTTTTTGATTTCTTTTCTTAACTAATATTGATCGTTTTTGATCATTTTTACAAACCAACTCACTACCAATTTTCAATATATAGAAATCCCCCCCCCCCTATAAAGGAGAATTTAAAAAATGGTAAGACACATTCTGTTTATTTTCAATAAAGAGTTAATACACTGAATTTCAGCTCCGTAAGTCTAATGGCTTGCGAGATACTCATTTTTTTCCTTCAAAAATTTGGATCCTCACTGCCTCCTTAGGATATGTATTATAGTGAAAGCAATATAACATCCCAGTTTTAATTAAGACCTAAGTATATACCAAAGGTCATTTCATTTGACTTTGTAATTTGGCCGTGATGATTAGGCATACATTGTTACATTCAACTTTTTATATAATAATGTATATATTACAATGATTCAAAATATATTTTTCTAGTAGTTAGCTCCTCTAAAAACTCACAGGCCTCGAAAGCCAAGTAGTAGTATAATTTCTATTGCTATTATTACAATTACAAAAATCAATATCCAAAAGTGCCTGAACTTTTTTTTCACTTAGATATACTCACCTCAGGTAAGTAGACAGAAACAAATGGAAAAGGAAGGGAAATGAAGGTCTTGAAAGTGAAACAGAGTCTTCCAAATTTACCAGTCTTCCAGAAGATACTTTCTACAATGCAATGAGCAGAGTGAGTCGGTAGGTCAAACTGAGTCGGTGGGTCGCAGTGGGACATGGCGGGTGGTGGATCGCAGTGGGTCACGGTGGGTGGTGGATCACGGTGGGTCACATGCTGTTGACCCACGACCCACTCACCCACCCAGAAAACTTGACCCACTTGACACACTGACCCACCGACCAACTGACTCACTCCATCTCTGCTATGTTCACGGCAATTCAATTGATGCCCATATGGTGTTCAATACCGACCAAAGTTGATTCGGAAAAAATGAAATGAAATCTTTGAGTTTTACGTCCCACGGTTATGCCGGTGAGGCTAAAGGAAACGGTGATGATGAGTAATGAATGAAATGGTGGAATGAAGAAAGTGGGAGGAAACGGGAGAACCCCGAGGAAACCCACGCACACGGTGTTTGTCCACCACAAAGTTCACTTGGCCAAAGTCGATTCGAGTACAAACTCACGCCTAATAGAACACTACCTATGACTGGGGAGAAGTCAACCGACGTGGTCGTGCAATCTGTTGCATCTACTACTCACTCTTATACCACTCACGTGCTCTTGTCGATGTCAGGACACCTTACGAAGAAACTGTACATCTGCTTTCAAGAATCGGATGGTAAGTTTGGCAGACAAGTTTTCGAAACACTACAAAGCAATAAACCACTCAACATCAAATTTGACTGCAGTGCCAATGGTAAAATGTCAACAGCTCTGACCTGGATGCGTAGGTATTGAAACCGGAAATACAAGGATCTTCCCTTGTGTAATTGGATTTCTGGTCTGGTCAAACCGACAGAGTTTGCCTGCCAAAACCTTTGGTAACACAGACATTACTTTAAGAAAATGATCATACCTTCTAACGCCATATTGTCAGCCTCTGGATGTATATTTTTTTTCGCCAGTGTAAACTGTTTGCGCGTCGCCAGGAAGAGTATATACGTTTCGATGAGGACCCTGCCTTCAAACTACATGACAGACTTTTCATTTAGAGGCTCCATTCTTTCATCTATAATCAATTATGTGCATCACAATACCAACCTATGCTACGCTATTCGTGAAAGGGGTCAGGATGTGTGGCACAGAATACGTTCCGAAATGCATTAGACATAAATTTTGCTGTGCGTGACATCTGCAACACGCCTTCCTGTGAGTCCAGTGCCATTATTACCTGCTCGTGGTGCGCTCAAGACCTTTGCTTGCAGCATTCCCTTCTCCCACCACATTACCCTGCCGTGGAATGATATCTCTGTGCTACATGTGACTATTTTGGCGCGTTGTGGGTGCGTGCTTGGTTGTATAGCCCCTGTTCAGCGAGATGTGAGCGACTGCGCGATACCTAAAGTGGCGCCTGGCATTTTGTTTGCGTACGTCTCCAGACCTACAAGTTTCCTGGCGATTGCATCAATGCAGGACTTTGCCAGTAAGATACCCGCAAACCAAGTGTTAATGAAAGTGGATCTCTTCTACAAATACACAAAAGTACCTAGGCATCATTCCATCTTTGAAACCATGAGGTTTTGCTCCTTCACCTTGAAACACTGTTCCGCAGCGCATGCGCATGCACGCATGAGACATTATGCAGCTATTAAGACCAAGCAGCCAAATAACACTTACATTCTTCATCGAGCATTCCTTGTTCGTGAGTTTCTTCCAAACCATAACATAATTATCGTTTCCGCACCCACCCTACTCTCCATGTTTAGCTCATGTAGATTTCCTCCTTTTCCCGAAGATGAAGCTAAAGCTTAGAGGTTGCTGCTTTCACATCAGTGCCGGGATACAACGCGAAGCGGCAACGGTTCTGGCTTTGCTGACATACCAGGACTTCGAGGGCGCATTCAACAGTGGAATGAACACTGGAACTGTTTCATTCCTGTCTTGCTGCGCAAGACATTTTGACAAACTTCAATGATGTTCAACGTTACGTAATTCGCGTCTTTTTTTGCCCACAGAGCTACTCCGGGAACTTTGTCTTTGGTTCTTTCCGACACAGTTTCGTACCATTACATGTGCATTGTGTGCTGACCATTATTAGTAAACATATAATAATACATATCGCTCATGCTATTACATATTATATATTATTATAGTGGGCCTGACGAATGTGAGTAAGAGCCCCCTATTGTATTCCCTTTCCGTAAGCCTCCCTTCCCGTTCATCTCCGGAATCGAACGTGAGATCGTTAAAGGAATTGCATATTTAGAAGTCTAATCAGACCTAGACGACAACGAATATAATTCTATCCCGATTGGCCACTTCCGGTTGATTTCGAGAGGTCACGTCCTGTCAGAAGTGTCCAAATTTGGATCAAAATATATTTATTGTCGTTTTCGTCCAATCAGGATTTCATATACGGAATCCATTTTCCGATCTCACTTCCGGTTCCGGAGATTAACAGAGGATATTATTATTTCTTAGTCACCTTTTTCGTCATATTGCCGACCTCATATTCGTGTTGGTTAAGGCGTCAAGCCAGCGACTAAAGGGTCCCGACTTCGAATCCCGGCTGGGGCATGGTAGTTTGTGGATTTTAAAACCTTTATAGCAGTGCTAGAGGACATTCAAAACGGGCCGAAGTGCATTCCTTACTTAACGGGCGCAACAATACATTTGTTGTCTTCTTATTATTATTTTTACTCATCATAATGCTAATCATACTATTACTACTACTACTACTACTACTACTACTACTACTACTACTACTACTACTACTACTACTACTACTACTACTACTACTACTACTACTACTACTACTACTACTACTAATAATAATAATAATAATAATAATAATAATAATAATAATAATAATAATAGAAAGCCATTTTTGTGTCGTGCTTTCAGCATGTCCCTTTTCTCCACGGGATAAACATGTTCGTTTGGAACTTACGATCGCATGTCGAGCTCCATTTGACATCGATTCGCATCAATGACGTACTAGAGATCCCAATGATCACCGACTGTTATCATCTTGAGTTTGCAATATTTGCCTTCGTGAGAAAACAAGTTCCAATATACACTATGTGATCAAAAGTATCCGGACACCCCCAAAACATACGTTTTTCATATTAGATTCATTGTGCTGCCACCTACTGCCAGGTGCTCATCATCAGCGATCTCAGTAGTCATTAGACATCGTGAGAAACCAGAAGAGGCGCTCCGCGGAACTCGCGGACTTCGGACGTGGTCAGGTGATTGGATGTCACTTGTGTCAGAAGTCTGTACGCGAGATTTCCACACTTCTCAACATCCCTAGGTCCACTGTGTCTGATGTGATAGTGAAGTGGAAACGTGAAGGGACACGTACAGCACAAAAGCGTACAGACCGACCTCGTCTGTTGACTGACAGAGAAAGCCGACAGTTGAAGAGGGTCGTAAAGTGTAATAGGCAGACATCTATCCAGATCATCACACAGGAATTCCGGATCCACCAGGATCCACCAGGATCACTGCACCAGGATCCACTCTAAGCACTATGACAGTTAGGAGTGAGGTGAGAAAACTTGGATTTCATGGTCGAGCGGCTGCTCATAAGCCACACATCATGCAGGTAAATGCTAAACGACACATCGCTTGGTGTAAGGAGCGTAAACATTGGACGATTGAACAGTGGAAAAACGTTGTGTGGAGTGACGAATCAAGGTACACAATGTGGCGATTCGATGAACGTCATCTGTCAGTGTGTGTAATGCCAATAGTAAAATTCGGAGGTGGTGGTGTTATGGTGTGGTCGTGTTTTTCTTGGCTTGCACCGCTTGTTATTTTGCGTGGCACTATTACAGTGCAGGTATATATTGATGATTTTAATACCTTCTTGCTTCCCAGTGTTGAAGTGCAATTTGGGGATGGCGATTGCATCTTTCAACACGATCGAGCACCTGTTTATACTGCACGCCCTGTGGCGGAGTGGTTACACGACCGTAACATCCCTGTAATGGACTGGCCTGCATAGAGTCATGAGTTTAATCCTATAGTTGGGATGTTTTGGAACGCCGACTTCGTGCCAGGCCTCACCGACCTACATCGATACCTCTCCTCAGTTCAGCACTCCGTGAAGAATGGGCTGCCATTCCCCAAGAAACCTTCCAGCATATGATTGAAAGTATGCCTGCGAGAGTGGAAGCTGTCATCAAGGCTAAGAGTGGGCTAACACAATACTGAATTCCAGGAGTACCGATGGAGGGCGCCACGAACTTGTAAGTCATTTTCATCCAGGTGTCCGGGTACTTTTGATCACATAGTGTATCATATTCTGGGATGTATGACCGGAGTACATAACTTTCAGGGGCTATGGGGAAAAATGATTCTACTTCCTGTTCGAGAACGTTGCGAATCGCACGAGTAAGCATATTTCCATCTTTCAATATGTCCTTCCACTTGTGCAAGTTTCAATGGGGTACTCGTAGAGGAGTTGGATAGCTTTCCTTGCAAGAAATGTGCTCCAAATTTGACATTAAGATATTCTCAAACTATAATTTGTTATTCTTTTTACATAACACTGCACATACGTATGTCTGATAAACTGACACTTTCATCCCACGTTTACACACATATTCTTCAGTTTACATTTACTGAATGGATAACAAGGTATTTGTTTCACTCTGCAATCACAAATATTAACTTTTGCACATGTCTTGCACGTAAAAGGGGAAACAAATTCAGGAGATCTCAAATATTCAGTCGTTTTTATAGGCTTAAAATATCCTGCTTCTTCTGTGTAACCATACTCGAATGGATTCAATAGTTGGGTTTCATCCAGCACAGGCATCCATATGTAGCACTGAAGATATGAACGCTGTATAATAAAAGACTATCGTTGATAATGGCGGACATAGTTGAGAAATGTTGATACCTTTTGCTTTATGGTATTGTTCAAATCGTAACATATAACGGTTTTTAATGAACCAAGTACTTTTGCGATAAAAATCTCGGCATTTTTAAAATCATTCCTTCATCCATGGGAGCAACCCCAAAATTGCTTAACAGTGTTCCCAATGCCATAGCTGTTTTAAGTGCTATAAGTTTTGTCCCAACCGTACTTGTTGTATCACAGCCAGCTAGATTGTGAACAGCAGGAAGAACATATGTACCGTGTTATGCAAAAATGAACTAAGCGCCAAACTTTGAAAATTCACGTAAATGCAACGATTGGTTCCTGATAAGCTTTAGAACGTTTTGCACAATCGAAAAGAAAGGAAAACCAACACCTTTCCAAAAAAGAAACATAATTTCACTTCTGATTACGGCTACATTAATGCTGGACATCAACCTTTATACGTGATTTTCTTAAAAGTAAGAAAGTGGCGCTTAGTTCGTTTTCGCAGGACACGGTACATATAAAAGAGTGTCGTCCATGTTCTCCGTCATTTTGTGAAGTGGTATGTACAGCCACTTACAAAAGTATCCCCCCTTAAGTGCTCTAATTCCATTATTTGTGGTCCAAGCCATTTGCAGTTGTGAGAACGCCTAGACATATGCAGCCCAACTTACACGTGACAGCAGTTGGTAGCACTGAGTCAAGTCTTTATGCAAGTAAAATTGTGAGTAGGCCTAGATGACGCACGAAACATTTCTCCATTCTGAGATCAATCTCTCTGGTTCAGAGCGTGATATCCAGTGAATATCATATGTTAATCTCAATATTGCTGTGTATGTAATGTATTTAGTACTGAACTTTGATGCACTAAAAACAAGCTAAGTACAAACTGCCACAAACTAACTAAACAGTATTGCGCATTAAACTCCACACGCCCGAGTTTAGCAGCAGGAACTACAATGAACACAAACACTATTGTACACTAACTATAGGATCTTCTTATTCACTCGCGTCTTGTTGAGAGACAGGAAAATATTGTGGGCAAATCTAGAAACAAGTCTAGACGTGCCTATGAGTCATAGTTCACGGTGCCACAAGCGCTTGAACTGATCCCTGTCTTCACGCACGCCTGAGTCTCCCTCATGACTCTTTGGACTGATCCTTTTTATTGCTCAAACGGAACGGACTGATCTCCTTTATCCCAAAATTGAGTATTCTATTTTTTTTTAATTTTAGAAGGACTGGTCCCATTTATCCCACAACCAACAACACCATTCGAAAGGCATTGGCTCAATGTATAGTTGGGTATGAAAACATCCCTATGCGAATTGATGGACTTATCCCTTTTATCCCGCCAGCCCTTCAAATAAAAACACTGATCACACATGAATCAGAAAATATTTGAAAGTAGACGACAATATCAAATCTAGAACAACTGCTGGAAATAAGTTTGTAAATGGCTGTCTCCATTGACACACCTTCTCCAATTCTCCTTATTCCAACATCTTTTTCTTTTTAGGGAAGAGAAGATCTTGCTTGTCACACTGAGTATGGATTGAAAGTGAAATTGAAACACTTGAAAAAGTTTCAGCCTGGCCAGGATTCAAACCCGGGTATACCGAATAGAAGTTCAATGTGCTAACCCTTCACCTACCGCGCCACTTAACCTAAAACTCAAACTAATACCTAGTTAAAATCGTTTCATGGAAAAATATAAACAAGATGCTCAAATATAACTAAAACAAATAAATATAAACAAAATATAAATAAAAATATAAACAAGAAAATACAAGCAACTTGTGTGAGTGTCTTAATGACTTACTCGAGATTTCTTTGTTGAACTCAAAACAAGTTATATAGACGTTCCTCAATGAGAAAAATATCACGAAACATTCTTCAAGTTGAGGCTACGTCATCGGCAGAGCCGTAACTTGTGGGCAAGGGGGCAAATGCCTCCCAGAGAAGCTCCGCGCCGTTCCAGGTTGCCCATTTTGAGACAAAATTTTCTTACTCCATATACGATACGAATATGAAATTAGAAATGAAGCATCAAATAGGGTCGCTACATTACATAAACAAAACAGCACACAAAAGGTAAATAGAACAAAACTGAATCGTGACCCATTTCAGTAAAAAATGTCTAGTATAAGGGACTCTAGAAATAATATTCATTCGTATGGCTTTGATATTTATCAATATTGTCCCCTTAATAATTTTGTCATGTATGGAATGGGCCCAGGGAGTAACTAACGGAACCGCAGATCTTGCCGTGTGGCTCCGGGGAGGCATAAAGATTAAGAGAAGGTTGGAAAGAGGGGGCCGAAGAATTAGAAACACGACTTTTTCTAGGGGGCCCAAATAAGCTCATTAATGTTTGCCAGCCCCAGAAAAGAATCTAAGTTACGGCGCTGGTCAACGGTTGCAGGGATTGTCCCGATTTACATTACATTTCGTCTTTACCATAACTTCTAATTTCCAAAGAAGAAAAGACGGCAGAAATTATTTTCACATTATTTGAATTATATCATCAGGTGTAGAAATAGACAGTTCTATGATTAAGTTCCATAACTACTAGTTATTTTCTTATATTCATATCAGGAATTTGTGGCAAATTGAGCCGGTGGCACTAGCCGAGTGATGTTGGGCGTTTGGCTTCTGATCATGAGGCGCAATCCACCAGGGGTTCGAATTCCTCTGAAGAGCAAGGTCGGAATTTTAACTGTCCTCAGTATTTCTGTGTTCGTGTCCCTATAGTGTTTGGAACACGTCGAAAGGACATGAGGTGCCAGTGGCGAACAATATCCCGGTTGGGGCGATTTGTTTAAAAAAAAATTGTGAAAGCAGGAAACTCCAAATTCGGCCACCTGGGTTCAAATCCCATCGTGGCAATTATTTTTTTTTCTGGAATGGGAACATAATGTTTATGTAATTGGTATTGTAATTATGTTATTCCTTTATTATTATTATTATTATTATTATTATTATTATTATTATTATTATTATTATTATTATTATTATTATTATTATTATTACCACAGAAGGAAAGAAAAAGTAACATACTCGAGAGTAGTCATAGGAACAGAAAAGATATAGAGTATGTCAGATGTTTCTTACGTTTACACATGAACGCAATAATATTATTACGTTTATGGATTTACAAATAGAATTATCATTTTATGACAAGAAATTGAATATGAAGATTTGTTAATTGATAACAGTAATGCATTTTGTTTCGCCCTTCTTGTAGGTAGAAAAGTGAGGTGACATCTTAAATAGAATCATTCCCGTGACTAGCGTTGTAAGTTCGATCACTATTTGCAATTTGTGCACAGCTAGGAACAATTCCTAGGAACTTATTTTTCAAACATACTACAGCAGTAAGGACGTGTTTAGCCCTTATGTATTCATCAATTCTTGTCCAAACACTTTACTTCTCAAACAGTTACGAATGGAGGTTGATACGGGTGACGTGATTTTGTGTTGTTGATATTTCACCTGTGAAGAAATTCGTCACAACTCTTAGACCCAGAGAGATATAATATTTTTCATGTTAGTATACATCAGAAGTATCAGTATTGCAAATTATAAATATTTCGTGAATTACCTCACCCGGAATCGAACTCGCATCGCCAACATTTTGAAACTAACGCTTAAGCCATTACTCTAAGACATCATTGTTGTAGAAGAAGAAAAAATGGAGCTGCAGTGAATTCAGTAATCACACATTTTTCGATTCCAGTGTAATAATGGTGAAACTTTGTGATTTCAGTCATGGTAAAATGCTGAAAGAATAGTCCAGAGAAGTCAACTTTAAATTGTCAACTCATATGTACGGAGGCGCTGCCGTATGCTCTCGCCTCGGGCCCTGATTTTTCACGGCACGGCATTGGTCAGAAACTTATATTGATTGGAATGTGGTGTTTCAGGGCACTGGATTATTTTTTTTAAGTTAACTAATTTAACGAACCCTCCTCAGTAACTTGTTTCCTATTTTAACGAATTTTACTCACTTTTGCAGTTTTCCCAATAACTCTTTAAGAATACAACGATACTTGTATTTTAACATCTTTATTATATCTTTATTTGTATTTGTGGGCAAAATGTACTTTTAAATTATACACAAACTGTTTAAGAAAGAAAGAAGAATATGAAAAGAAAAATAATTGTAATTTCTTTTCTGGTTGTTATGCGAGTATATTTTGTTAGTGATTCGACAATGTGAGTTTAGTTGTCATAGCAACGAAAAATAAATAATACATAACTAAGTATCCATCTCGTGACATGTATATGTATAATGTTTAAAGAGTGTAAACTATTAACTTATTTCGTACTACGATAAAAGGGTAATATCTTGATGCGGTGTGTAAAATGGATTTTCATATATCAGTAGCCTTACTTACATATAAATATATATGAACTGTGATTTCATCTTATATATGTTTGGTAGTTTAACGCCTCAGGATTTTAGAAGATTTGTGTGAAGTAAACAATCTCCTAGATAATAAAGTCCAGGATTGCAGATTGATTTTAAGGCTACGTAGTGATTTTGCTAAAAACATCGGAACGGATTTTACTTTATTAAGGAGTGGCAGAAAAAGTTTCAGAAATATCAAAATGAGTCTTTCTAGTATTGAAAATACAACTGAATCAAATGGTAATATGGAGATGAACTTCTCTGACCTAGTCGATCTCAATAAACAGCTGAGGCAAGATATGAATCAACAAATGCAAGATTTTGTTGAAACAACTACTACGTAGGTTCGCTGAAGAAATATCATCACAGGTTAAAGAAATCTCATCACAGGTAAACATGAATGCTCCAAATGAACCTGAACCTTCCACAGAAACAACAGAAAATGCAGATCATTGAGTTTGCATTGGTGAAATTTACTGAGTTTTCGCAAAAACATAATGCAGTATTGGTTGGATCAGATTATCCCAACTTCTCTCTTCATTCTAATGTTTTTGATTGTCTTACTGATGATATGTGTAATGAAGATTTTGATATGCATTGTGCGAAAAGTTATGGTCATCTTCGTCTATTGAATCCTATTGACTGCTTGTATTCAAGATATATTCAACATGATATTAATCCTGAAGATGAATGGTAATAGAACAGTTTAATGATATGTACACGAGACTGGTTCATGTAGCAGGAAGAAAGTTGATTCCAATATTCGTGAAATTCAGAAAGAAAACGTGATCCCATCAATGTTTTCTATTCATTGGTCAATTCAGTTGGAGCTATTGAAATGTTCACTCAACGAAAAGACCAAAATGATAATAGTGAACAATCAGATGGTGCTTTTACCGAATGTGGTGCAGTGCGTTGATTTCAATCATCTAGGCAAAATTTTGAAAATCCATCAATGGTTAAATACAGTACTAACCTGAAGCAAACTAACCTTAACCGAAACCAAGTTCGAAATATACATGTGAGATTGAAGTGTGATCCCGATGTAAAAAGTAACGTTAAATTCACGTTTATCGGTAAGGTAACAGAACCTAATTACCGAGGAAACATAAATCGTGGTAGGACAAATTACCGTAAATATTGTGGAAATAATAGGTACAGATCTGTTTGGAGACACGACATTTCGACATAAGTAAAACGAATGAGAACTGAACCTAATTTTAACGGTAATGCAACCGAACCTAATTCTAGTGGCAATAGCAATAACAATCGTACTACACTTAGAAAGCGTGTAATCATTAGATCTAAATTCCCTCGAATTGGATTTCGTAGAAATCTCATAGATGGCACAAATTCTCAAAATAGAGAACAAAGAACTGTAAAGGTAAATAACACGCAATACTGTATTTCAGTTTATGACTTTCAATGCAACTTAAATGAATTCGTTGGTCATGTAAATTAAGCTTAAGTTACAGCGTCCAAGAGGAGTATTTTAAATGGATTTTTGTTGTATTTCACTGTAAATACCGTTATGATTTTGTTGTTATTTGCATTTAATTTGTATTCTATGAAGATAATTCAATGAATCAACAAATGGATCAATTCGTACATTCATGATCTTGATAAGAACTTCTTTTGTTCAAACCGTAACATTAATTTTCTGTTGTGATGTTAATTATCGTGTTTTGTTCTGGATATTCTCGATATTTCAATTTTAATTTGTATTTTGTTTCAATATATCATATATTTGATCCTTTCTTGTTTAAAAGAGCAATTATGTATAGTCGAGTCAAAATACGGTTTGACCTGGGCAAAATTGCAACCTTTAGTTTTACACATGTATTTTGTTTAGGTACTTCACCTGATGAAAATATCCAAAATCCGATAAAATCGGACCACGGGAACACCCCCAAAAACGGATTTCAAAATGGCGGACTATGGTTTTTCGAAAATATCGTAGACCTTTACGTTGGCGGCTCTAGTAGCTCTCCTAATTGACACAGAGACATGAATGATACCTCGTTGGAACGCTCATAAACCACAAATTCCTTTTTTACCCATAATGCCCAACCCGTAGAAGAAGAAGAAAAAGAAAAGAAGGAGGTCGATTTTTTGTTTTTTTAAATTGATATTTCTTGGACCCTGGCAACACTGTATGTCCTCGTACTCCGGCAGAAAAATTGCCATGCGTAGAGCGGACACTGGTAACAATAATATTAAAAAATGAAGGACGTAGGTTCAACAGTAAGGGAGATAAAATTTCGGAACCGCGGACCAAGGAGGGTCACTCTGTATATTTTTTACTGTGGTCTAACTCCTGTTTCTTAGATCTAACATCCTCCCTAATTGTCACAGAGACATGAAAAATATCGCGTTTTAAAGCTTATGGAACCCCCTTGACAACGACGTATCGTTTGTGCTCCCTGTGCCCAACCTGTAGAAAAAGAAGAAGAAGAAACCTTGAAAAAATTGGGAAAATCTACACTTTTACCTTTCTTGGGCTCTGGCAACCCTGATAGTCATTCTACGCATGAAAAAATCTTGTTTCTTTCTTTAAATCAAAGGTCGCTTTATTGTACGTACTGCTTTCTGCAAGTACAATACGTTCTTTCACACCCGGTAGCACAGTTGCAATGCACAATGGTGAGCAAATTTCATACCCATCAAACACGATGGTTGATGTGCCATATTAACAAACCGTATGCGCAGCAAATGATGCAGCGATATTGTCGTACGAACTGCCTTTACACCATGGTAGTCTATGTAACAGAGATCCTCCGTCTAAGACATACAGAATATTGTCTGGCTCCATTTCCTCAAACTGTGCGGTCTGCTGCTTTCTGATCTCTAGTATCGCATGGGCCAGTGGGGCTTTGTCTACCTTACGCATCATGCTGGGTGACTCAAATAAAGCTGGCGGGTAGGCACATAATTCATGCGCTAAGGTCTCCTCTAAAGATGTGCTGCCTGCATTAGCGACACCTAACAGTCTTTGAAACAAAAGATTCGGATCGACGGAGATATCGCTGCTGATTTTAACACTACTCGGGAATGCTAGAGTTTTGACTATCTGCACGTTTCCACTTCACAGTGAACAGGTCTTTGCCAGATAGTTTCTTCGCAAGCTCTTCCCCAACTGAAAATAAATTATGGACGTTGACCGAGGAATCTGCTGTGACTCAGTGGCAATGTTTCTCAACAATTTGTCTCCGTCAAATGGTGAGATGGGCTGCAGTCGTGCAAGAAGCGACGTGTGTCACTGATATCACGTGACATTCTTGACGTTTCGGCTTCTTTATGTTGTTCGCTAGTGACATATGCTGTGTGAGTAAGAGTTTGCATCGCCAGTTGTACTCGGAGCATGCTGGCATTGAGAGCATCCACAAAGATCGTTGCATCTCCGACATTCCACTCCCATGGGTTAGACCTCCAGTGGAGTTTAGCGATCTCATCAGAACCTGCTCTATGACTAGATCAGAGGACAACCCAGCCCAATAACGGTTGCTTCTTCTAATAACTCTGAACCCATTTTGAAAGCTTTCGCGAACTGTTGGATTAACCGATGGCAGCGTTAACATTGTTTGCAGATACAAGCACGTCGACTTCAGATAATTGAAGTGTTCTGCTGCAGCGAACATGGGAATGTACTCTGCTATAGCATCAAGGTGATCCTCCCAGCTTCCTGTTCGGTCTGCTGCACAAGCTTCCTTACTGTAGCCAACATGCGCTGGTATGCAAGCCACAACTGACTTGTTTTTAATGTGTTAATAAGTTCTGACTTTCGTTCTCTTATTTCTTCTCGGGCTTCTTGAAGAAGAGGTGAAGCACTAGCTCCAGTTACAGTAATCTCACCCGACATCAGACTCTGGTAGAGAGAGTACGCATCGTTGATAGCTCTGTGTTTTCCGTTATATGTCTCCAGAAAAACATTCTCCACTAGCAATGCACTTAATGCCAGGTCAACCATCATGTGCGCACGGAAGGCTCTTGCTACGGACTTGCCACTTAATATATGTACAACCGAATTTTCTCCATAAACCTCAAGCAAGATTTCACGTAAGCCTGAACCATCCATCTGGGAACCAATTGCTCCTAGAAGGTTCATCAGAGTATGAAATGAGCCCAACAGAACAACCGTGTCCTTAATACAGGTGTTATGTGCTCTGTCATGCAGAATACGTGAAGCTTTCCGAAACAGTGGTTGGTCTAAGGTGATGATTGGTGTGACTTTATATTTTCTCGCAAGATTATTCAGGTACACTGAAGTGGAATAGATGCATGACATATCAGATGGATGGAGGTCAATAATCGGTAAGCAGAGAACTGTGAATTTCCCTGGATGATGAAGAGATGGATCTGCGTGAATGGCCCGCATCATTCCTGACCAGTTTGGTGTGCGTGACGGAAAATGCCAGGAAAGTTTCCACAAAATATCCAGGGAGCTTTCGTTCGGTGATGGTGCTGTTACCAGTTCACAGTTGACCTTTTCCAGAATAGCCTTGGCTTCAGTGTATGCATGAATGGAAACACTGGCAAGGGACTTAACATTAGCATCAGAGACGGGCTTCTGAAGAATGGTTAGACTGGTGGTAGTGGATTGAGTAATGGCCGCCAACATTCCCATACCATGGAATGTGCCTAAACCACTCAGCGTTTAGAGATCACGGTCTACATTATCCGCTGCAAAGAGGAGAGTCTGGTCTGCTGACATTTCGACCACACGATTACCAAATGTACTTGCAGCACAGCGTTCAAACCACTGCACTTCCGCGTATGAAGAGCAAAATCCCAGGTGATGCAACGTGTCAGTCAGGTGTTTCAATCGATAGTGGTGGTGCAGCTGCACAGCAACACCTAAGTGCAGAGGAGCTAATATAGCTCTTGGTCTGGCTGCTTGCATCAAACACTGGCCAATTGATGCTATTTTGGTTTCATTGTCCTTTTCGGCAAAAAGTGTGGCACAGAATAGTTTAAGGCTAGGTGGAATGTACTGAAAGGATTCCTGAATTATTAAGTCGCTGGGTGATGGATATGTATCACTTCCAGTTTGTAGTTTGGATTTTATGTCGCTTTTGATCAGTCGAGCTACGGTTTCTATTATTCTATTTTTTTCCTTTTCTTCATCATACTCTCGTTGTAAATCACGATATGCCGGTAGAATGTGATTGGCAGTTTCTCGGCAGCTTCTGCAATGAAGTTGTTTTTTCCACTGTCACTAGAAATTATAATTTTTTCACCGACGTACTCCATTCGTTGACACTTCATGCGTCTGTCATATGCAATGTGATCAGTCCCTTCAAGAAATGTGCCCGTTTTTGTAGCAAGTTCTCCCACAGTTAGTTGCTCATCATCGTGCTCTTCCAAATAACTAGAGATGCGCTGAAATGCTCTGATTCTCTCATCATTTGTAGGTCGGCCAGCCCGGAATTTTTTTGACGCTGACTGATTATTGGTTCAGTATTGTTGAGGAATTGCTTTACCTGTTCGAAAGTTGATACTACATGATCTGTGATAGACACAATCTGCTGCATGAAGATCAGATGAGAAGTACTAAATTTGACCTCGGACAGTTTGTGACCAGGTATCGTTTCGTTCATTCCAACACTTTAATGTGTAGTAATGCTTGTGTTTTCACTAACACATTTTCTGATTTCAACACGTGACGGTCATCAAATAAGACAGGCGTACCGCAAAACAGGCAGTCACTGTTGCTGTTGAAGGACCCATCCGACGAGCGAGTAACTGGTTTTTGAATCGGCGATTACGTTTTTCTTTTTAGGGCAATCGCAAAATCTTTTATCAATGTAACGTTTGCGACAAGAGACATGGACCACCATACCTGCAGCGGCGAGAATGTTAGTACCGCGAGCCTTACTGGCATTGTTCACTCCTTCAGCTCCCTTTTCTTGAAGTGTGATGGGGTTATCGTTAGGATCTAAGCTTCTGCAGATGATACAAAAACGTGTAAGTGAATCAGGCTTGGTTCTGCAGTGCCAAGGTTCATGCAAGACTATGATATGTAGAAAAGCTTATGGAACCCCCTTTCCAACGATGTATCGTTTGTGCCCCCCTGTATCCAACGATTATCAAGGTTGCCAGAGCCCAAGAAAGGTAAAAGTGTAGATTTTCCCAATTTTTTCAAGGTTTCTTCTTCTTCTTTTTCTACGGGTTGGGCACAGGGAGCACAAACGATACGTCGTTACCAAGGGGGTTCCATAAGATTTAAAACGCGGTATTCTTCATGTCTCTGTGACAATTAGGGAGGATGCTAGATCTAAGAAACAGAAGTTAGACCACAGTAAAAAATATACAGAGTGACCCTCCTTGGTCCGCGGTTCCGAATTTTTATCTCCCTTACGTTGAATCTACGTACTTCATCTTTTTTATATTATTGTTACCAATGTCTGATCTACGCGTGGGATTTTTTCTGCCGGCGTATGAGGACGTACAGTGTTGCCAGCGTCCAAAAATATCAATTTAAAAAAACAAAACATCGACTTTCTTCCTTTCTTTTTCTTCTTCTTCTACGGGTTGGGCATTATGGGTAAAAAAGTCACTTCGTTGGAATTTGTGGTCTATGAGCGTTCCAACGAGGTATCATTCATGTATCTGTGTCAATTAGAAGGGCTACTAGAGCCGCCAACGTAAAGGTCTACGATATTTTCGAAAAACCATAGTCCGCCATTTTGAAACCGTTTTTGGGGGTTTTCCCTTGGTCCGATTTTGTCGGATTTTGAATATGTTATTCAGTAGTAATTCCTGAATCGAAAACTGTTTAAAAAGCTTGGGTTGCAATTTTGCCCAGGTTGAGGGTAAAATTGCTCTAGATTTCCTGGACTAGTAAATAGCATAATGATATTGATATCCTTTTCACAATCTTCTTAGTTTTGCCCAATGAAATAATATAGATCTTGTTAACCTTCAACTTATAGTACTATCAATGGCCCCAAAAGGACCTAAAATTAAACAACTTCTATGCCGTTATCTGGATGTACCTTCTGTTATCTACGTTGAAGTATATAAATATTTGAAATGAAATTAATTAAGAGAATTAAGATAAAATATGAAAATAATATTGATATAAAAATAAATATGATATATGATTATATGAATTGTAATTTTTATATATACGAGGTCATTCAGGAACTTAAGTAATTAGTATGTAATAGTTAACGGTCCAGGATTTCTTTCTTTATTTTTAAAAGAAAAAAAGGTCCTATTGTTCAGGCGCAACATACTACGTTACCTAGATTTTAACATCTTTATTATATATTTATTTGTATTTGTGGGCAAAATGTACGTACTTTTAAATTATGCACAAGCTGTTCAAGAAAGGAAGAAGAAGAATGTGAAAAGAGAAATAGTTGTAATTTCTTTTCTGGTTGTTATGCGATTATATTTTGTTATTATAGTGATCCGACGATGTGAGTTTAGTTGTCATAGCAACGAAAAATAAATAATGCATGACTAAGGATCCATCTCGTGATATCTATATGTATAATGTTTAAAGAGTGTAAGTGATTAACTTGTTTCGTACTACGATAAAAGGGTAATATCTTGATGCAGTGTGTAAAATGGATTTTCATATATCAGTAGCCTCAGTTATATAAATATATATGAACTGTGGGCATAAGAACAGGGACAAAAACACAGAAACATGGAGGACAGTAAAAATCACAAACACTATTCGCGCTTTCTTCCCTTATCTGAAGTAAAGCAATGAAATATGGCGAATATGCAATTTTTGGGCTTCCATCTTCTATGTGGTGTCAAATCCAGAGTTTGAGTGGGTCAGTGTTTCGTAGGTCAACAGCATGTGACCCACGGCGACCCACCACCCACCCTGACCCGCCGCTCACTATGACCCACTCTGACCCACCGACCCACTCTGCACACTGAGTTGTGGACAGCATCTTCTGAACAGCATATTTTTTCACCCTTGACCTTAACAATAGAAAATAAAAACACGTTTCTGATTGGTTGCAGCTTGCGATTGTCCAAACCTTCTGGTGTATGTATTGTGTATTATAGTAGTAATAAAAGAAAATTGTCACTTTTTGGAATTGCAGAAGAAAATTGAAGAAGCAGTTGAGGTTAAATTTATATCATGACAGTCATGGTGGAACAAAACGAGCTCTGCGAGGCTTCTAACCCGCTCCTCCTCCTATTACTACTACTACTACTTAAAGTATGGATTCGTATAGCAAAACTAATCATTTTTTGAGTATTATTTTCGTCTTATTTTAATGAAAAAAGTGTTTCGAAAATTTTATAAATAACATATAAATTTAAAAAAAAAAACTTTCTTTAGCCCGGGTTTGACCCACACCAAAAGCAATTATAATTACTAGCCCATTGCACTAGTACTTTCGGCCACGAAGACCGCTAGTAACAGGCACTTCATTTTTGCTATATTTGTGCTGCGTAGCGGGAAAGGGATAACTCCAACTTACCAGAACCGCGTATTTAGCTCCTATGAGTAGGGTGAACCGTGATTTAAAAATATTTCTCAAAACACTGGTCAATTTGTCTACGTTTTACTTTCAAGACCTCCATTTCCCTTTTTTATTTGTTTCTGTTTACTTACCTGAGATGAATATATGTAAGTGAAAAAAAAACTTGAGGCATTTTTGGATATTGATATTTGTAATTTTAATAATAACAATAGGACGTATACTACTACATGGCTTTCGAGACACAGCCTGACAGTTTTAGAGGAGCTAACTACTGGAAAAAATTTTAAACATACATTTTTGAATCACTGTAATATATAAATTATTTTATATAAAAATTGAATGTAATTATGTGTGTCTAATCATGATGGCCAAACTGCAGTAAAACAAAAAGGCTTTAGGTATATAGGTAGGCCTTAATCCAAGTTGTGATTTTATAATATTGCGTTCATTGTAATAATAATATCCTAAGGGACAAACACCGCGCTCGTGGATTTTCTCGGGGTTCTCCCGTTTCCTCCCATTTTCTTCATTCCACCATTTCACTCAACTCTCATCATCACCGTCTCCTTTAGCCTAACCGACATAACCGTGGGACGTAAAACTTAAAAAATAAAGAAGAGAGAATATCCTAAGGGATAGTGCGGATCCGAATATTTGCGAAAAAATTGAGAATCTCACAAGCCGTTAAACTTACGGAGCTGAAATTCAGTATATTACCTCTTTATTGAAAATGAACAGAACCTCTCGTAGCATTTTTAAACATTCCCTTTTATGGATAGGAGTGCACTTTCTACATATGGTAAATAGATAGTGAGTTTGTAAAAATAATCGAAAGCGATCGATATTAGTTGAGAAAAAAGTTGAGAAAGGAGAAATACAGGCGGGTTCGACTTCCGGCAGGAGCTCACCTGGTTCGGATTCACGTTAATCTGTACTCCATGCCATAAGAATCGGTGGACCACCGATTGGTAAATAGCGACATGTCAATCATTGGTGGCCCCGCAGCGGCGATCCGCGGTGGCTTCTCTTCCGTTTTGAAAATTATACCACAAGCGGCAGAGACGCGACAAAACACCAATGAACCACAAAATTACTCCCCAAAATATATGAAATCACATATGTGTGTGATTTGTTTACATTAAGGTGAGTCTGAAAACACTAAAAATGTACCAAAAATTACCCCGGAGGGGGCTCGAACCACCAACGTTATGAATATTGGGCGGGTGTTCTTCCAACTTCGCCACGGAAGCCATGCAAAAAACGTTGCTTGTAAAGGGATAAATCGTTAGGATCTATTAAATTTGGTCAATCAGAGTGTTCCTTTAACTGTGTGTATGAGACGATAACTGTTTGGAATTAGATAAAATGCGTTCGCCATGCAATTTTATAACAAAATGACGCGTGTCTATTCACTTTATTTCATAGTTCTCCCATACTTACTTTCTAATGATCGACGTCAGTTGCCATCTAAATTCATACAATTATCGCATTTATCTCAAGATTTTTCACTTCATGATGTTGAGGCAGAGGTTATTCTTGATCCCCGGAGCTCATTTTAGGAACAATTCGTTAGAAAAAATAACATATAATAATAACCGCATGCACATGAGAGGCTATAGTATAAGTTGGTCTCTTCGCGATTCTCCGCAACGAATCGAAGGAGCGCGGAGTAAAACGAAGTCCTTCCTGTTACGCGGTAGTAACTTCAACACCCTGACTGTAGATATCTGTTTCGACTCGACGAAACCCTGCCGCCAGTGTGCTCGCCAGCGCCAATCCTTCGACTCGTCACTATATTGACGATCGACTTTTACCCGCAAGTGGGACACTAGGTGTTGGCGACGTTTACGGCATGGGGTAGGTCCACCTCTCATATATCCTCGCTGCTGAAAGGGGCATTAAACTCAAAATAAACTCAATTCAACTCAACATAAAATACAATGCTTCGCATCACATATCCATATATGCTTACCATGCGCTTTATAATAATTGCTGAAGCTTGTTTATTATATAGAGCGCTTATAGCACAGGGCAATCAACCCATAAAGTTGTGAAAAAAATAGACATAAAATTTGTAATGTAAACTTCTGTATATTGGTCTACTTACCTTGATTTGGGACTTTCAAATTTCATCCGTTTTTCACTGAAAACTATCGATAATTCAACAAGGAAATAATTAGACCATGATAATTTAATTGAAATTCATCGTAATTTTGACCATGACGAGCGGTTTGCCATTTTATATCGTAAAGGTCGGATACATCGTTATTGTAACAGAGCGTTGCTTGAGCAATTGGCCGAAGAAATTCAAACTCCGATTAGTTAGAATTTGACAACCTGGTTTTATTACAAGTATAAACATTTTAGTCGCTAGAAAAGAGGCCGTGGATCATGTGTCAGAGTTGATAACTGTGTTTTGATGGGTCAGTGTTTCATGGTGGGTACTGGATCACGGATCAGAGTCGGTCAGGGTGGGTGGCGGATCAGTGGGTCGTGGGTCAAGTTTTCAATGACCCACGCCATCTCTGTTTAAATCTGTAAAACCACACCAAACAAAGAGGAATATTAATACACAAAACGCTCAACATCTTAGCTATTCATGACGTAACTATTCCATGATCCGAATAACTCTAGTAGATCCACAAATCATCATTTGTCATGTTTTACCGAAATACATAATGACTTTTCTGACAACCTGATACTTTAAATTTTGTTAATACGCAAAGTTCATTGATCTCATCACTTATTCACTTACTCTCTTGTGATCATCAAACCCTTTAGTGTACTTCCTGTAGATATAGAAAGGTGAAATGTAGTATCCAGGCTTGGTGTAGCGTGCAAGTAAACAAATGAAAAATAATAGGATAATATTTCCCTCTCCCAAACCCCTTAAAGTGGAGTGTGTTGATTATTTAACAAAAAGACTTGAAATCCAATCATAAAATTCATAAAATATAAAATATGCAGCCAAGTCTCGACTTTGCAATGATGATGATGATGATAATAATAATAATAATAATAATAATAATAATAATAATAATAATAATAATAATAATAATAATAATAATAATAATAATAATAATAATAATAATAAGGGAATAACAGAATTACAAAATCAATTACGTAAACAATACCTTCCAATTAGGAAAAAACGATTGCCACGACGCAAGGGCCGTAACTTGTGGGGGGCAGAGGGGGCACTGCCCCACCACCAGGGAAGCTCCCCGCCAATCTAGGGGGGCCTATTTTGAGACAAAATTGTCTTACTCCATATACGATAGGAACATGTAATTATAAGTGAAGCATCAAACAGGTTCAATACATTACATACACAAAACAGCACACAAAAGGTAAAACAAAAATGAGTCCTAGGCCCATTTCAGTGAAAGAATGTCTACTATTAAAAACCCTAGAAATAATATATATAACTAACTAACTAACTAACTCTATGGCCTATGGAACCCGGAGGTTCAATGCCGCGTTCACAAAAGCTCTCCACTGACTTCTATCCTTAGCTAACTGCATCCAGTTTCTACTCTGTATTCCAATCTCTGCGAGATCCATCTTAATATTGTCCTCCCATCTGCGCCTAGGTCTTCCTAATGGTCGTTTTCCGATTGGTCTTCCAATCAAAACTTTGAAAGCGTCTCTACTTTCTTCCATTCTAGCTACATGACCCGCCCATCTAAGCCTCCTAGACTTGACGACCCTAACAATGTTGGGTAAACCATATAAATTATGTAGTTCCTCGTTATGAAGTTTCCGCCATTCCCCATTCCCGTTCCTCTTGGGTCCGAATATTCGTCTCAGGATCTTGTTCTCAAATACTTTCAGTCTAAGTATATTATTTTCAGATTTGTCAATATTGTCCCCTTAATTAATTTGTCGTGTATAGAACTGGCCCAGAGGAGTAACTAACGACCCCGCAGACCTTCCTGTGCGGGAGAGCACCAGGCCCTGGGGGCCCATAAAGAGTAAGAGAAAGTTGGAAAGAGGGGACCCAAGAATTAGGAAAACGACTTTTTCTATGTGGCGCAAATACGCGTATTAATGCTTGCCCTCTCCACAGAGAAAATATAAGTTACGGCGGTGCCACGACGGGATTAGAACCGGTGTCTCTGCCATACGAGTTTCGTAATTTGCCAATCTACCACAAATTCCTCATACAAAAATAAAACAATAAACTAGTAGTTACGGAAGATGAAAATAGAACTCTTTTCTTCTACACGTGTTGATGCAATTCAAAAAATGCGAAAATGATGTCTACCGCAGGCCCGTTGATAATGGGTGGTCCGGGGGTTTCGACCCCCTCTTTAAGACCAGAAATGAAAAAAAAATTAAGGAAAAATGAAACGAAAAGGAACGAGAAAAAGTAAAAATCAGCATTAAAATTATAAAGCTACAGCAAGCGTTTGGTTAGTCTTTCTTATGAGGAGCTTTGTATGGAGGAAACAGGGAGGGGGAATCAAGCTAAAAATGGATATTATTGTAACGGAGCATTCTGAACTACATCTAGTTCCATGTTAATCCTATGGACTACAAATGACGATCACATAGACTCTCAGATAGAACTTAAGAAATACCAATAATATGAACCTGGCACCATAGATTCCAGTAACACTTGTTAAAGAAATTTTCAATTTCGCGCCAACGCTAGTCCATTTCGCGGCAAGGTGTTTTCATTGCCGAAAGAGATCTCGTTGCTATCCGTAAATGAAGACAAGAAAAAGAAGAAGAAAAGACAAGATGAACCGAGTTCGAAAGACCTCGGAAGACTATATATTTTTCATTTTTTATATCCTTTTACTCGAGATTTCTTCATAGTTTGTTATTAAAATACTTAGTAACATATCCTCAACTACCAAACCAATATGGGTACCTTGACAGTAAAATAGTTTAGATTGATCGAGCCTCTTGTGGATAACCACAATATTTCATAATATTTCGTGTCACGCCCCCGCCCCCGTTACAAAATTCTGGCTAAACGAACCAAAAACTTAGCAGTAAAATAGTTTAGAATAACCTAGCCCCTGGTGTGATAACCTCAATATTTCGTCATGGAACCCGGCTATTACGAAATCCTGGCTACGTGCCTGTCTCCCGGCTTGCATTTTCGCGGATTCCAAGAATTTCAGATTTCCTCTGATCTTATTGGCCGATACAGATAGGACATCAAAAGTCATGACCTACATATAGCGGAAATTAAGGTAAACTGCTGTCGCTTCTCGTGCCCGAGCTTACTAGGGCAACATTCTAGTAATGAAAATAGATTTTGTCGTGGGTTCAAACCCTACCCAATAATTTTTTTAAATTTTCATAACATTTTTTCATTAAAATAGGATCGAAAATAATACTCAAAAAAGTGATTTACCGATTATTTTTAAAAATTTTCATAACACTTTTTTCATTACAATAAGCTTGCAGTTTTACTATCCGGATACATAATAATAATAATAATAATAATAATAATAATAATAATAATAATAATAATAATAACAGTAGCAGTAGCAGCAGCAGTAGTAGTAGTAGTAGGAACGGGTTAGAAGCCCCCAAGGGTTGGTTAGGTTCTATTCTCTTGATCAAATTTTTCTGTACATTTTACATGACCAACTTCAAACAGCTGGCTAGGGTTGCACGCGAATACTGAAACTCTTGAGATCGGCGTAAATGCTGCCAGCTTTTCTTCTTTGGAAATTAGAAGTTACGATGAGGAAGAATAGTAGTAATGTAAATCGGGAGCAGTTAAAAACCATGAGTAGCCTCAACTTGAAGAACGTTTCGTGATATTTTCCTCATTGACGAAGGTATATATAAATTCTTTTTGAGTTAAAGAATGAAATTTCTAGTAAGTCATTGTGGCACTCATGAGGAACGTCTTTATACGAGCATTAGTATTTTGTATAGTATTACATGCAACGATTTTAACTAGCTAAAAGTTTAAATATAAGATTAAGTGACACAGTAGTTAAGTGGTTAGCGTATTGAACTTCTGTTCATCGTACCCGCGTTCGAATCCCGGCCAGGATGAAATTTTTTCAAATGTTTCAATTTCAATTTCAATGCATACTCAGTTGATAAGCAAGATCTTTCCTTTAGAAAGAAAGTGATGTTGAAATGAGGAGAATTGGAGAAGGTCTTTCAATGGAGGCAATCATTTACAAACTTATTTCCAGCTGTTGTTCTAGATTTGATATTTTCAGCTACTTTCAAGCATTTCCTGATAAATGCGTGGTCAGTATTTTTATTTCTCTAAACATACAGTATATAAAGAAATAATGCATTACATACATAGCAATATTGAGATTAATATATGGCGTTCTTTGGAAAACACGATCCGAACCATAGAGATTCATCTTAGAATTGAGAACTGTTTCGTTAGTCACCTACTTTACAATTTTATCTGCATAAACACCTGGATCAGGTCTACCAACTGCTATCAGTGCCGAGAAAAGTTACGTTTAAGTTGTGTTGCATCTGTCTAGGCGTTCTCACACCTGCAAATGACCTGGACCCCAAGTAATGGAATTAGAGCGTGTAGGGAGGATAATTTTGTATGTTTCTGTACCTCATAGATGGTCGTGTGTCTTTGACAACCACAATTCTTTCGGGCCACATTTTTGATAACTCTTTTTTAAATGGTATAGTGCTGAAATCACAACATCTGTATCTACTAAGGCGTTTCAATAAAAACAGTTTCGACCTTGTGTTGGATGTGTTTCATGATTCTGTTATCAGTTTCGTCTCAGTCACAGTAAACCTAACAGATCCTTCAGTTGATTTTAGGCATAGCTCTGGTTGTTTGTGACCTCCTCCCAAATACAATGAGTTTGTGCAATTTATTTTATCAACAATCCGACACAGAGTTCTTGCAAACGTGCCTTGTTCTCTCTTAAACCTCCCCACAAATATCCATGTTGACAGAAGGGTGTACATTTGGGTTACTAGCAATTACATTAATAGGATCAACATTTTTTTCACCTCAGCCGCTCCCAGTTTTTGATACTTTTCCCTTGATACAAATCAAACAGGATGTCAGTGCCCAAAACACCCTTCGAAGAGTTTTAAAAATATCATCCTCAAGTAGCCAAAGTAGTCTCCAAACGTCTTACACATAAGCGGTTTGGCATAGATTTTTTGCGCGTACACAACAAAGTCAATCACCATTGTTACTCTCGTTTTCTGCGTTGGTAGATAAGTGAATTCTTATTTAAAAAGTGGTTTTCAAGTTCTTTGCTGAGTTGTGCTTTACCTGTTTTCTTTAAGAACCCATCATCTGTTAGATAATACGATGTAGATGCAAGCTCGTATTTTAGTAGTGTCTCAATATCGAAACTTCTTGAACATGCTATTTCAATGAATCGAATAGTATTATTTGTTTCTTGGAGCGCTGACTCGATTACAGATACATGTCTCTTTGTCTTTGGAAATTGTTTATGTATGGGATCCAGAATACCTTTGGATTTCTCAATCAGCCTTTCTTGAATGAAGTTTTTGTAGCTATCTCCTTTTTTCTTGTATACAGATTAGGTACTCATCTATTACTTGATCAGTGTTTGTTCTAGTTATAATGTTAGAAATTTCACAACTAATGCTAGAAATTTCAACTTTCGAGATCGGATTTTCTCGCTCAACCATAACAGTTAACATCTCTGAAATATTCTGCTGTCCTTGAATTGCTAAAGACTTTGAAAACTCGTGATAAAGAGCATATGAATCATCTTCATTAAGGCCACAAACTGTCCCTAAAAATATGTTATGTTTTCTTTATCATCTTTGATAAGATTGTGTTTTGTCACGGCTTCTTTTGGTCTGATTAGTCCGATTAGACTTCGATATCCCTTGGCTGCTTATTGTAGTGTTGCTCTAATGCTTGATCCAATGCAACACTGCTAAATCTATTGTTACTATGTTGAACTGTGTAATGACAGTTCATAAACTCATTACAGATCAGAGGATGTTCTTGTTTTATTTTTAAGCAGTCGTGGTAATAGAGCATACCACCGTGCATAATTTTTTTTGTCAAATGAGAAGAAAAGTGACAAACACTCTCTTAGGCTGTACACATGCAAGTCCCAGTTATTTTCTCTGTCCGCTCGAATTAAGTCTCGGAGAGGAGGAGCCAGTGTGGAGACAAACAGCTCCCAATAAGCAAACGTTTCACTTCTTTGTGCTCCACTTTATCTAAATTTCTCGAAGTCCATTCTGATGGTACTCAGGTTTTGCTTTAGATAAACTTTGCACTTCGTACACTGATAACTGGATGCGTTTAACTGTTGAGAACCATTCGGAATACTTAGATATATTAATCTGTGCCATGAACGCCTTGCACTTCAATGTTTCCATTACTTCACAAAGCATTCCTATTGCTCTAACTCCCCTGCTATGGTGATTTCTTTTTAAATCGCTATCAACACTGTATGGACCCATGGTTTCAGTCTGAGCAAGAATTTCCAAAGTTCCACTGCCCTTGAGGTATGCACTGCCCTTGGGGTATTATGAGGAACAACACATGCAAGCACGAGTTTTTGAAGACGAAATCCTCCAAGACTAGAAATATGTTGGAAAATTTTCCAGGTTGAAGGAGCTGGATTTCTTTAGCTACATATACTCCTTCGTCTCACCACAGTGAACTGTCTTCAACATTTAACTTGTGCAAGATTTCTTCGAAATTACACATTGTTGTATAAATAAAGTCATACTGAGTTGAAGGATAGGGTAGAATTGGAGTATATCCCGTAATGGTTCTGCGAGAAGGATGTTCAGACAGTGCACTCATAAAAGCGTTTCTGGATGGTATTTCAACTTCCTGAGGGAACTCTGCTTGAAGTACGTTGGATCTTTTTAAGATATCTTGAAAGAAATCATATGAGAGCCAAATTTCTCCCTTTCTGTTTTATTTCATTAGCTGTAATTAAGTCACTGCTAGGTGCGAGGATATCGCACCTTGTTTTGACTTTGTGTAGTACAATAGTAGTACAATAGTACAATGCCAAACGTTCCCAGGTATCTCTCTGGACTATCAGGTTCTTCTAACGGGACACTAATGTAATCATTCAGATAATGATCTTGAAACAAAACAAGTACTGTGTCATGAGTTCCATCCACTTCAGAAAATGCAGCTCCTTCTCTGTGGAAATTATCCATAACATCTCGAACAGGAATGTCGGGTTTTATTGATGGTGGTATGGAAATAAGGTCTTCTTCAGCCCTAATAATAGTCCTGTTTACTAGTATTTGATCTTGACTAGTACATCATCACAACTGCAGCATACTCCATGACAGTTGAATATGGTGATGAGAGCTCTGGATCTACTTAAATGGCATATTACTTGAGCATTAGCGATATGTAAGGTTTTTTTTTTTAAAAAAAAAAAACATAGTGTATTAAGAAATAACATATCTGAAATAAGGTATCACATCTACGTTGAATACTTGATGATGCCTTGTAATCAAAGACAAGCACTTTGAAATATAAACCGTATTTAATCTATCTTTCATAAATTTTGAAATATTTGCTCAATATGTTATATTCAATAGTTTTAGAGTAACAACCTGTATTTTATAAGGAAGAAAATTCTATATCACTTACCTTTAAATCATTAATCTTCACTTCATTGATGGCTTCGACGTCAACCTCGACTTTTGGTCATAGTCAAGACTCCAACAGTGAAGCCAACCCACGCACCAAGAAATTTTCTCTTGTACTTACTATGCTAAAGGGAAAAATGGAAACATTTAAGCGTTTTTTTAAATTTTTCATTCATTCCCATACGCACTACTGGGAAACCACCTAAAAGCTTATATTATTAAAGTAGATGGAAATATTATTTGTACCTCTGCGGCAGTTACGATCTGAGCTGGTCTTTCTATATGTCAAAAGTACTTTCAGTAAATCCAAAGATTGTCAGTGACCAAAAATAATAAAATACAAAATATTTTATTATTCTTCTGCTAGTGAATCAACCAAGACAAAGCTTTCAGTATATATTTACCATATAACAGAAAATGTCCGTAATTTTTGTTTCTCGCCTAGAACCCAGGGTTGCCATCTAACAACGGCAAAAAATCGGTAAAAGGGAAAATTTTTGAAGGAAATTTCCCTAATTTCCCTTCTTTACTTCGTTCTTGTGTGTACTACTGACAAGTAAATAATGTCAATTAATAGCGTGTACTTTTGCAAATCGAAAGAGGTATAATTGATAACTTTGCGACAATTACAGCTTGAGCTAGATGTATTTAAAATTATTACAGAAAAATTTAGGAAATACGAAAGGGCTATTCAAGATGGCGGCTATTGTGCAATAATGATCATGATTCAGAACATGTGACCTACTTTTTCTTAAAACAATAAAGATAGTAGAGCTCGGTAAAACAAGCAAACCTTCTGGCTCTTAAATTTTCAATAGGACTCTCCTAGCTGCTAAACTATAGCGACTTATGGGATTGAGCGTTCAGGGGTAGCTGGCCTTTCGATCGTTGTGGCGCCACAATCCTATATGGAGCAGACCAGACTAGTTATTTTCATATAAGCATGAGTGAATTTTGACAAGTTCAATGTTGTGTTTTAGGTCAATTATCTGTCATTTTGTTAAAAAAAAGAAAAAGAAATCGTAAGGCGTGTGCAGGCACTAGTTGATTTAATACCATTTATTTATGTTTCTTAGTAATGGGTTTACTGTATAGGTCGGTTCCTTTCTAAAGAAAAACTAAAACTTTCAATTTAGGAATTTAGGATTTAGATTTCTGGGTTTTCAGCATCTAAGGCCATTTAGCCCTTCACGATTTGAGGGATGACGTCCCTCGGCGAGCACACAATCCGGGGAAGGGAAGGAAGGAAGTGGCTGGGACCTATAAGTTAGATACCACCCCGGCATTTGCCTGGTGTAAATGAGGAAAACCTCATTCAGGGTGGCTGGCGTGAAAAAGCGTGTTACACTTTTTCGACCGGGTGACCCCACCGGGAATCGAACCTGGGACCGCTCGCAACGTAAAACTTTCAATTTATGAAATAGAATAAATAGAACCTTTCTTCCAGGTACTATACCAACATCGCTTGGTGTGCCTGTACAAACCCCAAATATTCACTTAGATAAAAAGATTTTATTTAGTTTTATCAAATCTACATCTTAGTAATATGTTAGTATTTACATTTTACAAAAAAAAGTAGCAATAACTTAGAAAGATCTTATGTTTTAGAAAAATTTCTATGGAACTCTGACAATCAAATATATGAAACCTACTAATACGAAAATTCTAGAAAAAATATAAATATTTTGCATTAACATAGAAGAGAAAACTAGACACAATCAACAAAATGTAAATTGAAAGTAAAATTCACCGATCAAATTATAACACAAATGAAACATAATTCTGACCAGTTCAGAATTTTACGCAATCTTTAAATGCAGTAAGAAATGAAATAACATTTTAACCTATTCTTTATTACAAGTGTTTCAATTTGTCTAATACAGTGGCCTCTCTGTTTACGAACTCCTCGGTTAATGAATATGCCTAATTCGGTTCACGAACAAGTTTTGTGAACATTTTTTTCCCTTGGCTTACGAACAATATTTTAGGATAGGAATGCATACACACGTTTGTAGGACATTTCACGCGCCTAGTAATATTCGTGTTTCTCGTAAACATTATCTTTCAGAGTTCATTCTTTTCTGTACTCTGTGATTTTTAGCCCTTATACTGTTTAATTTAGTGTTACTCATTTGTCTTTAAAAAGGATAATGTTTTCATTCTACATTCATCTTACATTCAAACACTTACAAATGTCAAATATACATACGATAGGTATACCATTTTCTGTGGTAGAACTACTTAATTTCAATTGGAAAATAACTTCGGTTTACGAACAGCGTTGCGGAACGGACTAAGTTCATACCCCGGCCTCCACTCTGTTTCAATATTGCCACTTGTAGTTTTCTTTTTAGACACCGAATCATATACAAGAAATTAACTTCTACCTCTATTTCAGGACGCTTTGAAGTTTGGAAAATTATTCAAAGTGCCTCACGTCACAGACTTATTAGTCAGGACAAATGCAATTCGACACTTATGAGGTTGATATATAATCAAGATGAAAACTTACTAAAAATGTAATATACTAGTCTACAAAGGAATTAGTATGGGAAAAATTTGTAGAAAAGCCTAATCGAATTGCTCGTATTAACCGAGTTTTGGATACCTTCCGCCTATGTTATTTCCTTTATGAAGTATTCTTGTATTTGCAGTGTCCTGTTTCGGACAAACATACATTCAAATTACGTATGAATATTTGTGAACTAATAATTCCAGTTTCGCTGAAGAACATAGAAGATATTGAAACAGAACGTTCTGAACATGCAAAATTTCTAAATGTCATACCATTATATTGGACAATGTTGCATTTGTAAAGAATTTGTTTCCAGAATTTGTTTGTGATTGTATTCTCTTTTGTTCTTATTTAATCAGTACTAATTGTATTCAATTAAAGAATTGTTTTTGTGATTGATAGGTGGGTTACTTATAAGTAGAAAAAAGGAACTTGAGACCTCTATACCTGTTATAGCTATTTCGTTTGTTTCACTGAGAAAATTACTGCAGGAAACTACCGCCACAACGACCTTTGAAGGATTTAGTTCCTACTCACTGGTCCATGCTGTTTAGGAAGGTGCTATGAGATCGTAAATACATGTATATATACTTCTTCCTCGAGCATCAAAACAATGAGAGAGAGAGAGAGAAAGAAAGATAAAGATAAAGGAGATCGTAGCCGGCGATAGTTGCAAAACAAGTGAATAGGGATCTAATTTGACCACTGGACAGGACCTTTTCTCCAGAAAGAACAAATCTTAAAATCCACGATTTTAAGTATGCTACCTCCTCACGAACAACGAAGGGGAAGGAAATAGCAATTGCACCCAGAAAGACCTAAGAGCATAATCTCTTTGTGTCTGTTTTGCTTTTTTAAATAATAATCTATTGTGTTAGTGAAAGATAAAGCAAACACACCTGCAGAACAAAGATGGTAATCCTTTTTATAGAATTAAATACCGAGCTTCTATCTCAAATATCAGTTAGCAATTCCAGTGCAACTAGCTGTTTTATCTTTATTTCTAGATTTTCCTTCTACATCTGTAAAAAAGTTTTTTAAAAAAAACTTGTTTCCATCTTCAATGATAAGGAACTTGGTTGCGACAAAGACAAAACTAGTTTTCACATCAAAACTGTGATAACTAACTAAATGGAACATGTGTTCGCTACTCTTCGAGAATGGATTTCTTGTAAAGACCCAAGCAATCCATGCTAGGATTTGTTTGACCATTTGCTTTAGTGACCTTAAACTAATGCGAATGCAACTTAAACATGATTTATGAATGAAATATTCAAACAGGTCATCTTAGTAAATTTAACTACTATCATCATGGAGTCTGTTTCCAACAAGAAGTATTTCTTTTAAATAATATAGTTATGACAGATTTTGCAGCCCCTCGAAAGTTGTCACCCTTTGCAAATGCACGTGTTGCACATATGATAGAGTCGGTCCTGCCACTGCGACAACGAACTCATGCTTTCCCAGAAAAAAAAAAATAACCACAGGTGCATTAATATTTTGTAAATTAGATATGTAGTACAGTAGTCAAGAAGGTTAAAGATCCTTGCCGTAAAGTTCTTGTTTATTTTAGTCTCCTTCAACATTATGTAGGATATCTACAGTTTTTGTGTTACTGTATTAATTGTGCGTTTTCTCAAATATCACCAACGTTTTACTGTATAAGAAAAATTCTTTGTTTACACAGTCATTTCTTTTAAATGCTTTTGTCCTGATGACAAGAGTACCAATCCTGGGGCGGCCGGGCCCCTCAAAGCTCATGTGGGCCCCCTATTGTATTTATGAATATACAATATTTGGCATAATTTGAATGCAATTTTTCTTAAAATCCTCTTATATATACCTTCTGCATCTGAATGCCCCCCTCCAAATTTATAGAAAAATCGGCGCCCTTGCCTGATGATAGATCAATATTAAGTGTTATAGACTACATTACAAAAAAAAAAAAAAAAAGAAAAGAAAAAAAGAAAAAAGAAAAGAAAAGAAAAGGAAAGGAAAGAAACATAATGACAAGCGTCATATTTATATACATACAAAGATATAAACCATGCATATTTTCTTCCTCGTTTGTTTCTTGATGTACCGGTATTTTGTTTGTTGTTTCAAAGAATCGGAGCTCATTTAAACTTAAAAAGAAGAAGAAGAAGAAAATGTTATTAGTCTTATTATTATCTTATTTTACTCTATTTTTCTTTTTAACCGTTCGAAATAGTGAAGATGAATCAGGTATTGTATTAGTTTCTGTCACTCCTCTCTTTTTTTCTTTATGTCCGTGTTAGAACATCATTCTATAAAGCAATTGCGTTAGTGAAAGACTAACTCTTCAGCTTATGTGTTATAGATGCACAGAATCGTAAAGTATTTTTGGTCTTCTATCGTAAAGTTTTTTATTGCCTGTCCGCTTCCTTCATTCTGTTGCATTCCGTCACGAGCCGGAAGCAGTTTAATTATAACCTTTCAATTCGGTAAAATTGCCCTATATATCTATAACGACATCGTGGAAAAGTACTTAATTCAGTGGATTGTGTATGAATGCATATAGGTTAGTATCAGAAACCAAGGGTAAGTTTTCTAGGGACACAAAAAGCATTGTTAAGAGCAATAAGATTTGAAGGATTGCTTTCCAAATAAAAACTTGTATTTTAATCATAGCTAGTGATACTTATTTTGGGATTCAAGCATCATTTGATATATCAGAAGGTCGAACACAAATTCAATTTCTTTACATCCCACTATATTTGGGAACATCTTTCTTAGAGACGTACTCAAAAATCATTTAATGTCTATATACTTATTTTGTAGGTTATACTCAATTATAGATGTAAGTTATGGAACACAACCTTCTTCCATTTATTTAAATTAAAAGTGATGAGAATAAAGGAAAAATGTTCTTGTAATAACAAACTGGCACTAGAAAATTTGCATCAGGATTTTTTAAATTTTCCAAGTACTGAGACATACGGATCATTGACCCCATTACTGATTAAGACCAAGATAATTCATAAATTTTCTCTTTCGAATTTCGTTTATTTTATTTATTTTAGCTTCGATGGGACCTAATTTTAACAAAATTAACAATAGTTTGTGAAAGTATAGATATCATACAGTACAGCAAACGATGAATGTTCACCTACTGAGAAAGTTTCTCAACTCAAGTAAAGGAAATAATTCTGTATTACATGTAAACTACCATGCGAAACTCGATCTGTGTGTTGATTAATATGATAAATGACAGAATCATCTACCAATGCAAATACCAAGGGAACACACAGCAAAGTTGATACATATTAGGGATGGCCATTTCCGGAAAAAGATTTTTCCGGTTTCCGGAAATCTCATTTTCCGTTTTCCCGGAAAATTTTTCGTTTCCGTTTTTCTAGAAAATTTTCCGTCTTTCCGGAAAATTTTCCGTCTTCCGATTTTCCGGAAAATTTTCCGTTTTCATTTTTTCGGAATTTTTCCGTCTTCCATTTTCCCGGAATTTTCCGTCTTTCGTTTTTAATTTTCCAGTTTCCGGAAGAATTATATTCCGTTTTCCGTTTTCCCTGAAAATGTGGTCATCCCTAGTCTGTATGGGCCGCGGTGACTCAGTAGTAGAGCGTTCACCTCTGGTGGTTGGGGTCCCCAGTTCAAACCCTGCTCCTGCCAAGTGAACTTTGTGGTGGGCAAACACCATGTGCGTGGGTTTTCTCGGGGTTCCCCCGTTTCCTCCCACTTTCTTCATTTCACCATTTCATTCATCTCTCATCACCACCGTCTCCTTTAGCCTAACCGGCATAATCGTGGGACGTAAAACTCAAAAATTTCATTTCATTTTTCCCTAGTCTGTAGTTAGTTTAACCTTTTTAAGAGTTCTGGTATATTTAAATACCGTGGCGTACTATTGTCTTTGACCGCTTATTTAGGTTTTTTGACAGGTATTTAAGTCGTGATTCTTTTTATTTTTCAAGTCAAGGATGGACCAAAGAACACCACACATGCGTTTTGGAACCGGATGGTCAACTTGGTGGCGCCAAGTGGGGCGAAGGAACATGACTTCTTTTTCCTAAGGCAAATTTCAAAACTTTTTCACGCCTTTAGTTTTAAAGATATCAGATTGAAACTTTGCATAAGGATTGTGTGTACCTTTGGGTGTTTCTCAATATTTTTAGTTCCCTGCGTGAAACCGGGGCCGGGCCCAAGGGGTGAAAGTGTTACGAAGGGGTGATTTTTTTTCAGAAAAATTCCGTTTTTTCCCGATTTTTCCGGTTAAGATTTGTGATATGATATGATTTATGTTATGGTAGTACCGTTGGTAAGTATGCTCTATCGTGAAAAAAGCGAGGTATGAACCATGATCTACGATAAATAGTAAGGAACCATGATCTACGATAAATAGTAAGGATTGTTTGAGTGAAAGTCTAAAATTTACCTCAGAAAGTGGAAATCCTTAAAAGGTTAAACTTCTTGCAATCTGACGCCTTTGTTACATTTCTATCTGATAATTCATTGTTAAGAGCTCTTCTTTGTTCTATCAGTCTCTCAAGCATTCCATGTATGTAGCCCCACCGAGTTTTAAATTGTTGTATAAGGAAATGTACTGCCAATTATAATAATCTTTACTGTTTTTCAGTTCTGATGTTGCCAACGTACTATGTTTAAAGTGGGAAACAATCTGACTAGCAACACCTAACATTTTCTCGATTTTTTCTATTGCAAGACCTTTATTTATAGAGAGTTGTAGAGTCTGAACAAAACAACATATGCTTGCATACGAAGTTCTCGTAACGCACTTGTGATATTACTAGCATTGTCATAAACAATTGCATGTATTTTATTTGAAATGTTCCACTACTCTGCAATATGTGCTAAGTGCTGAGTTAGGTTTAACCTTGTGAGCCTCACTTCTATTTCAATTATTTGAAGGGGGCGCGGTGGCTCAATGGTAGAGCGTTCACCTCCGGTGCTTGGGGTCCCTGGTTCGATCGCAGCTCGCGCCGTGTGGATTTTGTGGTGGACAAACACCGTGCTCGTGGGTTTTCTCGGGGTTCTGCCGTTTCCTCCTACTTTCTTTATTCCACCAATTCATTCATTTCTCATCTTCACCGTCTCCTTTAGCCTAACCGGCATAACCGCGGGACGTTAAACTTAAAGATTTCATTTCATTTTTCAATTATTTGAAGGACTGAATTTATTGAACTTACTGTTAGATGGAAGCTTATAGTGGGCTAAGATTGTAATATAACTTTCCGTACCATGCGAAGTCCAGCTATAGTAAGACACAGATGACGTGATGTGTGAACTCCAATTTCAGTGGTGGCGCTAGGATCAATTAGGCGGTCAGAACACTTACCGCTTTCAATTTGGCAAGTCGCTATTGCTACATTTTCACCCTAGCCCTCTTCCCCGTCCCTTCCCTCTTTGTTTTACCTAAACGTCAAAAAGTAGAAGGACGAAAGAGTCTTTTTACTCAGGATCATTTAATATTGTGTTGGTAGTGGATACAAAATTTATTTATTTTGTAAAACTATTTTCAGACTAGTGCATATCTGTTAGTATCTAGCTTCCGTGTAGGCATTTGTATGAGTTCTTTACTCTTTTTATATACCGGCACGTTTAGGTATGCATTCTTCTGTTCCATTATTATAATTGATTTAACCTCTTGCGCTTCATTAAAACAAAGACCACGGAAGATAAAAGACTACGAAAGACTTAATGATGCAATAGAATAGGTCTCCTCATCACGACCCCCTTTTATCACACGTTCTTGCCCTTACAATATTAATTTCCTGATTATAAGTTTATTATTATTATTATTATTATTATTATTATTATTATTATTATTATTATTATTATTATTATTATTATTATTATTATTATTATTATTGCTGTTCATCATTGAATCGTAACTTTTGAGGAGGCAAACGTATCATCTGAACGCCGCGAACTTTGAAGAGAAACTGAAGCACACCACATGGTTTGTTTTTTAGTCGGCAGCCGTGTTGGGTATCAATGTTAAATGTGGCAACTCAGCTTTGTTGATAGTCGTGTTGGGGGTGGGTAGTGTGTTTGCAACCCCTATTTGTTGACACTCTCTTGTAGTCTGAAAAATAGTGTTGCAAAGCTGAGAACATTTCTCTACATTAACGGAGTGATGGGGAAAGGTACTACAATATTATAAAGCAAATTTGGTCTGAATTTCAGAACATATTTGGAGCATTGCATGTATTTTGAGAAAACATAGTATTTTCAAATAATATTTAAGAATCGAAAAAAGACACTAGATTACGATTCGGGTTTTCAAAGTAAGGTCCGTTTGAACATAAGTACACAACGAAAGGTTATTTCAAAAAAGTAAATGTATTTTCAGAAAGTACATACTTTACTCTATTTTTCGACATAGTTGCCAAGTTTGTTCAAACACTTATCATACCTCTCAACCAATTTCAAAGTACCCTCTTCATAAAAACTGGTCGCCTGCTCTGATAACCAAGAGTTCACTGCCGTGTTCACATCGTCGTCATCATTGTAACGGTTGCCACTGAGGTGTTGTTTGAGGTGGAGGAACAGATGGTAATCGCTCGGCGCAAGATCAGGACTGTAGGGTGGGTGGTATAAAACTTTCCAGCCAAAACTGTCCAACAAATCGCGGGTCTGACCTGCAGTGTGAGGTCTTGCATTGTCATGGAGAAGGACAATGCCCTTGTCAGCATGCCGCGTCTTTTGTTTTGAATTGCTCTGTGTAGCTTTCTCAGGGTCTGGCACTATGCTTCTGCATTGATAGTGGTTCCTCGTTGCATGAAGTCGACCAACAAAACACCATGCCTATCCCAAAACACCGACGCCATGATTTTGCGCTGAGACATAGTCTGTTTGGCCTTCACTGTTACAGGCGAGTGTATGTGTCTCCATTCCATGCTCTGTTGCTTCGATTCGGGCGTGATATGCGAAACTCATGTTTCGTCTCCAGTTACGATCTGACTCAAGAAGCCGTCACCTTCTTCGTGATAACGAGTCAAGAACTTCATTGCACACTCAAATCTTTGGTTTTTGTGGTCCTCTGTTAGGAGTTTCGGGACCCAACGTGAGCACAGTTTCCTAAACTTTAAGTGTTCAGAAACAATTTTGTAAAGCACTGATCTCGACACGTCAGGAAATTCGTTTGAGAGACCTGTTATTGTGAAGCGCCTGTTCTCAACAACCCTCGCTTCAACTGAAGCCAGCAAATCGTCTTTAATCGAAGAAGGGCGACCGGAGCGGTCCTCATCATGGACGTTGTCACGGCCATTTTTTAATTCTCTCACCCACTTACGCACTTTGCTTGCACTCATAACAGTATCACCGTACATTTCGCAAATCTGTCGATTAATTTCTGCAGCAGACAGGTTTCTTGCTGACAAAAACCGTATCACTGAGCGAACCTCACACGCAGCGAGCGACTCCCCTACAGGTCAGCTACAGAGCTGAAACTGAGCACAGTTGTTCCCGAGGCATGCCGGTACACGACGCACACGCTCGTTGCGGTATGCGAGCGAACTACTAGTGTCTACAACAAAACGGACCTAACTTAGAAAACACGGCTCGTACTTTCAACAATTATTTTAATTTCGTACAAATTTACTACATATAGTATGAGGCGTGACAAACTCAAAATTTGACCAGCTTTTTCATTTACCCAAAATATAATAATAATAATAATAATAATAATAATAATAATAATAATAATAATAATAATAATAGTAATAATAATAATAATAATAATAATAATAATAATAATAATAATAATAATAATAACTAATTGAATTAAGAACGTTTTGTAGAGTTCTCCATTGTGAAGAAAGTTTAAAATGCATTTTTCCCAAAGTAACCCTTTGTTGAGTTCCTATATTTTTGATTTATTTTTGTATTTGATGTTTAGCGTCTTTTTCAGTAGCGAGACAATATTGGACGTGGACCTACAGGTTAATGACGAATCCGAACCACATGTGCTCCCGTCCATAACCGCTTAGGCACGAGGGAGCTACTACCCTACATTTGTTCGTTAAGCATTTTCCTTTTTAAAAGCTCGGGTTTCTCTCGCATTCCTGCGAGTAGCTTGTTTCCAAACAGGTTTTCTAAAAGGAATTCGAAGGAACGAACGAAGTCTCGTATAATTATTACAGTTCTATTTTGAAATAAGGATTCGTATGCTCTGATATATATACGTATATATTTGTATTTCTTATTACTTTAATGAAAAATCGTATTTTCGTTGTGAATGCAGACTGTGGATAGTCCTTTATCATCTAGGATATTGTTTCATTTTATCTTACGAAAACAATAAAACACAGAGTGGAAGATACGTAGCTACACAGAAAAAGGAAGTTCAAATCAACTGAAATATTAAATTACTATAAACACAGCATCTTTATTTTGACATAACAAAATCCTCTTGTTCGCAAAATCATTCAATTGTTGTGTAATATCATGTGTTCGGCCGCATTTCATTATTCTTTTGTTTTGTATTTGGCAACACTGGAGAATTTGTAGTTCTTTATAAGTGTCAAAGTGGTCCTTACCGACCGGATTTTGTTCCAGTTGTGATGTGTGTGGTTTGCGAACTTGTGGCGCAGTATCTTCATTTTGTAGTGCATTGTCAAAGTGGTGCAGAATTATAACAATGGAAGAACTCATAGGTAAGAAAACTGTACTTAAACGTGAAGTGACAAGGTTAATACATAAAGTGAACGAGAATAAAGACAAGCCTAACTTCAGTATTAAGTTGTACACTGAACGTGCTACGCAATTACATGGCGATTGCACAGAGCTCATTACAAAGTTCATTTCTGTGGGTGGTGAAAGTGAGTTTGCAAAATATGACGGAGAATTTAATGAAATGCAGAATAAGTTGGACTCTGTCTTAGAAATTTTGTACAATATGCAGTCACCTAATACTGAACAGGTAAATACATCTAATAAACAGTGCACAGATGTGAAGTTGCCAGACTTAGAACTCCCTACATTTTGTGGTAGAGTGCAAGATTGGCTATCGTTTCGTGACTTATTTGTTGCTGCTGTTCATAATAACAATCGATTAGGAAATGCTCAAAAGTTGCAGTATTTGAAGACAGCTGTATCAGGGGAACCTGCTATATTGTTGCAGTCTATTTCCATATCTGATGATAACTATAAAGTAGCATGGGAGTTACTTAAATCAAGATATGAAGACGTGAGGGAGCTAGCAAATCATATTTTGAGCAAGTTGATTACTCAACCAGCTGTGAAGAATGAGTCATCAGGTGAGTTACGAAGATTGGTTGACAATAGTGTTCAGTGTGTGTGTGAACTTAAATCCTTGGGCCTTCCAGTGGAACATTGGGATGTGATTTTAATTTACCATGTGGATGAGAAGCTAGATAAGAACACCAGAAAACAATGGGAGCTTTCATTGAAGAAAAACGAACAACCAACTTTCGACCAGCTGAAAGAGTTCATATTACAACGTGCCAAAGCGTTAGCTGCAGTGAGTGCAAGGTCACCAGCAGACACGTCTGCTTTAAAAACAAACAAAAAAGGCAACACGTTAGTGCATCATTCAAGTCCAATTGTGTCGTGTATCATGTGTAAAAATAACCACAAGCTATATAAGTGTCAAAAGTTCATAAATATGTCAGTGAATGATAGGCATAGTATTGTGAAAAAGAATTCGCTTTGTTTCAATTGTTTGACCTTAAATAGTTCCGTGAATAAGTGTAATGTGAAGCAGGGTTGCCACACTTGCAACAAAAAACATCATACTTTATTGCATTTTGAAAAGAAGGATAAAGTAGATCAAGTGAATTGTTCTCATTCTATAAATCAAAAACTAATTCCTCAGGTGTTGTTGTCCACCGCTGTCATAAATATCAAAGATAATGCAAATAAGTTGATACAATTTCGTGCTCTTATCGACTGTGGTAGTGAATTATCGTTTGTAACTGAACGTTGCGTCCAGAAATTACGCATAAACAAAGAGAAAATAAACATGAGCATACCAGGTGTTACTGATTCTAACGTTGGAAATTCTCATGCAATAGTTGATTTGTGTTTTCAGTCATTGTACAGTAATAATAATATTCATACTAAAGCAATAGTAGTCCCAAGAATCACAAGTAACTTACCCAGAGTAACTATTCAAAATATAGGCAATTGGGAAATTGTGAAACAAGTAAACTTAGCAGATCCACAGTTTAATAAAAGCGGCCCTATTGATGTGTTGTTAGGTGCTGATGTTTTCCCATTATTGTTGCTCAGTGGGAGACACGTAGGTACGAATGGAGCTCCGTCTGCCATTGAAACGGTGTTAGGTTGGGTATTGTGTGGTCAGATTAACTTAACGAATAACACATCAAGTGTTCAGTCATATTTTGTTTCTGTTGATCTCAATAAAACATTGCAAAGATTCTGGGAAGTAGAAGAGTTGCCAACTGTACAACATTTATCCGTTGAAGAGCAAACATGTGAGCAGTATTTTGCTGAAACTTACAAACGTGATGTTGATGGTAAATATATTGTAAAATTGCCTTTTAGAGAAAATGTTGAGCCTCTAGGTGTATCACGGGACACAGCAGTAAAGCGATTATGCCAGATGGAACGTAAGTTACAGAAAGATCCTGATTTATGTAAACAATATTGTGATTTCATGAAGGAGTACTTAGACTTAGGTCACATGGAAAAAATTCCTGATGTAGAACTTGATAAGCTTGTATCTGAATCTTATTATCTGCCGCATCATTGTGTCTTAAATGAAAGTAGTTCTACCACTAAATTGCGGGTTGTATTTGATGGTAGTGCTAAAACTAGCAGTGGAGTATCTCTCAATGACAACTTAATGGTAGGTCCAAAATTACAAGATGATATTATCCCATTAATATTAAGGTTCAGAACTCATCCAATTGCATTGTGTGCTGATATAGCAAAAATGTACAGACAAGTTAAGGTAGATCAAACTGATTCTGATTACCAGAGAATAGTGTGGAGAGAAACAGTTGACCAACCTATTAGTGATTTTAGATTGTTAACTGTTACTTATGGAACCAGTTCGGCTCCATATCTCGCTGTAAAGTGTTTGCAACAGTTAGCTGTAGATGAAGGTTATTGTTATCCCAGAGCTGCAGAATTAGTCATGAATGATTTCTTTGTTGATAATTTAGTTTCAGGTGCAGCTGATAGTAGTGAGGCAATGGTATTGTACTCAGAATTAACAGCATTATTACACAAAGGTGGTTTCGAATTAAGAAAATGGTCTACTAACGACATGAATGTGCTAAATAGTATACCTTCTCACTTAAGAGAAACTCAGTCGTTAATTTGTTTTAATGAAGATGAGAATGTAAAAGCTTTAGGTATACAGTGGAATCCATCAAGTGATTCATTTTCATTTTCTATTGTTGTTCCCACTTCTAAGTCAGTAATGACCAAACGAATGTTACTAGCTGATATTGCAAAATTGTATGATCCGCTTGGTTGGTTATCTCCAGTATCCATTGTTGCAAAATTGTTGCTACAATCATTATGGAAATTAAAAATTGAATGGGATGACGTACTTCCGAATGATATTGCTCGCTCGTGGGAAGTATATTGTCAAGAATTGCCATTGTTGAGACAGATTAAGATCAAAAGGTGTATTTCTTCTGAAAATATTGTGAAATATGATCTAATTGGGTTCTCAGATTCTACTGAAAAGGCGTATGCTGCAGTAGCATATGTACGTTGCATAGATACATTTGGAAATGTGCAAGTATACCTGATTGCTGCAAAGACCAAAGTTGCCCCTATAAAGCAAATATCAATACCTAGGTTAGAATTGTGTGCTGCAGTATTGTTATGTAGATTAGTCAATACGGTCATTAAGGCAATGTTAATCAAGTTTGAACAGGTTGTCTGTTACACAGATTCTACTATTGTGTTAGCATGGTTTTCTTCATGTCCGAGTAAATGGAAAACATTTGTGGCTAACCGGGTATCTGAGATCCAACAATCAATTTTTATTAAATGGGCGCCCACATCGAGCAAAGACAACCCAGCTGATTGTAGTTCTCGTGGTTTGAATCCGTCACAATTAGAGTCTTATTCACTATGGTGGAATGGGCCAAAGTGGTTGATGGAATCAGAGTTACCTATTGTAAATATTAATTGCAAAAATCTAGATTCTGTTCAATGTGAGCAAAAGTCTTCAACTGTTAACATGCACATTAAGGTTGACTGTACAATAGTAGAAAAATTTTCATCATTATCTAGGTTAGTTCGTGTTACTGCTTGGTGTAAAAGATTTATGAGGAATGACAAAAGTAAACAGGAGTTAAGATGTAGTGGACCATTGACTACAAATTAGTTGTCAAATGCATTAATGCATTGGATAAAACAAGCTCAAGAATCAAAATATCCACTTGAGATAAAATACTTACGTATGAAAAAACCTTTGCCTTATAATAGCAAACTATTGTGTTTAAATCCATTTCTTGATGAAAATGATGTCATGAGAGTTGGAGGTCGCTTGCAAAATGCTAGTGTAACATATGATTTCAAATATCCTATCTTACTTCCAAAACATGCTAGAATTACAGAACTTCTTGTAAAACCTGAACATATAAAGCATCTTCATGCAGGTTCACAGTTACTTTTATCTGTTTTGCAACAAAAGTTTTGGATTATTGGTGGTCGTGACTTTGTAAGGAAAATTGTAAAAAGTTGTGTAATATGTCACAAACAGTCAAGTGTAACAGCCTCTCAATTAATGGGTCAACTTCCTGTTGGTAGAGTAACACTAACTCGTCCATTTTTGCATTGCGGTTTAGATTATGCTGGTCCACTAATATTAAAAAATATGAAAAGTCGAAATTCAAAATTGTTCAAAGGTTATGTAGCACTCTTCATTTGATTCAGTGTCAAAGCAATCCATTTAGAATTGGTAAGTGATGCTTCAACAGAGTCATTTATTGCAGCTTTGAAACGTTTTATAGCTAGAAGAGGAAAACCTACTGATATTTACAGTGATTGTGGTTCAAATTTCATAGGTGCAAACAGAGAATTAAAATCCTTACTGAAACTTGTAACGAATGGTGATTCTAAAGAGTCTGTATGTAATTACCTTAGTATGCAATTTATAAATTGGCATTTTAATCCACCATCCTCACCTCACTTTGGAGGCATATGGGAAGCTGGTGTAAAGTCTGTCAAGTACCACTTGAGACGTGAGTACCACTTGTACCACTATACTCACATTTGAAGAAATGTATACAGTTTTGTGTCAGATTGAAGCCTGTTTAAATTCTAGACCATTAACTGCTCTATCTTCTGATCCTAATGACTATCAGGCATTAACTCCTGGTCATTTTTTAATTCATGATGCATTAGTAGCAATACCTGAACCAAATTTGTGTGAATTAAAAATCAATCATTTGTCACGCTGGCAATTAACTCAAAGATTGGTCCAACATTTTTGGAACCGTTGGCAAACAGAATATTTGTCTCGGCTGCAACAAAGGCCAAAGTGGTGGTGTAAACATGCTAATATCAAGGTCAATGATTTAGTATTAGTGAAGGAAGATAAGACATCTCCTCAACATTGGAATTTAGCAAGAGTAGTTGCTGTTCATCCTGGTGTAGATAATATTGTTAGAACTGTTACTATTAAAACTAGCAAAGGTGTCTTCAAACGACCAATTGTAAAAATTTCTCCCCTTCCATTTAATGAAGAATAATATGTAGAATGTGTAGTGTAGAGTAATGTGTAGAATTATATGTAGTGTTGAAATGATATTTCAAGGTGGGCGGTATGTTCGGCCGCATTTCATTATTCTTTTGTTTTGTATTTGGCAACACTGGAGAATTTGTAGTTCTTTATAAGTGTCAACGTGGTGTGTGTGACTGCATAGTGTGTAGGTGCTTATGCATAGCAATTATTGTATTTAGTTGTGTGTTTACAATATAATAAATAGTATATTGTACAACAAACTTTGTGTTCAAAATAATACAGTCCACGAACATCATGCACTTACTTAAATAACTGTTCCAGAAAAGCAATATGCTCCATCATGACTAAATGATTGTCTTCTCACATTGTTTTAATAGGTAATGGGTTGACTCCCTGTGGGAGCTTATGTTTTCAATCCTATTTTAAGCTGCCTCATACGTAGTACTCGCTTACCTTTCCTTGCTATAACGTTCGCTCAGTTCCTTTTCTGGCTAGAAAACAAATCTTGTTGAAACATACTAAATAAAAATAAAAAGTTACCTATAGATTAAGAGAGTTTAAAAAGTTTAGGAATCAGTTTTATTCATAACTCACTGTAAAACACTCTTGTGTCTACGTGGACAGCGTACGCGCCTTTGGCGCGGAAGACCCCGGTTCGAATCTCGGTAGGAGTTCATGTGGTTCGGATCCCAAGTTAAGCAGTAGGTCCGCGTCCCACATACTCTTGGTGCTGAAACGGACGCTAAACTCAAACAAAATATATCATATTATAACCAATTGTATTTATATTCATTATAGCTATATAGACCTCCTCATTGTTCAGCTGAGAAAGAAAATGATATATTTCTCGAGTACGAGTCGATAATGAAGGGGAAGGGAATAACACGAACACAAGAAAATTAAACATTTTTCTTTCTTCATTAATAGCACAGTATAGTTCTTATAACAACAGTAACTACTAGAGTTCATAAATTTGCAACACTGTTTTTAGTTCGCATATTTTCCGTCGATCTTGTCATCTGTGGCGCACTATATCTATTGTCAAAGCAATCGTTTCCGCAGCCACACTTCTCTTTAGAAAACATGGCCTCAATACGGCGAGTCACAGTTTGCCTGGATGGTGACTGGTAACTTGGTCCTATTTCATTCATAAATTCAAGAAACCGAACTGCTTCAATGAAAGGCAAAGGAAGAAGATCCTTTGGTACCATATTACTTATTTTACTATATCAAGCACCTCTGCTCTTGCGGGAGAACAAGATTTAGGGCCTCTGCGATAAGACAGAAATATTTTCTGTTTCTTACATGCTACTATGATCCCTTATTTGTAAAACATATTTCCTGGGATTTTTATGTTACTTTCGATGCATTTGAACTTGCACCAGGTGAAGCGATAATCTGAGATATAGAGGTAGAAAAACCTAGATTATCATCTACGTTTCTGAAATGAAAAAAATAAACATTTTGATTGCATTAGGAGTTGACAATTTAGTAACAAAGCATGAATATAGAATAATAAGTAAAACTTTCAATAGCATACAAAAACATAGATAATAAGTCAGCACTGAGAACTGAATTGATGTATCGATGACTAGGTGGAATCATCCTTCAGTTTAAAAGAATTTGGCGGAATAAGTTATGAAGAGAATTGTGTGGAATAGATCATTATATGAATTGCTGGCGCTAGTTTCAAGTAGTGCTACATACAATGGTATGTATAGTCAATAGTACCGGTATTTGGAATTCGTGACGCTTATAGTTGCAAGATGGTAACACTAGGGTACAGTGTAAAATTGAATTACATCAGTAGAACTGAATTTATCTTACGGGTTTAAAAAGTCTATGGCACAGGTCGGTGTAACTGAGTAATAAACTTACAGAAAAAAAAAAAAAAACAGTGACACTGATCACTACCTGGTAGCAGCGATAATACGAAAGAGGTTATCGTTGAATAAAGGTAATATTCAATGTCTGAAAACGGAGAGATTTAATTTAAAGAAAATAGAAAAGAGCCATATAAGAGGGAATACCAGATTGAAGTTTCGAATAGATTCTCGGCTTTAGAAGATTCGGAGTGCACTAGTGTTGAGGATACCTCGTTTGAAATTAGAGATAGCATTAAAATTTCAGCAAAAGAAAGATTGGGGCACGAAAAAATACGTAGGAACAAACCATGGTTCGACCAGGAATGCATTTAACTAACAGAGAAGAGAAAACAGGCAAAATTACGCTGGCTAAAATATCCGAATGAAATAATTACACACAATTTCGCAGATATTAGGCAGGAAACTTTCAAAACTTTTAGAACAAAGAAACGCGATTTTTTGAAAGCTAAAATTTAGGAATTTGAAGATAATCGTAGAAATAAAAACATCCAAGACATGTATAAGGGAATCAACGAATTTAAGAAAGGCTATCAACCTCGTGCTTATATATTAAAGAAACCTGACGGTACAGTTCTCACTGATACGGATAGCATCTTAAATAGATGGAAAGTTTTCTTTGACGATTTGCTTAACACGCAACCAAAAACTAGCGTGCGTGGAGAAAAGGAGTTGCACACCACAGCACCGTATTTTCCAGAACCCAACCGAATAGAAGTAGAAACCGCTATAAAGAAATTAAAGAAACACAAATCTCCGGGTGTAGATGAAATTCCCTCTGAGATAATTTTAGCTGGAGGCGAAAAATTGTGGAACAAGATACACAAACTCATTCTCCTTATCTGGAACAAGGAAGAATTGCCACAAGAGTGGAAAGAGTCAATCATTGTTCCAATTCACAAGAAAGGCGACAAAACTGACTGTAATAATTATCGAGGCATTTCTCTTTTGTCAACATCTTATAAAAAATCCTTTCAAATATTCTATTACCAAGATTGTCCCCATACGCAGATGAAATTATTGGAAATTATTAGTGCGGATTTAGACGAAATCCATCAAGTATCGACCAAATATTTAACATTCGCCAAATACTCGAAAGAAAGTGGGAATACAATACCCCGGTACATCAACTATTTATTGATTTTAGAAAGGCGTACGACTCGGTTAGGAGAGAAACATTATACAACGTTCTTACAGAACTTGGAATACCGAGAAAGCTAATTAGATTAATTAAGATATGTTTAAATGAATCCCAAAGTAAAGTCCGGATAGGAAAATTTTTGTCCCCGACCTTTCACGTCGAGAATGGCCTGAAGCAAGGAGATGCATTGTCGCCACTATTATTTAACTTTGTTCTGGAATACGCTATAAGGAAAATCAAAGATAGCATCCAGGGCCTAGAGTTGAACGGTATTTAGCAGGTTATGGCATATGCTGGTGATGTAAATTTAATAGGGAATGATAAGAGAGGAATAGAAATAAATGCAGAGATCTTATTAAATGCTTGCAGGGACATGGGTTTAAAAGTAAATGCAGAGAAAACTAAATACATGGAAGTGCGTCGGGACCGTAATACGGCAAATTATGGGTGCGTTAAACTATTAAATAATACTTTTGATGAAGTGGATAGTTTCAAATATCTAGGATCAGTATTAACAGAGGAAAATCAAGTTCACGAAGAAATTAAATGTCGACTAAATGCAGGGAATTCGTGTTACTACTTGGTTCAAAATCTCTTGTCGTCGCGAATTCTATCGAGAAATCTGAAGCTTAAAATATACAAAACGATAATCATGCCTGTTGTTCTGTATGGTTGCGAAACATGGTCGCTTACTCTGAGGGAAGAACATAAACTGAAAGTATTTGAGAACAAGATCCTGAGACGAATATTCGGACCCAAGAGGAACGGGAATGGGGAATGGCGGAAACTGCATAACGAGGAACTACATAATTTATATGGTTTACCCAACATTGTCAGGGTCGTCAAGTCTAGGAGGCTTATGTGGGCAGGTCATGTAGCTAGAATGGAAGAAAGTAGAAAGGCTTTCAAAGTCTTGACTGGAAGACTAATCGGAAAACGACCATTAGGAAGACCTAGGTGCAGATGGGAGGACAATATTAAGATGGATCTCGCAGAGATTGTTATACAAAGTAGAAACTGGATGCAGTTAGCTAAGGATAGAAGCCAGTGGAGAGCTTTTGTGAACGCGGCATTGAACCTCCGAGTTCCATAGACCATAGAGTTAGTTAGTTAGTTTAGTCGGGACGGTAGGGCACTCGAATCGAACATCGGTCTTCTGAATGTTAATCTGATGTTCTAACGCCTGAGCTCAGTTGGAATCCGTAGTGTACCCCCGCCCATGAAGTGATACAAGAATACTGCGTGTCGATTCTATAGAATCTAGGGCGCCGATTTCTCTGAAACTTTGGGGATCCATTCAGATGTAGAGGGCATATATGAGGGTTTTAAGACAAATTGAATTCAATTTTTGCAAAATATTGTATATTTATAAATACAATGTGGGGTCCACATGAACTTTGAGGGGGCTGCCCCCGGCCCCCCAGGATCGGTGACCTTGACAGATCACCGTGATCATGATAAGGTCTGCCCTCACCCACACACATAATCGGGGATTTCGCACGCATGATCGGAATTTCCCGCTGCAAACTAATGATCGCAAGCCCTCACGTAAACAGAAAAAGTACGTGATAAAGGAAGTGTACAAATAGATGTAGCAGGAAGGAATGTTTCGTCGCTGATTTACTCGACCTTTCCTCTCCTATTCATTGTTGTTTGAGTAGCGTTTCTATAGCACTAGGTGGCATTGCCTCATTTAGTTGTTTCCGCGTAGCATTTTTCGTTATTTTTCTTTATGTAAAACGACCAATGTCACTATTCAAAGTAAACATTTTCATTTTCCAGAAAATTTTTTGCCTTCCGTTTTCCCAGAAAATTTTCCATCTTTTGTTTTCCGGAAAATTTTTGGTCTTCCATTTTCCGAAAAGCTTTCCGTCTTCCGTTTTTCCGGAAAATTTTCCGTCTTCCGCTTTTCCGGAAAATTTTCCGTCTTCCAATTTTCCTGAAAATTTTCAATCTTCCGTTTTCCGGAAAATTTTCCGTCTTCCGTTTTTCAGGAAAAAATTTCCGTCTTCCGTTTTCAATTTTCCGGTTTCCGGAAAAAATATTTTCCGTTTTCCGTTTTTCCGGAACATGTGGCCATCCCTAATACATATTATATATAATCATAAATCATATTTTATTTTAAGTATCACAGCTTATTAGTACGGTCCGTAAGTGCAATAATTTGTATGGATCGCGCATTTCCGGTTACCAGCACGAAATTTGGTCAGTGTGTTTAACGCAACATATAAATGAGAAAAAAAGCCGGGAGACAGCTTCACAATATGTTTCGTCTGACTCTGGGCGCCATCTTGAAAAATGGCCTACTTTTCACAAGTTCCCCAAATGTTGTCCGATTTACACCGTCTTTGGGCTCAAATTCACAGGTAAAACGCCTATAGATGACTGTGAACTGCTAGACAATAACGGCAATAGCTTTAATTTCTTGAAGAAGGCTAGTGGAAGGGCGCAGGTATTCTGGGGGGCAGTTATTTTGTGTACACCAAAAATAATACTATTGTGAAATAAAATGAAATCTTAAGTAAGTTTTACGTCCCACGGTTATGCCGGTTAGGCTATAGGAGACGGCGATTATGAAAAATGAATGAAATGGTGGAATTAAGAAAGTGGAAGGAAACGGAAGAACATGCGAGCAGTCCATACACGGTGTTATAAAGAAAGTTAATATGCAGCTTTTCAACTGAGCTCGTTGAAAGTTCGATGCAAAGATAAGATGAAACTTGCAAGTGCACACAAAGATTCTAACCTGTTCTGAAAGATGTTCATATCATGTCAGGAAAGGGAGGGCGATATCAGAGAATTCTTTTTTCATGAGAACACAACTTATCCTCCATCAATATCTGAATTTGGAAATCTCACACTTTATCTCTAAATCAGATATTTTGAAATGTTTTGAAAAATTTGATGGGTGTACAAGTACTATCATCCACCATTCCTCTTGTCTTGTCGTCGATGGAGGGATGCTGGTACACCAACTGCAACCACGAGCAGCGAAAACATTTGCAGAATATGCCGCAGTTGTGAATAACTGGGTTTCTTTCACACTTCGAGACACTAAACGCTTAGAGGTTGTCTTTGACCGCTACATTGGAAAGAGCTTGAAAACACAGACGCGTGGGCAGGGCGACCGCTTTGTTGTTAAGCCAACGGGACCGCTTCCAAAAAATTTCCAAAAGTTCCTTGCAAACGATGACAACAAGGAAAGGCTATTTCCTTACCTCGCCGAAAAAATAACTGCGGCTGATATTTCAGAAAGAGGAATATTCTGCACAAGAGGAAATCAAGTCTTATCCTCTTCCTCAGACTTAGATATTACTGGTATTTCTCCCTCATCCCACATAGAAGCTGATGGAAGAATCTTTCTGCACGTCCGCCATGCCGCCGAGAAGGGACACAAAAATATTACAGTTCGTATAGTTGTCTCCGATGTTGTTGTTATCGCTCTCTTTGTGTTTCTGCATCTGTCACTCACTCTGGAGAAACTATGGATTGATTGTGGTTCTGCAAAAATGCGACGTTTCATTCCTATACATACCATGTGCACAAACTTACCTTCTGGAACGATAGATTTGCTGTCGTTTTTTCACAGTTTTACGGGCTGTGACACAGTGTCAGCCTTTCTTGGCGTTGGCAAGACAAGTGCATGGAATACGTGAATGGCGTTTAGAGAAGTGGATACAGCTTTCCGGGAACTTTCAGTCGTTCATTTTCACGATGTTGTAAGCTACCAATCTCGCATGCTAATCCAGCGGCTTGTGACGCTCATGTACTACAGATCAAGGAAGTCAACGAAACCAGACGTATTCCATTCAGCAAGAAAATTCGCACAATAAACAGAATACCTCCAACTAAAGACGCATTGAATCTCCACACAAGAAGAGCAATTCTCCAGTACAAGATCTGGCGACAGTGCCTCAAAAAGGATGTGCATGAAGTTGAACCCCTGAACTGGGGTTGGAAGGAAACAGATGACGACTCGGTTACCAACCTGTGTGGACTACATTGAGGAGTATGTCTGATAACAGTCGACAACTAGTGACATGCCGTTGCAAACTGCGCTGTACTGGGAAATGTACTTGTATTAAGAACGGCCTCGTCTGTACGTTGTTTTGCGAATGTGAAGGACAATGCTCACAGTGATATCACTATGAACACAGTAGATGAACTTGTTTTTTTAAATGTGAAAGTGTATATGAGTTATGTAGATATGTAACATTGTAGCAAACGTATTAAAGTTGTAGAATGATGAACTGTATTAGTTTGTATTTGATATACACCTCTACAATAAAAACTCACAGTGAGGTCGGGTGACCGGGGAGGCCATTCATGCAATTACCCTTATGGGACATTACCTTTTTAGGTAAATTTTAGAGTTTCAGTCAAATAGCTATTACAACGAGACTATTTATCGTAGGATCATGGTTCATACCTCTTTTTTTGTAATGAAGCTGCGTTTCCAACTGCACTAGTCAAATTTCCTTATTTTGCACTTAAGGCGAGAAATTCCCACCCAAAGTGTGAAAACCGGAAATTACAAAAGGCACAAATACCTCCACTCGAACATGCAAGTGGTACATGACACGAACATGCAAGTGGTACCGAAAAAAATTGCTTTATAGTGAGTAGAATGAAGTATGAGGAATGGTCCCCCCAAAATTAGTGTAGATGCTCTAGCCGATTTACCAATTTCCCCCAATAATACATTGTCAGTCAATTGTTTTTCAATGAGCTTCAGCATAAATATTAATCTTCGTAGAAACATGAATCGTACCTTGTTGTCTTTATAATGAATCAACCTTTCGAGTGGTACCACTTGCATGTGGGTACCATGTGCCTGTGAACCGAAAATTACCTCGAAAGAGAAATTTTGTCAGAAAAATCACTCTTTTTCAAGTTTGGGTCCCTCTCCCCCCTGTGTTAACGCTTGGATCTCAAAATCGCCTAAAACATACTACATGGTGTATGTAATATCTGTGGAAAATATCGATTTCCCATCTTGAAAACCAAGGGTGGTAAAGAAAATTCCCCCACATGGAAAGCATAACTCGTACTACTTTAAAGGAAAAATCCCTAACACGTCCCTGTTTATCCGAGGATTATAATTCGCAAACGATTTCGTACCAAATTAGGGTAGCTTTCAAATGGTACCAGTCGCATATCCCTATCGTGTCCCTCAGGGGCAGAAATCAAGAAAAAGGGAAATTTTTCCTGAAATAATCTCTTTTTTTCAATTTGGACGCGATTTTCTCACTTCGGATACACAATAGGGGAATTGTAATAGTACAGTTGGAAACAGTGATTCATTATGAACACAAAGAGGTACGAACCATGATTTTAGAATAAACAAGAACGTGTCAAAAATTCCCAAAAAAGCTCTAAAATTTACCCAATTTTTTTCTTCTTTAACGTCACCACCCGTAGGCATCGCACGCGTGACTAGAAAATGCCCATAAAACACTTTTTTGATGCTTTCACACTTAAATAAATGGCAAAAAGTGTGAAAAGCTAAACTAGAGACTTATAAGGCAAATTCCGAAGGTCGACGCTATGGTACAGATCTGTTCCATCGGTCCCCAAAGGGTTAAATGACTAAAATCGGAAAATTTTTGCTATTAACTGTTTCTTATTCTGTTTGGCAGCAGACTGGAGAAGAAGAAAAGTGTTTTCTAAAGCTTTCATGTAAATATTTAGATTAAGTTGTTAGAAGTTAGCCATTTTCCAATATGGCGTCCAGTGTCGACCATAATGGTCCAACGTACTGTCTCCCGGTAATTTTCCAACCTTGATTGGACATGTAACAAAATGGCAAACTTTCATGTTGGTAACCGGAAATGCAGGATACTTACGCTAACATACCACACTATATGAAAAAATAATTTAAAATAATTTTTACACTACGTTTTGCAGCTTGCCCTTACATTAACTCCTGTAATACATGTATTTATTTCTTCCAGCAATACCCAGTTTCGAGACCACTAACTTTGGCAATATATGGACCGCATATGATTACCATTTCCTTGAGTTAATCTATTCTTGCTGTAAAATTATTAAACAGAGTATGAACTGGAGCCTGAATTATCTCTAAAATAGCAAAAGTCGTTATGGGAGGCCATAGTGAAATCAAAGAATTGAAACCCTTACTTCGATTTTTTCTTGAATTCCATAGAGATTGTCATTTTTAACATGTTATTAGTAGCAATGAAAGCAACATTATCAAATATTGAAAATGTCGTAAAAGAAAGAAGAAAACATGAATATAAGATTTATAAAACAAAGTAAAATTCGAACTTAAGGTAAAAGTGGTAAAAACATAAATAGCAAAATATAAGATAAACTATACAATAAATTTTAAAAAGCAATAATAGTAATACATTGCTAGAAAAATTAAGAAAGCCAATGTTGGGAGCATGAATAATAGTTTATGGCGAAGAGTGTTTAAAGTTAGTACCATGTTGGTAAAAAGAAAAAGAAGACCTGTGCTAGGTAAATTAGTTCTGTATTTATATTAGAATTTGTAAGCATGTGCTAATTATATCAAAATTACCCATGAAGAGTTGAGATAAGATTTATCAGAATATCTGGCAAAATCTAATCTATCAATTTGATGCGGACTTCACATTTGATTCTACTGATGCATCTAAATACCCCAACTCCAATATTGGTGCAGCAGTTTACATTCCAGCTGTTACTTTATACCTTGGTATAATGTAACATGGTCCGGGAATTTTTGGATATTATGTATATACCCTATTCACATTTTTGTTAGTTTAGTAGGGATTTTGGAAAATATGTAGAAATTCATTGTGACACTGTAGGATTAAGTCGCAAAATTTTCATAATTTCGTCAAAAGAGTAATATTTAAGTATAGATACTCCATAAAAAAATATATGTAATAATATTATTTTCAGAATTTTGCTTATTTAATAAAAAAAATATTGCATTATAATAGGAAACAAGAGTGTATTTTGTAGTTTTTAGTGGTCTTTAATTTATTTCCAATGGAATTTTGATGCAGGGAATCTTCTTAAGAAAACCTCAAAATTTTGTTTCATAATTTCTTCAAAAATTTTAAGTTTAGAAATTCAGTCATAATGTCTTCTTGGCATATTCCTTTGTTTCCATGAAAATTGTATGCTATTGGATCATCTGAAATCACAGCTGCGTTTGAGGTTTACGGCGCCTTTGATGTTAAATGGATAGAATCTCGTCTTATAGTTACGTCATCAATAACAGCCAATTAGGGATCTTCTTTCTTTTGCCTTTTACCTGAAGCAGTGTCAGAAGATAGAAGTTAAAATTTATCATCGTCTATAAAACGTAAACAGAGTGAAAATTTTAATAGTGGCAGTAGTTTAAAGTGACATTTTGGACTTGCATAACTTTCAGAAAATGAACAAGTGACTGAAATTTTTTGTGGGATGCTCTCAGGAGAGTGGAGCTAAAATTATGAGCAGCGACTGGCGTCATCTAGGAAGAAATTGAGGCGAGACATGGCCGTCGTATGAAGTAATCATTGGTTTTGGAACCATTGGTAAGATCTTTTGTAAGATCTGGTGGATTTATATTTAAATAATGATTATTTAAATCGAAGAAAATAAACCCTCGTCGTATCAAGGATAAACGACAAGTAAGTGGTGTAGCAATGGCTGAAGCTAAATTTTAGTTTGGTATCAATCCTTCAAAATTCAAATCTAGTGACAGTGAAAATGCACAAGTAGTTGAAGTTACTATAATGTGCTAAGGTTTCAAAGTTTTCCCCAGAAATTACATATATACAAATTCATGATGTGAATGTAAGAACCACTCAATGGGGGGACATGTTAGTAATATCGGTTGTTATAATAATCACAAATGTATGTACTACACGTACAGTCAGCGACAGTAGAAACTGGAGGTTGGATACATAAGAAATGATAGCTTTTTCCAGTAGGAGAATAGTTTCACTCGATGTCTGATAGTTGGACAACCAACATGACAGCAAATACGTGCCCGAAAACATAACATGCCAGGATATTCCTCCATTTGGAGGAAAAAGTATTACTATCTGAGAGCATCACTTAGAGAAACAACCACGAGATAAATCTGCAGAAAATCCATTCACTTTAAGATCAAAGAGATAGGAATTAATGCAAAGGAAACGAAAAGAACAATACGCATCATGCAGAGACCGAAAAAGTATGGAAAGCTAAACAAAATGAGAAAAGAAGGAAAGAGGGAAAGGAAAGAGCAAAAGACATGGGAATAAATTAAATTTTAACACTTAAGGATAAACAGTGTCCGTCTTTCCCCCTGACCCCATCGTGGGTTTTCTCCCTTCATAGGATAAATCTCTTTCAGTATCAAACACGAACATCATTTATAGCGTTGAGAAAAATTAACTCAGTCTAGGCCGAGACTCGAACCCCGCACACTTAGAATGACAGTCTCACGCGGTATCCACTTACCTACACAGGCTCTATCTATAAACCAGCTATTACCCGCGCTGTTATCAAACGTGTTAAATCAGCCATTGTCGGTGAATCACCCCAGTTCCATTTGAAGTTTAAATTTTATTTACCTCACTTAGCCATCTATGGGTAGCAGTCCCCTTGCTTTCATAAAAAAACATTTGTTCTGTAGATTAAAATCAAGAATGAATTAATCTGTACTCTTGGGTGCTCACTGGTGCACCAACATATCTATCTATCTATCTATCTATCTATCTATCTATCTATCTATCTATCTATCTATCTATATATCTATATATATATATATATATATATATATATATATATATATATATATATATATATATATATATATATATGTGTGTGTGTGTGTGTTAACACGACAGTAAGGACATCTCGTAACGTTGTTAGGTAACACACGCAGTGTAAATAAAGTTTCAAAACCAGAAATCGGAAGATATGCCGTGGGTAAGTCGGTAAGACGTCTGCTTGCTGAGTGCAGAAATTCGGGTTCAACTCTTGGCTGTTACGTTTTTTTTTTTTTTTTTGTTCCGTTGAAAATACATTTCTATATTTTTGCGTTTGAAATTGCTTTCTTTCATTTTTGTAGATTATCTTAAATTAGTGAAGGCCAAGTAAGGTCAGATTACATATATGTCTGCTTTATCTGTGTGTACAGTCCAGAGATGGAGTGAGTCAATTGGGTCAAGATTTGTGAGTAGGTCAGTGGATCGTGGGTCAACAGGACGTGACTAACTGTGACACACCACCCCCCGTGACCTCTCTGACTCACACTGACCCTACGTTTTAAATTTTAAGGTCTCCCTCTTTATTCGGCCTCCCTCCTTATTATTAAATTCAATGTATAGATAATTATTGAGTTGAGTTGATTTTGAGTTTAGCGCCCTTTTCAGCAGCAAGGCTATATGAGACGGGACCTACTGATTAACATAGAAACCGAAAAACGTGAGCTCCCGTTGGGAATCAAACTAGGGTCTTCCACGCCACAGGTATATAATAGTGTCTTATATAGCAGTTAATATTCTTGCTATAAAGTATCAAATAACTAAACATTTGATGTAAATAAATGAGAAACCTAAAATATTGCAGATTACTGCAATTGCGATTTAATTCAATTTAAGCATTATACATCCATATGATTGTTAAAGTTGCTTTATAAAGATGCAGATTATGAATTATAGTAATTTTTTCAATGAAATGAAATTAAATTAAGTTTGACGTCCCATGCTTATGTCGGCTAGGTAAAGGAGACGGTGATGATGAGAAGTGAACGAAAATTGTGCAACGATGTAGGTAGGAGGAAACAGGAGAATCCTGAAGAAACGAACGCACACGGTGTTTCTTCACCACAAATCTGACTTTGTGCAAGCTGGGATCGAACCAAGGACCCCATGCACCAGAGGTGAACGCTCTACCACTAAGCCACTTTGGCCCTATGAAAAATACAACCATATTTATTCTCTCTCTCTCTCTCTCCTTTTTTATAGGTATCAGAAGCATGAATAATTTTCATTTTGGGGGGTGCGGTGGCTCAGTGGTAGAGGTTTCACCTCCGGTGCTTCGGGTCCCTAATTCGATTCCAGCTCGCGCCGTTTGGACTTTGTGGTGGACAAACGCCGTGCTGGTGGGTTTTCTCGGGGTTCTCCCGTTTCCTCCCACTTTCTTCATTCCACCATTTCACTCCTTTCTCATTATCACCGTCTCCTTTAGCCTAACCGGCATAACCATGGGACGTTAAACATAAAGATTTCATTTTATTTCAGTTTTTGTGTTGAACGTATGGTTTCAAGTTGGTATTAAACTCAGAACTCTTATCTTAATGAGTTGAGTTGATTTGGAGTTTAACGTCTCTTTCAACAGCAAGACCATATATGACGTGGACATATTGATTAACGTAAAACCCGAACCATGTAAACTCCCGCCGTGTGGTGGTGATTGTGATTTTGAGTTTAACTGCCCGGTCAGCAGCGTGGCTATAGGAGACGTGGACCTACTGATTAACATGGAATACGAAACACATGAGCTCCCACCAGGAATCGAACCCGGGTCTCCCACGATAAAGTCGTGCGTACGCTAACTCCCACCGGGAATTGAAATCTGTTCTCATTGTAAGAATGTTAACGTTCCTTATTTTACCGGTTTTTGTATAACTTCATGGACCAAATTTCACAGAAGTAAATCCCCACGGTAAGCAGGTTTGCATATCCAGACTCCTAAGTATGAAAACATTTACGCTCACTTCAACCTCAAACAATTCATGAATTGAAGAATAAAGGATAATATTCCAGATAAAGTATATGGTTTGAAAAATACCATATAGGAGAGGGACATATCAGTCCTTTCTGCTCATGGAGTTATTAAAACAGGATCATCGGGCAGTGGTCTTTACCATTGAAAGATATTGCTTCTAAAATATTTCCAAGTAACTTCCAATTTTCCATCTATGGGTAGCAGTCCCCTTGCTTTCATAAAAAACATTTGTTCTGTAGATTAAAATCAAGAATGAATTAATCTGTACTCTTGGGTGCTCACTGGTGCACCAACATATCTATCTATCTATCTATCTATATCTATATGTCTATCTATATCTATATGTCTATCTATCTATCTATCTATCTATCTATCTATATATATATATATATATATATATATATATATATATATATATATGTGTGTGTGTGTGTGTGTGTGTGTGTGTATGTGTGTGTGTGTCGAATTGATTTTGGATTAAAATAGCGACTTCGTAAATTTACGGAACGCGTGTTAACACGACAGTAAGGACATCTCGTAACGTTGTTAGGTAACACACGCAGTGTAAATAAAGTTTCAAAACCAGAAATCGGAAGATATGCCGTGGGTAAGTCGGTAAGACGTCTGCTTGCTGAGTGCAGAAATTCGGGTTCAACTCTTGGCTGTTACGTTTTTTTTTTTTTTTTTTTTTGTTCCGTTGAAAATACATTTCTATATTTTTGCGTTTGAAATTGCTTTCTTTCATTTTTGTAGATTATCTTAAATTAGTGAAGGCCAAGTAAGGTCAGATTACATATATGTCTGCTTTATCTGTGTGTACAGTCCAGAGATGGAGTGAGTCAATTGGGTCAAGATTTGTGAGTAGGTCAGTGGATCGTGGGTCAACAGGACGTGACTAACTGTGACACACCACCCCCCGTGACCTCTCTGACTCACACTGACCCTACGTTTTAAATTTTAAGGTCTCCCTCTTTATTCGGCCTCCCTCCTTATTATTAAATTCAATGTATAGATAATTATTGAGTTGAGTTGATTTTGAGTTTAGCGCCCTTTTCAGCAGCGAGGCTATATGAGACGGGACCTACTGATTAACATGTAATCCGAAACACATGAGCTCCCGTTGGAATCAAAACCAGGGTCTCCCACGCCACAGTATATAATTGTGTTTTATATAGCAGTTAATATTCTTGCTACAAAGTATAAAGTTAAAGAAAACTTGTAGCTTCACGAAAGGCATTTGTTGGTCCTTGAAGGTCAACACAAGAACAAAAATGAAAAACTAATACTTGGTGTGCCTTTACAAGTGACTACTATGATAACAACAGAATGCTGCCTACGTTTAACATATTATGCCTCCGGGGGTTAGTAAAACGCTTAACTGTGTGAAAATCGCTGCACACAACAGGTCTTAGGAACACTCGCAAATACGTAAAATTGAAAGAACAGAAAATAGTGCATTTTTGAAATGAGCATACAATTCACACTTCACGCAAAGTTCCAATATGGGAAATCAGTCAATATCTTCAGTTGGAATTACTGAAAAAGACAGAAACTGGCTATTTAAAATTCCAAGTGTAAACCTGCGCTTGGAGCGATTCTATTAGCTATATCACAAGGCATTTTCGTGAGTTGCCTCTGTGGTCAAGCGTGCTTAATAGCGCTGTTAAAGTTCTAGAACCGGAGGGCGGCGGTTCGAGCCTAAGTACAGTAATTTTTTTTTTCAAAATAGGGATGGCTTTTTAAAAGTATATATAAAGTTGTATTTTGAAGTGATTGTAAAACAAATTCAGATGAACTTTCACATTTCCAAGCTCACTCGTATTTATTCGCCATGTCCCAAAATTCACAGAAATAAATCCCTACGTTAAGCGAGTTTACATATCCAGACTCCTAACAAGGAAGGGTCACGCAGTGGCTCCGCTGAGATCCGAACGAGACAAATGTGTTTTCATTTGATATATTATAACTAGATAGATACCAAAGTTATACGTGCCACCGAGCGGAATATCGTGAGTTACAATATATTTTGTAATGTAAGAACTACAAAGCTGGCACAATATTTTGACCGAATCATTTGTTCGGAAACGGTTGGGTAAATGGAAAACTCGGATAATATGTATCCCGTCATTTTCAAGAACACACTTTTTCGGATAAAAAAGTTTGCCCAGGATCCTCGCAGGGTCCCACATGGGGTCCAACTCAAAATTTTCAAATGACAAGAGGGATTAAGTAGCACATCGTTTGAAAGCTGTTGCAAAATGAAAGAAGATGCAGCAAGTCTCGACTCTCTACGACAACCCTGTGCGAAATGGCGGAGGGTCAAATTGTAAACAGAAACTTAATTGAAAAGTCAATGGTCACCCCTATAAATCGGAAACGGTGAAAAATGTGAAAATAGGAAAGGAAGTGTGGCATTATTTTCAAAGTACAACAATTTAAGGTAAAACGTCTTGTCCCAGGGTCCCCACATGGTCCCAGGTGGGGTCCAACTAAAAAGTTTCAAATGGCAAGAGGGGTTAAATAGCTCATCGTTTGCAAGATCTTCTTAAATGAAAGTAGATGGAGCAAGTCTCTACTCTCTACGACAACTCTGTCCAAAATTGCGGCGGGTCAAAAAGTAATCAAAAGCTTATTTGATAAACTATGGCCACCTCGAATCCAAGATGGCCGGTTAAAACTTATGTCGTTCATAACAGTACAAATTTAAATCTCTATTTTTCTCTATTATATATTTAGAAACAATAGGAAGATTAAAGAACAATTGAATTTCGATTCACCTCAACTATAATTCCATTCGGTAACAACACATATATGTTTTGTTTGGTTCCCTCGCCATCATTTACTTTAATATAACGAATATGCGATGAACACACAACTCTGACTTCCTCTAATTTTGTCATACGTAGTTCATGCATAAAGGACTTGCTGCACCAGTAGGTGGGTGGCTCTATTGTAATTCGTAACTGCGCATTCGTGGCGGTTACATTTGTGTCATTCGTTGGTTTGATCACAATACTCCAAGCAATACCAAATATACAAAAAAAAAAATCATTTGCAAGATTGGCGAGTAGTACCAAACCATGTGTAAGTCATTTCAGTATTTCGAGTTGCGCCAAACTTTGTTGGTTTAATTACGGTATTCCAAGAAATAACATATTTATATACAAACTCATTTTTCACGCTGGCAGCCATATTGGATTACCTCCAACACCAGTGGTTTGAGCTGGACATGCGTTCGATACATACTATGGCATTTTGAACTCAAGACGTTTCGTTTTTTGAACATTTCGCATCTTTTCGTCATCCACTGATCAACATTCATGCCAAATTTGGTTTTCCTAGCTTCAGCAGTTTGGTATGCCTATCCTTTCGATATAGGTTTTAAGCTGTCTCTTGGATTCAAGGTGGCCATAGATTTTCAATTAAGCTTTTGCTTATATTTTTACCCGCCGCAATTTTGGACAGGATTGTCGGAGAAAGTCGAGACGTGCTCCATCTTCTTTCACTTAGCAAGAGCTTTCAAACGATGTTCTACCTCTCTTGCCATTTGAAACTTTTTAGTTGGACTCCACCTGGGACCATGTGGGAACCCTGGAACAAGACATTTTCACGTTGTGCTTTGAAAATAATGCCACGCTTTCTTTCCTGTTTCCACATTTGTTTTACCGTTTCCGATTTATAGGGGTAGTCATGGACTTTCCAATTAAGATTTTGTTTACACTTTGACCCGTCGCCCTTTTGCACACGGTTGTTGTAGAGAGTCGAGACTTGCTGCATTTTCTTTCATTTTACAACAGATTTCAAATGATATGCCACTTAACCCCCCTTGCCATTTGAAAATTTTGAGTTGGACCCCATCTGGGACCCCGCGGGGGACCTTGGGGCATTTTTTTCTTACCACAAAAAGTTTCTCGTTGAAAATGGTGGGATAAGTGTTGGCAGAGTTTTTCACTTACTCAACCATTTCCGAACAAATGACGGTTCAAACTATTCTGCATGGTAATTTTTTGTAGTTCTTACATTACAAAATATGTTGTAACTCACGATATTCCGCCCGGTGGCACGTATAACTTTGGGATCCATCTAGTTATAACATATAAAATGCAAACACAATGGTCTCATTCCGATCTCAGCGGAGCCACTGCGTGACCCTTCCTTGTAAGTGTGAAAACATTTACGTTCACTCCAACCTCAATCATTTCATGAATTCAACCTGATTTACATATGTTATTAGGACGTAAAATTGAATGTGATTTATTCTACAAACACTTTTATACATTGCAAGAGCTGTGACGTCTAAATATTCACTGAGAACTCATAGTCGTATCGCAATAAACAAAAGCGAGTATGGAACAGTAAACTGCTTTCACAAAGGTTAAAAGAAAGCCTGCAAAAGCATGCAAAATGGTCGAGTGGTTTAGGTCGATACTCTATCAATCATATGTTTGTGTTTTAAAACCCGATAATAAGTTTCTCTAAGTGTCTTCCTATTTTCATTTGGAGGCGGAAAACATTTCTTTGAATAACTCATTGGAAACTTCTTTTGTTTCAAATTCGGCTAAGACGGAACAATATATCAATTGCAAATCTAAAATCCATAGCTGAAAACAAAATATAAAGTATGTTTTCCCATTATTATCCTCCGATTTGTAACGAGACCCGGGTTCGATTCCCGGAGGGAGTTCATGTGGTTCGGATTCCACCTTAATCAGTAGGTCCACGTCTCATATAGCCTCGCTGCTGAACGGGACGTAAAACTCAAAATCAATCAATCAATCTCCAAGAGAGACAAATAAAAAAAGTTTTTTTTGGTAAATTCTAGTTCAAAGTTCGAAGCACTTGCTTTTGCACGTGATTTTTTGTTTCTTTTTTCAGGGAACAGAAAAGTTCTGGCGCCTAAGAAATTATACCATATAATATTGCAAATTTGCAAGTGGATGTATTTACATTGCAATTTGTGGTAATAAAGATATTATGATTAGAAAACAATATTGTAATAAGTAAGTTTAATTTCTTCATCCATCGCCAGTCTTAGGGGCCCCTTATACCTCGCCGCCCCACGAATATCGATATCGAAAATTTCAAATGATATATTCATGTCCATATATTCGCGATATCGAATGTTGATATATGATAATATATATATATATATCGACGATAGTGATTTATCGACATATCACAGGCCCAGGTCCGAGAAGTGATGCTTGAAATATACTGGAATCAACAATCAAATTCTAAATAAGTTCTCCATTTCCCTATTCAATGTTGAGGGGGAAGAGTGTGAAACCGAATAGAAATTTTAAGAAAAACAAATGTTAAGATAAAAGTAGGTTTTCCGTCTCCCCTTGAATAAAAAAAATTAACAGAAAACTATTACTGCAATTTACCTTTTACTTCTGTTTCTGATTGTTATCACAAATCAGCGACAGTACACATACTTTACATAGTATACCAATACCAATACACTCTATAACTTTTCACAACCAAGCAAGCCGGAAGATGAATTTCCTGTAATATTAAAGTGGAATATTCTACAAAATAGTCATAATTCATTGGCCATATTTCTATCAGTACTTTGGTACGGACTAAGAGCTACAAGACTAACAGAACTAGAAATCAGAGATTTCATTTTTTTCTCTCAGACTAAAAGACTTCTGCATTTTCCTAAGATTTTCATTTTCTTAATATAAGTCCCCTATCCTGGGCTAATTCTGGCTACCGCGGTTTCGAGGTAATCGGTAAACGAAAGAGCAAAGTTTGTCGACTCTCAACTCTCGACAGTTTGTAAGAAGATATTTCACAGTTCATGTTGTTATTTCTTCGTTACAAAAACACTTCTAGTTGACTCTATTCATGGTGAATTACTGAACTTATAAACATTGACAATTATTGAAAAATGAATAATTATTTTTAAACATAAAAGGCATTACAGTTCACTAGAATGCAGTAGTAGAATGCAGAAGTGAAAGAAAATATTGTTTATTTGTTGAGATGCGCAAACTGAATGTGAATAATAAGTGTTTCCCATTCTCTTGTCCAGAGGTGGATCTACGATGGACTTCTGGGGGCTCGGTGGTTGGTAATACTCCTATTTAGAGCTACTTTTAAGAGCTCCAAACTCTGGAATGGGTTTTATTTCTATATAAAAACACAAATATTCCCTTTCTGGGAGGCTATCGCCATGATCGCCCACTGGATCCGCCCCCGCTCTTGTGTAGCAGACTTTGAAGATATTTAGCTCCTGCGATGGTGATTAAGGATTGTAACATCTGGATAATTTTTATACTGATATCGGATAGAAACTTATCCGGATTTGCAATATCCGGTTGACGGACAACAAAACGGATGACGGATAACGGATAATATCAGGATAATGGATGACTGATAATATCCGGATAGCGAATCACGGATAATATAGAGTTAACGGATACTATCCGGATGGATAACGGATGACGGATAAGATCCGGATAACGGATGTTATCCGGATGTCGGATAATATCCGGATAATGGATTTATCCGGATAATTTATAAAATTAAGATAACGGATAATATCTGGATAATAGAACATTCGGATAACTGATTACATCCGGATGACGAATAAAGGATAGTATCCGGATAAAGTATGTGGTTTGAAAAAGACAATATAGGAGAGAGACTTATCAATGCTTTCTCCTCATGGAGTTATTAAAAGACGATCATCGGGCAGTGGTCTTTACCATTGAAAGATATTGCTTCTTAAAATGTTTCCTAGTAACTTCCAATTTTCTTGTTCTTGTTGAGCGCGGTGGCTAATGGTAGACCGCTTACTTTGGCGCGTGGGGTCCTTATTGTTTCGATCCCCGGCCAAATAAGTTTGCGGTGGACAAGATCGTATCCGTAGCTTCTCTCAGGGTACTCCCACTTCTTCCCACTTTTCATTCCACAAATTCCTATATTATTATTGACTGGCTTTAATCATTGGGCACGGTGGCTCAGTGGTAGAGCGCTTCCTCTGGTCCTTATTGTTTCGATCTCCAGTCAAGTAAGTTTGTTGTTGACAAGATCGTCTTCGTGGTTTTTCTCAGGGTACTCCCGCTTCTTCACACTTTCCATTCCACCAACTTCTCTATTAGCATTGACGCTTTAATCGTTGGGCGCGATAGCGCAGTGGTAGAGCTCCATCTCTGGTGCATGGGGTCCTTATTGTTTCGATTGCCGGCCTAGTAAGTTTGTGGTGGACAAGGTCGTATTCGTGGGTCTTCCCAGGTACTCTCGCTTCCTCCCACATTTCATTCAACCAATTCTTCTATCATCATTGACTTGCTTTAATCATTGGAGATGCCTTGGTCCCTTGAGGATTGCGGTGATGTAAGAAATCAGATTCGATCCCAAGCATTTGGGTTGTGATGTAAACCTTTGCTGTGGTTCAGTCTCAGTATTTTATTACGCGAGATAAAGCCATCCATACAGCTATAAATGTTGTTCTATCTTGTGCAAGCAGGTATTGATTTTGAGCCAATTCGGAACCACATTTTTGGCGCTTTGAGGCCAGAAACCGATTTCGGACATTACGCTGTCCTCAAACTACTAGGATCTTTTCAATGTTACCATCCGCGTCCAACAACTTCATGTTTAAAAGGGAAATAGAAAGGACTCGTGTCTAAAACTTCCGGACCCAGTTTCTTGAGGTTCAAGAGTAGGGATCGATTTCTGATATCACCATTGTGCTCAACGGATCAAAACCTTTGAAATGTCGCCAACGCCGTCCAATAACTTCATCTTTAACAGGTGAATAGAAGGGACCTGAGCCCATAACGTCAGGACCCCATTCCTTGAGCTTCGTGGTCTGAGCCTGATTTCTGACATTACTACTGCACTCAGGGGCAGTGGTTAGGAATGGGCACGAGCGAGTTCGAGTGTTTTTTTTTTTTTTTTTTTAACTTGATTCGACTCGAAACAGACATCTTTTAGCTCGACTCGGGAACTCGACTCGAAAAATTTCTTCTGACTCCACTCGAAACTGGACTCGAATTTGGATCGAGTTTCGAGTCGAGTCGAGCCAAATCGAGCCAAATCTTGTGTGTAGTTTCAAGTTCCTTTTTCACTTATTCTGCATAAACAATATAATTATTATCAATGTTGCTACTTCCACTACAGCTTATTATTATTATTATTATTATTATTATTATTATTATTATTATTATTATTATTATTATTATTATTATTATTATTAAATTCTGTAATTAAGCTTGAAAGATAGGCGGTTTCCATCTGAATACTAAAAACTAGTTAACTGCCGATTTCGGTAGTCGTGAAATCTAGGACACAAGGACATCGTTCACGAGGTTCTGGGTTTGAGTTCCGGAGGATCAAGTATTCGTGCTTGGGCCAAAATTTGTTAAAAGTTATAGCGTGCCAGGAAAACATGTTTAAAACTGTTCTGCCTGGGTCTACGGTTGTCAACGACTTGTGCGGCTTGGCTCACAGCTTATTCAATATCGAACCGAATCGAGAACCGAACCGGATGTGCACGAGTCGAGACACAATTTGTAAAATTCGAGTCGAATCGAGACTGCTCGTAAAAATCTTGATTCGACTCAAATGTCTCAAAACTTTTGAAGAAACTAATCACTCAGAAACAGTTATATATATATATATATATATATATATATATATATATATATATATATATTATACAGGTGCGGATCCAAGGGGAGCTACAGCCCTCTTGACACTCAGGTATACACTGGATAAAATAGGCTTCAATCCTGCTTTACACTGGATAAAGCGGCAAACAGTGATTTAGTCGCTCCCTTGATCATATCCTGGATCCGGGGCTTTAAGGGTTCATAGCTGTAAAACTATGGGACCTATCGTTAGGGATGCGCACGAGACGAGTCGAGACAGAATTTTCCTGACAAATTTCGAGTCGAGACACAGCTCTTGCAATAAAAAAGAATACATTTTTCGAGTCGAGACATCACTTTTACAGCACATTTTCGAGACGAGAAAGCCTCAAATCTTGTCTCGTGCGCATCCCTACCTATCGTAGTCGGGTTAATACTTCACTTAGAAACTAATATGTGCGCTATCCAAAAATACAATGTTTCAGAATCTAGAGTACACATGCGACAATTTTTAGAGAGGAACTTTGGCTATGTGCATATAATTTGAAGTACTCACCAAATACCTGTATAAAAATTGTTGCAGAAGTATGTTAGAATTCTAAAATATGGATATTTGGACAGCGCACGTACTATCTAGTTCCTAAATAAGGTCTTGACCGTACTACGGTAGGTCGCCTAGTTTTGGAGCTATGGACCTTTAAAGTTCATTTCTTCATGTTTTTGGCAGCCTATAACTCCGAAATTAAGCATTTGTGCGCCCAGGTTTGTTATTACCTTTTGTCTTATCTTGGTGTCAGGAACAGTATTTCTTCCAGATATGTTTTTGGGGCACTGCCCCCCTCCCGGAGCTCTGAGAGTGCCCCCCGGAGGAGACCAAAATATTACGTCTATAATACAATAATAAATAGAATAGTACCAGCAGTGCTCCCCTCACCCTGAACATTTTTTCTGAAAGAACAACTGGTCAGGAATCTCCTTGCATTTTTTAAATGGAGTATCGCATCGCAGTTTGCAGTGCAAATGGGAATGCAATGCAGCGCAAACATGGAAATGCAACATTGCATTTACATGTTTGCACTGCAAATTGAAAAATGTATTGCAAATTGCGATACATCTTTGTGTCTTAAATTACTACATAAGCTAAAATAAGGAGCAAGTTAAAAATATATTACTATTATTTCAAGAAACTTCCCCCGACTTGAAGGGTCGGTTATTGCAAGAAAAAATGCCTCGACTTTGAATTACAATAGTTTTCCACTTTTGTATTTCCTTCCCTTTGTCAGTTTATTGTTACTGGGTCATTCTCCAGATCTTCTCAGGTTTCGGGTGATTATCCTTGTTTCTGAGCGTGTAATAATAAAAAAAATGTTCCTTGAAGAAAAGGCGCATTGGCAGCAGATTGGACCTAGCCGATATATGGTATATATAGCATGATTGTGGGTTGGTTAGTAAAACGCAGAAGTGCGTACAGTAGATCAATAAAACAGTAACGGTATTCTTCAATGCCAAAAATACAGTATAGGAAATTACTCATCTTTATCTCTCTTTTCTTTTTGCTTTCCATTTGAAGTACGGATATACCTGATACCCATTTACGTTCCTTGTTAAAAACAACATATGTTTTAGCAAGATTTCTTCTTGGGAGACGCCGCGAACCTCAAAAAACATCCCGAACAAATGGACTCTCTCTTTCTGTGTGTGTTTGAACCAATGAGTTGTTTTTCCTAAACCTAATTGTTGAATTTGCCGCTGTGGTAAAACTATTTCGCTCAATTTGACAAATAATATAATAAAATATAATACTTATCCAGCAATGAGCGTGGATTGCAAGGAAAAGCAGTGAACTCTAAAGTACCCCTGTAGCAGGGGCGGATCCAGAACGGACTTCTGGGGGGGGGGCGTGGATTGTAATACTGCTACTTAGCTAGTTTTAAGAGCTCCAAATTTTGGGATGGGTTTTATTTATATATAAAATAAGAAAGCTTCCTCTTCCGTGGGAGGGGGGCGATTGCCCCGATCGCTCCCTGGATCCGTGTCTGCCCTATAGCCTCTCCTCGAAATTAAATGCATTGATCTATTATTTCCAATTCGAAGCCATTTTCGCTTCCATGTTAATGGTGACGGAGTTCTTGTTCTTTGTATCTCTGTACTCAAGAAAATAATAATAATAATAATAATAATAATAATAATAATAATAATAATAATAATAAAGCATCTGAATAATAACGATATTTTTAACCCCCCTTCTTTAAACTTTCTGTGTATTTCTCTGAATCTGGATATGTTGTTTTATAGTGTATAATACAAAAAGGCTTCAAACAGCAATCACGCAAAAATTATTTGTGTAAAAGACACAAACGCCTTATCAGTGGCTCTGCAAAGAAGTACTAAACAACTGACGTTGTTTCTGCTTGCCTTTAAACATAATGTTACGGTTTACAAGGCACAGACAAAAGTAGAGAGCAACGTGAAATTTCGCCTAAGGGCACCTTCGTTGCTAAACTGAAGACTAGCACTCTGTCAACATATTGCATAGCTATCAATAAGTCACACTCAAAGGTTCTTTCCAAACGTTTTGGTATAACAGGTTAATCAAACTACGCTGTTGTAGGTAAGGGATGAGACTCTGAATGACCGATAAGTGTTGGAGTTCAGAGCCGTAGCTAGAAATTTCGTTGCCCGGGGCGAAGTAGAATTCGGCGTCCCCTGACACTCACCTTACCAAACTTTGACTTTTTCTTTCTGTGCTTTTATTTTTAACATATAAGAGAAACACCTTTTTGTTGTTATGCTACGCTGTTTTTTCTTTTTTATCAAGCCGCTTAGACAGACCATTGCAACAGCCAAAAGCGATCGTTATGTATTATTTAACAAATAAGAGCCACTCTCAAGAGGCTTATTTTAGACCTGCTGCTAAACTTGCCAAACTACCTTGTATACAAATCCATTTGGAGAATAATTATGAAAAAAGCATGGAGTCGATTTTCCTACGTCAGGACGACCATGTTAGACCTGGAGTTGCTGGACGCGAGTGGTAGCGTTGGAAAGGCCCGGGTCCCCTGAGTGCAGTAGTAATGTCAGAAGTCTGGCCCAGGCCACGCAACTCAAAGAATGGGGTCCTGACGTTATGGATTCGGGTCCCTTCTATTCACCTATTAAAGATGAAGTTGTTGGACGGCGTTGGCGGCATTTAAAAGGTTTTGATCCGTTGAGCACAATTGTGATGTCAGAAGTCGATCCCTAAACTTGAACGTCAAGAAACTGGGTCCGGAAGTTTTAGACACGGGCTCTTTCTATTCCCCTTTTAAACATGGGGTTGTTGGACGCGGATGGTAACATTGGAAAGATCCTAGTCGTTTGAAAACAGCGTAATGTCCGAAGTCAGTTCCTGGCCTCAAAGCGCCAAAAATGAGGTTCCGCATTGGCTCAATATCAATACCTGGTTGCGTAAGATAAAACAACATTTATAGCTGTATGGATGGTTTTACCTCGCGTAATAAAATACTGAGACTGAACCACAGCAAAGGTTTACATCACAACCCAAATGCTTGGGACCGAATCTGATTTCTTACATCACCGCAATGCTCAAGGGACCAAGACCTCTCCAATGTTTAAAGCAAGTCAATGATGATAGAAGAATTGGTTGAATGAAAAGTGGCAAAAAGCGGGAGTACCCTGAGAAAACCTACGGATACGATCTTGTCCAACGCAAACTTACTTGCCCGGGGATCGAAACAATAAAGACCACACGCACCAGCGTAAGCGGTTTACCATTGAGCCCCACAACAAGAACAAGAAAATTAGAAGTTACTTGGAAATATTTTAGAAGCAATATCTTTCAATGGTAAAGACCACTGCCCGATGATCCTGTTTTAATAACTCCATGAGCAGAAAGGACTGATATGTCCCTCTCCTATATGGTATTTTTCAAACCATATACTTTATCTGGAATATTATCCTTTATTCTTCAATTCATGAATTGTTTGAGGTTGAAGTGAGCGTAAATGTTTTCATACTTAGGAGTCTGGATATGCAAACCTGCTTACCGTGGGGATTTACTTCTGTGAAATTTGGTCCATGAAGTTATACAAAAACCGGTAAAATAAGGAACGTTAACATTCTTACAATGAGAACAGATTTCAATTCCCGGTGGGAGTTAGCGTACGCACGACTTTATCGTGGGAGACCCGGGTTCGATTCCTGGTGGGAGCTCATGTGTTTCGTATTCCATGTTAATCAGTAGGTCCACGTCTCCTATAGCCACGCTGCTGACCGGGCAGTTAAACTCAAAATCACAATCACCACCACACGGCGGGAGTTTACATGGTTCGGGTTTTACGTTAATCAATATGTCCACGTCATATATGGTCTTGCTGTTGAAAGAGACGTTAAACTCCAAATCAACTCAACTCATTAAGATAAGAGTTCTGAGTTTAATACCAACTTGAAACCATACGTTCAACACAAAAATTGAAATAAAATGAAATCTTTATGTTTAACGTCCCATGGTTATGCCGGTTAGGCTAAAGGAGACAGTGATAATGAGAAAGGAGTGAAATGGTGGAATGAAGAAAGTAGGAGGAAACGGGAGAACCCCGAGAAAACCCACTAGCACGGCGTTTGTCACCACAAAGTCCAAACGGCGCGAGCTGGAATCGAATTAGGGACCCGAAGCACCGGAGGTGAACGCTCTACCACTAAGCCACCGCACCCCCCAAAATGAAAATTATTCATGCTTCTGATAACTATATAAAAATGGAGAGGGAGAGAGAGAGAATAAATATGGCTGTATTTTTCATAGGGCCAAAGTGACTTAGTGGTAGAACGTTCACCTCTGGTGCATGGGGTCCTTGGTTCGATCCCAGCTTGCACAAAGTCAGATTTGTGGTGAAGAAACACCGTGTGCGTTCGTTTCTTCAGGATTCTCCTGTTTCCTCCTACCTACATCGTTGCACAATTTTCGTTCACTTCTCATCATCACCGTCTCCTTTACCTAGCCGACATAAGCATCGGACGTCAAACTTAATTTAATTTCATTTCATTGAAAAAATTACTATAATTCATAATCTGCATCTTTATAAAGCAACTTTAACAATCATATGGATGTATAATGCTTAAATTGAATTAAATCGCAATTGCAGTAATCTGCAATATTTTAGGTTTCTCATTTATTTACATCAAATGTTTAGTTATTTGATACTTTATAGCAAGAATATTAACTGCTATATAAGACACTATTATATACCTGTGGCGTGAAGACCCTAGTTTGATTCCCAACGGGAGCTCACGTTTTTCGGTTTCTATGTTAATCAGTAGGTCCCGTCTCATATAGCCTCGCTGCTGAAAAGGGCGCTAAACTCAAAATCAATTCAACTCAATAATTATCTATACATTGAATTTAATAATAAGGAGGGAGGCCGAATAAAGAGGGAGACCTTAAAATTTAAAACGTAGGGTCAGTGTGAGTCAGAGAGGTCACGGGGGGTGGTGTGTCACAGTTAGTCACGTCCTGTTGACCCACGATCCACTGACCTACTCACAAATCTTGACCCAATTGACTCACTCCATCTCTGGACTGTACACACAGATAAAGCAGACATATATGTAATCTGACCTTACTTGGCCTTCACTAATTTAAGATAATCTACAAAAATGAAAGAAAGCAATTTCAAACGCAAAAATATAGAAATGTATTTTCAACGGAACAAAAAAAAAAAAAAACGTAACAGCCAAGAGTTGAACCCGAATTTCTGCACTCAGCAAGCAGACGTCTTACCGACTTACCCACGGCATATCTTCCGATTTCTGGTTTTGAAACTTTATTTACACTGCGTGTGTTACCTAACAACGTTACGAGATGTCCTTACTGTCGTGTTAACACGCGTTCCGTAAATTTACGAAGTCGCTCTTTTAATCCAAAATCAATTCGACACACACACACACACACACACACATATATATATATATATATAGATAGATAGATAGATAGATAGACATATATATATATATATATATATATATATATATATATATATATATATAGATAGATAGATAGATAGATAGATAGATAGATAGATAGATATGTTGGTGCACCAGTGAGCACCCAAGAGTACAGATTAATTCATTCTTGATTTTAATCTACAGAACAAATGTTTTTTTATGAAAGCAAGGGGACTGCTAGCCATAGATGGCTAAGTGAGGTAAATAAAATTTAAACTTCAAATGGAACTGGGGTGATTCACCGACAATGGCTGATTTAACACGTTTGATAACAGCGCGGGTAATAGCTGGTTTATAGATAGAGCCTGTGTAGGTAAGTGGGTACCGCGTAAGACTGTCATTCTAAGGGTGTGGGGTTCGAGTCTCGGCCTAGACTGAGTTAATTTTTTTCAACACTATAAATGATGTTCGCGTTTGATACTGAAAGAGATTTATCCTATGAAGGGAGAAAACCCACGATGGGGTCAGGGGGAAAGACGGACACTGTTTATCCTTAAGTGTTAAAATTTAATTTATTCCCATGTCTTTTGCTCTTTCCTTTCCCTCTTTCCTTCTTTTCTCATTTTGTTTAGCTTTCCATACTTTTTCGGTCTCTGCATGATGCGTATTATTGTTTTCGTTTCCTTTGCATTAATTCCTATCTCTTTGATCTTAAAGTAAATGGAATTTCTGTAGATTTATCTCGTGGTTGTTTCTCTAAGTGATGCTCTCAGATAGTAATACTTTTTCCTCCAAATGGAGGAATATCCTGGCATGTTATGTTTTCGGGCACGTGTTTGCTGTCATGTTGGTTGTCCAACTATCAGACATACAGTGAAACTATTCTGCTACTGGAAAAAGCTATCATTTCTTATGTATCCAACCTCCATTTTCTAAAGTCGCTGACTGTACATACGTTTACCCAAAATTTAAACCTTGTCTTTAGGCCATGTAATTTGTTGAAATTGTTGTTCTGGGTGATAAGAGTACTGCTCATTGTCTTCTTTTGTTTACTTAAATTCTGGAAAACGCTCATTTAGTAAATATGCTTTGAAACAACTAAAAGGAAACATAATTTAAGTGGATTCCCATTGCACTAATTTTCTACATCACGACATAAGTAAATTATGTGGGTGCATTTTTTAAATGTATCGGTAAAGTGAGATTTTCGTTAACAGCTCGTGTCTCGACTACTATAATCTGATAAGAACAATAGTATTTCATATTATTAGTAGAATAATTTGGAATATTTAAATCGAAAAGCCTTTTATGACAAGAAGACAGCTGGTTTGATAACACCACGTTCTTGAGAAAATGTGGTAGCTAGGAAGTGATATTATTTTTATTTTAAAGTGAAAATGTCAATGCATATGTTGTTTCCTTAGGTTAAATTAGTTTAGATAGTTAGGGTAGGTTAGGATTAGTTCATGTGATTTTCTCGTATGTTTTTTCTGTGTCTGACACGAAAAAAAGTGTCAGTAAGAGTGAGATGAACTTGGTAAAAATGAGAGAACCGTGCTACATGTGTGAGGTCGCCAAGAATGCGTAAACCCTCCAGCCGGTCACCGTCATGTTAAACTGACATTGACACACAGCAGAAAGATAAAACGGGGTAAATAAAATGAAACTATCTTATCACAGAAAAAGTAAACTAAACTATTGTAATTAGAATATTTTCAGAATGTTATATAACCAGTCTGTTTCATTTTCATTTTTTAAAATTTTACTTTGTCAACCTAAGAGATAATGAAAAATGCGTATAATACAGGGAGTTAAGTGATTTCTTTTTAAATTTTGAAGATGCTAACAATTTACATGATAAATAAGATTGTTCAAACCAAATAAAATGTATACTGTAAAACATAGTAATATCTGATTCCAAGGAGAATGCCATTTACAAAAATCTTTATTTTCAAAAATTTTCTTCAGCAAAGTTTATGTCAAATTTTAAGTTATGTATTTATGTATGTTATGTATTTTAAGTTATGTATCAATAAAGTGTACAAGCCGTGAATTGAATATTTTCTTTCAAAACAGAAAATGGGAAATCCCACCTTAGTTTTAAGTCATTAAGAATATAGTCATGTTTACAATGTATATGGTATACTGATGAAGCTTAAAGCAGTACATGAAAGTGTTCTCACTTGTGAAAATGAAGATTACAGCTGTGAAAGATGCAAAAGCTTTTCTGAGTGTGACCGGGAATTGAAAGAACTTAATTCGGAGGTGAAATTCATTCTTTCCGTTTTCTCAAAATTTTCAGCTTGGACTATTTTTTAAATATTATTTTCCATTGCGCTAAATTATGTTTGGAAGTAATTGTGGATTTCTTTTTTCTGTATTAGGGCCATTACAGACATCAGATTTCCGTAGTCCTCATTGCCAACTCAACTGGGAGGTCGACATCCTGTGTCGGTAGTTCGTGGTTCGCAACCTTTCTCACGATGGGTTGCGGATGACGGACTGCAGGCCTGGAAGCCGAGCTGTGAGTTGTGATGAAAGAGGCTCTGGAATAATCTTCTTTAGGCAAATTTGAGTTCCATTTGCCGAGGACAACTGGCTTGATGAATGGATCAGTGATTGTTGGTGGCATACCTACACGGACCCCAGTAGGTTCGCGACCACCAGTCAGTGATACATTTACACCAGTCCATAGTCCTAAGGAAAGTGAACATCATACACAACAATTAATCACATTTATCTTACACATTTATTTTATTTTGTAAAGCAGCTAGATCGATAACATTAAGATACAAGTTACCTAAACTCATTGTATATTAAACAACAAAAAATCTTTAAAACCATAATTTGTACATACTCATTAAGTGTGTTAACTTCATTATTCACAACTCACTGAAAAACTAAAACTTCATGGAATATACTCAATATAAAATAGTTATATTCCTTCGTCCAAAAATAACTACAACATTACTTTTGTCTTTATGAAAGCTCATGTGAATATTGATAGACACAGCAATATTATTGATTTAGCGGCTAAAACTGCATGTCATGAAGGACAATACGTTAATCTGAAGCTACCACCAAAAAATCTATATTACACTATTACGACAAAATATTATTCAGATTTACCTACTTGGAAACACAGAAAACAACAGCCTTCTGGACAACTTTATTGGGATATTCTGGATAATATTCAAGATAAACCACGTAATTACATAAAAACTTGGACTAGACGAGAAATTTTACTTTATTATAGATTAGTACTTGGTACGGCATTAACTCCATCAAATTATTTCAAATACAGAAAAAAGAAATGTATCACTGTTGGTGTGATGCAGGCATTGGCACGCACAACCACCTAATTTTTAAATGGGATCTTCTTCAATCTACTAGAACAAAATTGCTTGCTCAACTTCAACAACTTCATGGTTACTCACTTCTCTGCTACAAATATATTCTGGCAAGTAGTAACTGCACTTCAATCAAGATTTTCATACAATTTCTACTGAATGCAGGACTATTTTTTTTTAAGTTATTATTACAAACAGTACATTTTCAATTCCTTCTTTTTGAGGAAAGCAAGGATACAGTCGCAGAAAAACATAAAAAATCAGTAACACCAAGCTAAATACAGTTAAAAAAATTAATTATTCCATTCTCCAAAACATCTCTCCTTTCAAAGAAGTAATATAAAAAAATCACAACTAATGTTACACTCAAGTCAGAAACAGTCAAGATGTATTTGGATAATAATAATCATAACGGAGCCAAGACTCAAAACCAGTTTTTATCCTCTCGATTTATATTACTTCCAATACATTTAAATCAAGAAGCGATATAAGTGTCTCAAAAAAAATAATCTAATAACTCTTCATCTGCATTCTCAGCACACGAGGACTTTGAAGTCTGGTGCATCTATCAACCACTCTTAGCAGTGAAGAAGACAAGATGTACTAAAGAAATGTCGAAAGAGTTTACGTATAAATAATGTAGTGGAAGTTGATTGTATTTTGTTAGATGAAACATAAAGGTATTGATGATCAAACGCGCTAAGATTAGAAAGTTAAATAAAGAAGGTTGGAGTTATATTTAAGAAGAAGCAGTCAAGAGTAATTTGGTAGCTGGTGGAATTAGTAAAGAGTTTACTACAGCTAAGATAATTTATAAGAATTATATACCTCTATAATCGGAAACACACTTAATTGTTTGCATACTTCCACAAAACATACAAACACCAAATTTTGCATACTTGTTCGTCATGGGATGTGAGTAATGGGAAAATTCCGATATCACGAAAAAGGCGACATTTTCCATGTAAATGAAGTGTCGAAATTTTTCGTCGTTTCGAAATGCTGGTTTTTAGAGTAGTTCCGCACACCATAGAAACGTCATATTTTGTTAGGCAGTGAAGCTAGGAACATAGTTTATGATAGAAAAAAGAGCATTAAAATTCGTTTTCGTTTCGCGGCGCAAATCGAAAAAGTGTGAAATTTGTAATGGCTATATGTAGGACGTTGAAATTTCGAGGTGATGTTTATTCTGATGCGTAGTTTGCGAATCCGCCCTTAAACTTGAAAGAAATAGTCATGTTCGGTGTAAGAAAATGCTAGGAATGTTATAAGGGGGCGTCTAATTCTACACAACTTGTAGATATGGTGGAATCACGAAATTGCGTTTAAGTGTGCAGATTACCACGCATGTGAGGGGAAAAATCCGAAATGTTGGAAAAGTCGCCATCCTCGATTCAAAATGGCGGCTCAAAAATTTGTAACCATGAAAATTGTAAGTTGTGCTCTTGGTAGGTAAGCCAGGTTTCGCTATGTTATTAAGAACGTAGTTCAGTTTAAGTGAAGAAACAAATCATTCGAGAAGTCTCCATCTTGAATGCAAAATTGCCATATTTTTGAATTGCCTTCATTTGGACTCTTATGTGGTATATTGAGGAGAATAAAACAAACAAAATTCAACGTTGTTAGTTAGCTCCGCGGTAAAGTGTCTGCTTTCTGAGTAGCAGGTCTGGGTTCGATTCCCCGCCGGACCTAGTTTTATCTTACGTTTTTTTCTCATCACGTTGCTTCGTTTTATCAAAATAGTTTCTGTTGGCATTGCGTGAACAAAATATTTTCGTTATTACAGACATAGACGGAAAGGATATATTTATACGCTAACTGTTGAGATGGTCTCGAAGCTAGGCAGTATGTTCGTGTAAAGTTTCGAAACGATACTGAAGTATTTAAAATCAAACATATGTAGCTTTGGAAATGGAGCATCACCAGTGTCTCTATCGGTAGCAATGTTCGGGGGAGGGGAGTATTACTCCGGGGGCACTGCTGATAACATTCTATTTGTTATTGTATTATAAACGTATTATTTTGATCTCGCCAGGGGCGCTCTGAGGAGGCAGTGTCCCCCAAAAAGAGTCTGAAAGAAACATTGGGCATCATTTTCACGATATAGTGTCCATACAAGACAACAATACATTTTGTCTCGCGACAACAGTGTCTGCTTGAAACCGGAAACGATTGCAAAATATCTCTCTCCCCTTTTATGTTCCTCGCTAAGATATATGCGTATACCAAATTTGAAGTGAATACCACAAATGGAAACTATAAAATATTAATTTTAAGGAAATACACACACACACAGGGACGTACGCAGGGGGTGGGTCCTGGGGGTCCGGACCACCCCCGAAATTTCAACTTTTGAGTAAATTTAGAATAATTTTTGGTACAAGTTTAGGAATTTCAATATAAAATACACTGATATTGAGTTTGGCCCCTCCCGAAATAAATTCCTGCGTACGCTACTGCGCACACACGCTCTTACACGCACACACACACACACACACACATACACAAATGGGCACCTTTTGAAAATTGTCTCGTCGGCAGCGTACATAATTTTAATATATAAGATACGTGGAAAAGTGCCGCTTTCGATTTAATACTTTTAGTTGCGGGTCCGGTTGGAATGAAATGCCGTATATAATAAAGGCAAGCTTATTTTCAATCTCCTATGCTATAAAAATTAACTTTCAAAGAAAGGAAAAGTGAGAGAAAAACTCGTTGGGATTCGAACCCAGATCTTTTGCACAGTAGGCTCACGTCGTTCCCCTACACTACTCAATTCCTTAGATTTTGGACGTCCTACTTACTATTCACATAGTATTGGTACGTAGCGGGCCCGCGTCCATGGAATTATATACCTCTATAATCGGAAACACACTTAATTGTTTGCATACTTCCACAAAACATACAAACACCAAATTTTGCATACTTGTTCGTCATGGGATGTGAGTAATGGGAAAATTCCCATATCACGAAAAAGGCGACATTTTCCATGTAAATGAAGTGTCGAAATTTTTCGTCGTTTCGAAATGCTGGTTTTTAGAGTAGTTCCGCACACCATAGAAACGTCATATTTTGTTAGGCAGTGAAGCTAGGAACATAGTTTATGATAGAAAAAAGAGCATTAAAATTCGTTTTCGTTTCGCGGCGCAAATCGAAAAAGTGTGAAATTTGTAATGGCTATATGTAGGACGTTGAAATTTCGAGGTGATGTTTATTCTGATGCGTAGTTTTCGAATCCGCCCTTAAACTTGAAAGAAATAGTCATGTTCGGTGTAAGAAAATGCTAGGAATGTTATAAGGGGGCGTCTAATTCTACACAACTTGTAGATATGGTGGAATCACGAAATTGCGTTTAAGTGTGCAGATTACCACGCATGTGAGGGGAAAAATCCGAAATGTTGGAAAAGTCGCCATCCTCGATTCAAAATGGCGGCTCAAAAATTTGTAACCATGAAAATTGTAAGTTGTGCTCTTGGTAGGTAAGCCAGGTTTCGCTATGTTATTAAGAACGTAGTTCAGTTTAAGTGAAGAAACAAATCATTCGAGAAGTCTCCATCTTGAATGCAAAATTGCCATATTTTTGAATTGCCTTCATTTGGACTCTTATGTGGTATATTGAGGAGAATAAAACAAACAAAATTCAACGTTGTTAGTTAGCTCCGCGGTAAAGTGTCTGCTTTCTGAGTAGCAGGTCTGGGTTCGATTCCCCGCCGGACCTAGTTTTATCTTACGTTTTTTTCTCATCACGTTGCTTCGTTTTATCAAAATAGTTTCTGTTGGCATTGCGTGAACAAAATATTTTCGTTATTACAGACATAGACGGAAAGGATATATTTATACGCTAACTGTTGAGATGGTCTCGAAGCTAGGCAGTATGTTCGTGTAAAGTTTCGAAACGATACTGAAGTATTTAAAATCAAACATATGTAGCTTTGGAAATGGAGCATCACCAGTGTCTCTATCGGTAGCAATGTTCGGGGGAGGGGAGTATTACTCCGGGGGCACTGCTGATAACATTCTATTTGTTATTGTATTATAAACGTATTATTTTGATCTCGCTAGGGGCGCTCTGAGGAGGCAGTGTCCCCCAAAAAGAGTCTGAAAGAAACATTGGGCATCATTTTCACGATATAGTGTCCATACAAGACAACAATACATTTTGTCTCGCGACAACAGTGTCTGCTTGAAACCGGAAACGATTGCAAAATATCTCTCTCCCCTTTTATGTTCCTCGCTAAGATATATGCGAATACCAAATTTGAAGTGAATACCACAAATGGAAACTATAAAATATTAATTTTAAGGAAATACACACACACACAGGGACGTACGCAGGGGGTGGGTCCTGGGGGTCCGGACCACCCCCGAAATTTCAACTTTTGAGTAAATTTAGCCTAATTTTTGGTACAAGTTTAGGAATTTCAATATAAAATACACTGATATTGAGTTTGGCCCCTCCCGAAATAAATTCCTGCGTACGCTACTGCGCACACACGCTCTTACACGCACACACACACACACACACACACACACACACACACACACACACACACAAATGGGCACCTTTTGAAAATTGTCTCGTCGGCAGCGTACATAATTTTAATATATAAGATACGTGGAAAAGTGCCGCTTTCGATTTAATACTTTTAGTTGCGGGTCCGGTTGGAATGAAATGCCGTATATAATAAAGGCAAGCTTATTTTCAATCTCCTATGCTATAAAAATTAACTTTCAAAGAAAGAAAAAGTGAGAGAAAAACTCGTTGGGATTCGAACCCAGATCTTTTGCACAGTAGGCTCACGTCGTTCCCCTACACTACTCAATTCCTTAGATTTTGGACGTCCTACTTACTATTCACATAGTACTGGTACGTAGCGGGCCCGCGTCCATGGAATTATATACCTCTATAATCGGAAACACACTTAATTGTTTGCATACTTCCACAAAACATACAAACACCAAATTTTGCATACTTGTTCGTCATGGGATGTGAGTAATGGGAAAATTCCCATATCACGAAAAAGGCGACATTTTCCATGTAAATGAAGTGTCGAAATTTTTCGTCGTTTCGAAATGCTGGTTTTTAGAGTAGTTCCGCACACCATAGAAACGTCATATTTTGTTAGGCAGTGAAGCTAGGAACATAGTTTATGATAGAAAAAAGAGCATTAAAATTCGTTTTCGTTTCGCGGCGCAAATCGAAAAGGTGTGAAATTTGTAATGGCTATATGTAGGACGTTGAAATTTCGAGGTGATGTTTATTCTGATGCGTAGTTTGCGAATCTGCCGTTAAACTTGAAAGAAATAGTCATGTTCGGTGTAAGAAAATGCTAGGAATGTTATAAGGGGGCGTCTAATTCTACACAACTTGTAGATATGGTGGAATCACGAAATTGCGTTTAAGTGTGCAGATTACCACGCATGTGAGGGGAAAAATCCGAAATGTTGGAAAAGTCGCCATCCTCGATTCAAAATGGCGGCTCAAAAATTTGTAACCATGAAAATTGTAAGTTGTGCTCTTGGTAGGTAAGCCAGGTTTCGCTATGTTATTAAGAACGTAGTTCAGTTTAAGTGAAGAAACAAATCATTCGAGAAGTCTCCATCTTGAATGCAAAATTGCAATATTTTTGAATTGCCTTCATTTGGACTCTTATGTGGTATATTGAGGAGAATAAAACAAACAAAATTCAACGTTGTTAGTTAGCTCCGCGGTAAAGTGTCTGCTTTCTGAGTAGCAGGTCTGGGTTCGATTCCCCGCCGGACCTTGTTTTATCTTACGTTTTTTTCTCACCACGTTGCTTCGTTTTATCAAAATAGTTTCTGTTGGCATTGCGTGAACAAAATGTTTTCGTTATTACAGACATAGACGGAAAGGATATATTTATACGCTAACTGTTGAGATGGTCTCGAAGCTAGGCAGTATGTTCGTGTAAAGTTTCGAAACGATACTGAAGTATTTAAAATCAAACATATGTAGCTTTGGAAATGGAGCATCACCAGTGTCTCTATCGGAAGCAATGTTCGGGGGAGGGGAGTATTACCCCGGGGGCACTGCTGATAACATTCTATTTGTTATTGTATTATAAACGTATTATTTTGATCTCGCCAGGGGCGCTCTGAGAAGGCAGTGTCCCCCAAAAAGAGTCTGAAAGAAACATTGGGCATCATTTTCACGATATAGTGTCCATACAAGACAACAATACATTTTGTCTCGCGACAACAGTGTCTGCTTGAAACCGGAAACGATTGCAAAATATCTCTCTCCCCTTTTATGTTCATCGCTAAGATATATGCGTATACCAAATTTGAAGTGAATACCACAAATGGAAACTATAAAATATTAATTTTAAGGAAATACACACACACACAGGGACGTACGCAGGGGGTGGGTCCTGGGGGTCCGGACCACCCCCGAAATTTTAACTTTTGAGTAAATTTAGCCTAATTTTTGGTACAAGTTTAGGAATTTCAATATAAAATACACTGATATTGAGTTTGGCCCCTCCCGAAATAAATTCCTGCGTACGCTACAGCGCACACACGCTCTTACACGCACACACACACACACACACACACACACACACACACAAATGGGCACCTTTTGAAAATTGTCTCGTCGGCAGCGTACATAATTTTAATATATAAGATACGTGGAAAAGTGCCGCTTTTGATTTAATACTTTTAGTTGCGGGTCCGGTTGGAATGAAATGCCGTATATAATAAAGGCAAGCTTATTTTCAATCTCCTATGCTATAAAAATTAACTTTCAAAGAAAGAAAAAGTGAGAGAAAAACTCGTTGGGATTCGAACCCAGATCTTTTGCACAGTAGGCTCACGTCGTTCCCCTACACTACTCAATTCCTTAGATTTTGGACGTCCTACTTACTATTCACATAGTACTGGTACGTAGCGGGCCCGCGTCCATGGAATTATATACCTCTATAATCGGAAACACACTTAATTGTTTGCATACTTCCACAAAACATACAAACACCAAATTTTGCATACTTGTTCGTCATGGGATGTGAGTAATGGGAAAATTCCGATATCACGAAAAAGGCGACATTTTCCATGTAAATGAAGTGTCGAAATTTTTCGTCGTTTCGAAATGCTGGTTTTTAGAGTAGTTCCGCACACCATAGAAACGTCATATTTTGTTAGGCAGTGAAGCTAGGAACATAGTTTATGATAGAAAAAAGAGCATTAAAATTCGTTTTCGTTTCGCGGCGCAAATCGAAAAAGTGTGAAATTTGTAATGGCTATATGTAGGACGTTGAAATTTCGAGGTGATGTTTATTCTGATGCGTAGTTTGCGAATCCGCCGTTAAACTTGAAAGAAATAGTCATGTTCGGTGTAAGAAAATGCTAGGAATGTTATAAGGGGGCGTCTAATTCTACACAACTTGTAGATATGGTGGAATCACGAAATTGCGTTTAAGTGTGCAGATTACCACGCATGTGAGGGGAAAAATCCGAAATGTTGGAAAAGTCGCCATCCTCGATTCAAAATGGCGGCTCAAAAATTTGTAACCATGAAAATTGTAAGTTGTGCTCTTGGTAGGTAAGACAGGTTTCGCTATGTTATTAAGAACGTAGTTCAGTTTAAGTGAAGAAACAAATCATTCGAGAAGTCTCCATCTTGAATGCAAAATTGCCATATTTTTGAATTGCCTTCATTTGGACTCTTATGTGGTATATTGAGGAGAATAAAACAAACAAAATTCAACGTTGTTAGTTAGCTCCGCGGTAAAGTGTCTGCTTTCTGAGTAGCAGGTCTGGGTTCGATTCCCCGCCGGACCTAGTTTTATCTTACGTTTTTTTCTCATCACGTTGCTTCGTTTTATCAAAATAGTTTCTGTTGGCATTGCGTGAACAAAATATTTTCGTTATTACAGACATAGACGGAAAGGATATATTTATACGCTAACTGTTGAGATGGTCTCGAAGCTAGGCAGTATGTTCGTGTAAAGTTTCGAAACGATACTGAAGTATTTAAAATCAAACATATGTAGCTTTGGAAATGGAGCATCACCAGTGTCTCTATCGGTAGCAATGTTCGGGGGAGGGGAGTATTACTCCGGGGGCACTGCTGATAACATTCTATTTGTTATTGTATTATAAACGTATTATTTTGATCTCGCCAGGGGCGCTCTGAGGAGGCAGTGTCCCCCAAAAAGAGTCTGAAAGAAACATTGGGCATCATTTTCACGATATAGTGTCCATACAAGACAACAATACATTTTGTCTCGCGACAACAGTGTCTGCTTGAAACCGGAAATGATTGCAAAATATCTCTCTCCCCTTTTATGTTCCTCGCTAAGATATATGCGTATACCAAATTTGAAGTGAATACCACAAATGGAAAGTATAAAATATTAATTTTAAGGAAATACATACACACACAGGGACGTACGCAGGGGGTGGGTCCTGGGGGTCCGGACCACCCCCGAAATTTCAACTTTTGAGTAAATTTAGCCTAATTTTTGGTACAAGTTTAGGAATTTCAATATAAAATACACTGATATTGAGTTTGGCCCCTCCCGAAATAAATTCCTGCGTACGCTACTGCGCACACACGCTCATATATAAGATACGTGGAAAAGTGCTGCTTTCGATTTAATAGTTTTAGTTGCGGGTCCGGTTGGAATGAAATGCCGTATATAATAAAGGCAAGCTTATTTTCAATCTCCTATGCTATAAAAATTAACTTTCAAAGAAAGAAAAAAGTGAGAGAAAAACTCGTTGGGATTCGAACCCAGATCTTTTGCACAGTACGCTCACGTCGTTCCCCTACACTACTCAATTCCTTAGGTTTTGGTCTTCCTACTTACTATTCACATAGTACTGGTACGTAGCGGGCCCGCGTCCATGGAATTATTATTATATACCTCTATAATCGGAAACACACTTAATTGTTTGCATACTTCCACAAAACATACAAACACCAAATTTTGCATACTTGTTCGTCATGGGATGTGAGTAATGGGAAAATTCCCATATCACGAAAAAGGCGACATTTTCCATGTAAATGAAGTGTCGAAATTTTTCGTCGTTTTGAAATGCTGGTTTTTAGAGTAGTTCCGCACACCATAGAAACGTCATATTTTGTTAGGCAGTGAAGCTAGGAACATAGTTTATGATAGAAAAAAGAGCATTAAAATTCGTTTTCGTTTCGCGGCGCAAATCGAAAAAGTGTGAAATTTGTAATGGCTATATGTAGGACGTTGAAATTTCGAGGTGATGTTTATTCTGATGCGTAGTTTTCGAATCCGCCCTTAAACTTGAAAGAAATAGTCATGTTCGGTGTAAGAAAATGCTAGGAATGTTATAAGGGGGCGTCTAATTCTACACAACTTGTAGATATGGTGGAATCACGAAATTGCGTTTAAGTGTGCAGATTACCACGCATGTGAGGAGAAAAATCCGAAATGTTGGAAAAGTCGCCATCTTCGATTCAAAATGGCGGCTCAATGACCATGAAAATTGTAAGTTGTGCTCTTGGTAGGTAAGCCAGGTTTCGCTGTTATTAAGAACGTAGTTCAGTTTAAGTGAAGAAACAAATCATTCGAGAAGTCTCCATCTTGAATGCAAAATTGCCATATTTTTGAATTGCCTTCATTTGGACTCTTATGTGGTATATTGAGGAGAATAAAACAAATAAAAGTCAACGTTGTTAGTTAGCTCCGCGGTAAGGTGTCTGCTTTCTGAGTAGCAGGTCTGGGTTCGATTCCCCGCCGGACCTTGTTTTATCTTACGTTTTTTTCTCACCACGTTGCTTCGTTTTATCAAAATAGTTTCTGTTGGCATTGCGTGAACAAAATGTTTTCGTTATTACAGACATAGACGGAAAGGATATATTTATACGCTAACTGTTGAGATGGTCTCGAAGCTAGGCAGTATGTTCGTGTAAAGTTTCGAAACGATACTGAAGTATTTAAAATCAAACATATGTAGCTTTGGAAATGGAGCATCACCAGTGTCTCTATCGGAAGCAATGTTCGGGGGAGGGGAGTATTACCCCGGGGGCACTGCTGATAACATTCTATTTGTTATTGTATTATAAACGTATTATTTTGATCTCGCCAGGGGCGCTCTGAGGAGGCAGTGTCCGCCAAAAAGAGTCTGAAAGAAACATTGGGCATCATTTTCACGATATAGTGTCCATACAAGACAACAATACATTTTGTCTCGCGACAACAGTGTCTGCTTGAAACCGGAAACGATTGCAAAATATCTCTCTCCCCTTTTATGTCCCTCGCTAAGATATATGCGTATACCAAATTTGAAGTGAATACTACAAATGGAAAGTATAAAATATTAATTTTAAGGAAATACACACACACACAGGGACGTACGCAGGGGGGGTCCTGGGGGTCCGGACCACCCCCGAAATTTCAACTTTTGAGTAAATTTAGCCTAATTTTTGGTACAAGTTTAGGAATTTCAATATAAAATACACTGATATTGAGTTTGGCCCCTCCCGAAATAAATTCCTGAGTACGCTACTGCGCACACACGCTCATACACGCACACACACACACACACACACACACACACACACACAAATGGGCACCTTTTGAAAATTGTCTCGTCGGCAGCGTACATAATTTTAATATATAAGATACGTGGAAAAGTGCCGCTTTCGATTTAATAGTTTTAGTTGCGGGTCCGGTTGGAATGAAATGCCGTATATAATAAAGGCAAGCTTATTTTCAATCTCCTATGCTATAAAAATTAACTTTCAAAGAAAGAAAAAGTGAGAGAAAAACTCGTTGGGATTCGAACCCAGATCTTTTGCACAGTAGGCTCACGTCGTTCCCCTACACTACTCAATTCCTTAGATTTTGGACTTCCTACTTACTATTCACATAGTACTGGTACGTAGCGGGCCCGCGTCCATGGAATTATATACCTCTATAATCGGAAACACACTTAATTGTTTGCATACTTCCACAAAACATACAAACACCAAATTTTGCATACTTGTTCGTCATGGGATGTGAGTAATGGGAAAATTCCGATATCACGAAAAAGGCGACTTTTCCATGTAAATGAAGTGTCGAAATTTTTTCGTCGTTTCGAAATGCTGGTTTTTAGAGTAGTTCCGCACACCATAGAAACGTCATATTTTGTTAGGCAGTGAAGCTAGGAACATAGTTTATGATAGAAAAAAGAGCATTAAAATTCGTTTTCGTTTCGCGGCGCAAATCGAAAAAGTGTGAAATTTGTAATGGCTATATGTAGGACGTTGAAATTTCGAGGTGATGTTTATTCTGATGCGTAGTTTGCGAATCCGCCCTTAAACTTGAAAGAAATAGTCATGTTCGGTGTAAGAAAATGCTAGGAATGTTATAAGGGGGCGTCTAATTCTACACAACTTGTAGATATGGTGGAATCACGAAATTGCGTTTAAGTGTGCAGATTACCACGCATGTGAGGGGAAAAATCCGAAATGTTGGAAAAGTCGCCATCTTCGATTCAAAATGGCGGCTCAATGACCATGAAAATTGTAAGTTGTGCTCTTGGTAGGTAAGCCAGGTTTCGCTATGTTATTAAGAACGTAGTTCAGTTTAAGTGAAGAAACAAATCATTCGAGAAGTCTCCATCTTGAATGCAAAATTGCCATATTTTTGAATTGCCTTCATTTGGACTCTTATGTGGTATATTGAGGAGAATAAAACAAAGAAAATTCAACGTTGTTAGTTAGCTCCGCGGTAAAGTGTCTGCTTTCTGAGTAGCAGGTCTGGGTTCGATTCCGCGCCGGACCTTGTTTTATCTTACGTTTTTTTCTCATCACGTTGCTTCGTTTTATCAAAATAGTTTCTGTTGGCATTGCGTGAACAAAATATTTTCGTTATTACAGACATAGACGGAAAGGATATATTTATACGCTAACTGTTGAGATGGTCTCGAAGCTAGGCAGTATGTTCGTGTAAAGTTTCGAAACGATACTGAAGTATTTAAAATCAAACATATGTAGCTTTGGAAATGGAGCATCACCAGTGTCTCTATCGGAAGCAATGTTCGGGGGAGGGGAGTATTACTCCGGGGGCACTGCTGATAACATTCTATTTGTTATTGTATTATAAACTTATTATTTTGATCTCGCCAGAGGCGCTCTGAGGAGGCAGTGTCCCCCAAAAAGAGTCTGAAAGAAACATTGGGCATCATTTTCACGATATAGTGTCCATACAAGACAACAATACATTTTGTCTCGCGACAACAGTGTCTGCTTCAAACCGGAAACGATTGCATAATATCTCTCTCCCCTTTTATGTTCCTCGCTAAGATATATGCGTATACCAAATTTGAAGTGAATACCACAAATGGAAAGTATAAAATATTAATTTTAAGGAAATACACACACACACAGGGACGTACGCAAAGGGTGGGTCCTGGGGGTCCGGACCACCCACGAAATTTCAACTTTTGAGTAAATTTAGCCTAATTTTTGGTACAAGTTTAGGAATTTCAATATAAAATACACTGATATTGAGTTTGGCCCCTCCCGAAATAAATTCCTGCGTACGCTACTGCGCACACACGCTCATATATAAGATACGTGGAAAAGTGCTGCTTTCGATTTAATAGTTTGAGTTGCGGGTCCGGTTGGAATGAAATGCCGTATATAATAAAGGGAAGCTTATTTTCAATCTCCTATGCTATAAAAATTAACTTTCAAAGAAAGAAAAAGTGAGAGAAAAACTCGTTGGGATTCGAACCCAGATCTTTTGCACAGTAGGCTCACGTCGTTCCCCTACACTACTCAATTCCTTAGATTTTGGTTTTCCTACTTACTATTCACATAGTACTGGTACGTAGCGGGCCCGCGTCCATGGAATTATATACCTCTATAATCGGAAACACACTTAATTGTTTGCATACTTCCACAAAACATACAAACACCAAATTTTGCATACTTGTTCGTCATGGAATGTGAGTAATGGGAAAATTCCGATATCACGAAAAAGGCGACATTTTCCATGTAAATGAAGTGTCGAAATTTTTCGTCGTTTCGAAATGCTGGTTTTTAGAGTAGTTCCGCACACCATAGAAACGTCATATTTTGTTAGGCAGTGAAGCTAGGAACATAGTTTATGATAGAAAAAAGAGCATTAAAATTCGTTTTCGTTTCGCGGCGCAAATCGAAAAAGTGTGAAATTTGTAATGGCTATATGTAGGACGTTGAAATTTCGAGGTGATGTTTATTCTGATGCGTAGTTTTCGAATCCGCCCTTAAACTTGAAAGAAATAGTCATGTTCGGTGTAAGAAAATGCTAGGAATGTTATAAGGGGGCGTCTAATTCTACACAACTTGTAGATATGGTGGAATCACGAAATTGCGTTTAAGTGTGCAGATTACCACGCATGTGAGGGGAAAAATCCGAAATGTTGGAAAAGTCGCCATCTTCGATTCAAAATGGCGGCTCAATGACCATGAAAATTGTAAGTTGTGCTCTTGGTAGGTAAGCCAGGTTTCGCTGTTATTAAGAACGTAGTTCAGTTTAAGTGAAGAAACAAATCATTCGAGAAGTCTCCATCTTGAATGCAAAATTGCCATATTTTTGAATTGCCTTCATTTGGACTCTTATGTGGTATATTGAGGAGAATAAAACAAACAAAATTCAACGTTGTTAGTTAGCTCCGCGGTAAAGTGTCTGCTTTCTGAGTAGCAGGTCTGGGTTCGATTCCCCGCCGGACCTTGTTTTATCTTACGTTTTTTTCTCACCACGTTGCTTCGTTTTATCAAAATAGTTTCTGTTGGCATTGCGTGAACAAAATGTTTTCGTTATTACAGACATAGACGGAAAGGATATATTTATACGCTAACTGTTGAGATGGTCTCGAAGCTAGGCAGTATGTTCGTGTAAAGTTTCGAAACGATACTGAAGTATTTAAAATCAAACATATGTAGCTTTGGAAATGGAGCATCACCAGTGTCTCTATCGGAAGCAATGTTCGGGGGAGGGGAGTATTACCCCGGGGGCACTGCTGATAACATTCTATTTGTTATTGTATTATAAACGTATTATTTTGATCTCGCCAGGGGCGCTCTGAGGAGGCAGTGTCCCCCAAAAAGAGTCTGAAAGAAACATTGGGCATTATTTTCAGGATATAGTGTCCATACAAGACAACAATACATTTTGTCTCGCGACAACAGTGTCTGCTTGAAACCGGAAACGATTGCAAAATATCTCTCTCCCCTTTTATGTCCCTCGCTAAGATATATGCGTATACCAAATTTGAAGTGAATACTACAAATGGAAAGTATAAAATATTAATTTTAAGGAAATACACACACACACAGGGACGTACGCAGGGGGGGTCCTGGGGGTCCGGACCACCCCCGAAATTTCAACTTTTGAGTAAATTTAGCCTAATTTTTGGTACAAGTTTAGGAATTTCAATATAAAATACACTGATATTGAGTTTGGCCCCTCCCGAAATAAATTCCTGAGTACGCTACTGCGCACACACGCTCATACACGCACACACACACACACACACACACACACACACACACACACACACACAAATGGGCACCTTTTGAAAATTGTCTCGTCGGCAGCGTACATAATTTTAATATATAAGATACGTGGAAAAGTGCCGCTTTCGATTTAATAGTTTTAGTTGCGGGTCCGGTTGGAATGAAATGCCGTATATAATAAAGGCAAGCTTATTTTCAATCTCCTATGCTATAAAAATTAACTTTCAAAGAAAGAAAAAGTGAGAGAAAAACTCGTTGGGATTCGAACCCAGATCTTTTGCACAGTAGGCTCACGTCGTTCCCCTACACTACTCAATTCCTTAGATTTTGGACTTCCTACTTACTATTCACATAGTACTGGTACGTAGCGGGCCGGCGTCCATGGAATTATATACCTCTATAATCGGAAACACACTTAATTGTTTGCATACTTCCACAAAACATACAAACACCAAATTTTGCATACTTGTTCGTCATGGGATGTGAGTAATGGGAAAATTCCGATATCACGAAAAAGGCGACTTTTCCATGTAAATGAAGTGTCGAAATTTTTTCGTCGTTTCGAAATGCTGGTTTTTAGAGTAGTTCCGCACACCATAGAAACGTCATATTTTGTTAGGCAGTGAAGCTAGGAACATAGTTTATGATAGAAAAAAGAGCATTAAAATTCGTTTTCGTTTCGCGGCGCAAATCGAAAAAGTGTGAAATTTGTAATGGCTATATGTAGGACGTTGAAATTTCGAGGTGATGTTTATTCTGATGCGTAGTTTGCGAATCCGCCCTTAAACTTGAAAGAAATAGTCATGTTCGGTGTAAGAAAATGCTAGGAATGTTATAAGGGGGCGTCTAATTCTACACAACTTGTAGATATGGTGGAATCACGAAATTGCGTTTAAGTGTGCAGATTACCACGCATGTGAGGGGAAAAATCCGAAATGTTGGAAAAGTCGCCATCTTCGATTCAAAATGGCGGCTCAATGACCATGAAAATTGTAAGTTGTGCTCTTGGTAGGTAAGCCAGGTTTCGCTATGTTATTAAGAACGTAGTTCAGTTTAAGTTAAGAAACAAATCATTCGAGAAGTCTCCATCTTGAATGCAAAATTGCCATATTTTTGAATTGCCTTCATTTGGACTCTTATGTGGTATATTGAGGAGAATAAAACAAACAAAATTCAACGTTGTTAGTTAGCTCCGCGGTAAAGTGTCTGCTTTCTGAATAGCAGGTCTGGGTTCGATTCCCCGCCGGACCTTGTTTTATCTTACGTTTTTTTCTCATCACGTTGCTTCGTTTTATCAAAATAGTTTCTGTTGGCATTGCGTGAACAAAATGTTTTCGTTATTACAGACATAGACGGAAAGGATATATTTATACGCTAACTGTTGAGATGGTCTCGAAGCTAGGCAGTATGTTCGTGTAAAGTTTCGAAACGATACTGAAGTATTTAAAATCAAACATATGTAGCTTTGGAAATGGAGCATCACCAGTGTCTCTATCGGAAGCAATGTTCGGGGGAGGGGAGTATTACCCCGGGGGCACTGCTGATAACATTCTATTTGTTATTGTATTATAAACGTATTATTTTGATCTCGCCAGGGGCGCTCTGAGAAGGCAGTGTCCCCCAAAAAGAGTCTGAAAGAAACATTGGGCATCATTTTCACGATATAGTGTCCATACAAGACAACAATACATTTTGTCTCGCGACAACAGTGTCTGCTTGAAACCGGAAACGATTGCAAAATATCTCTCTCCCCTTTTATGTTCCTCGCTAAGATATATGCGTATACCAAATTTGAAGTGAATACCACAAATGGAAAGTATAAAATATTAATTTTAAGGAAATACACACACACACAGGACGTACGCAGGGATGGGGGTCCTGCGGGTCCGGACCACCCCCGAAATTTCAACTTTTGAGTAAATTTTGCCTAATTTTTGGTACAAGTTTAGGAATTTCAATATAAAATACACTGATATTGAGTTTGGCCCCTCCCGAAATAAATTCCTGCGTACGCTACTGCGCACACACGCTCATACACGCACACACACACACACACACACACACAAATGGGCACCTTTTGAAAATTGTCTCGTCGGCAGCGTACATAATTTTAATATATAAGATACGTGGAAAAGTGCCGCTTTCGATTTAATACTTTTAGTTGCGGGTCCGGTTGGAATGAAATGCCGTATATAATAAAGGCAAGCTTATTTTCAATCTCCTATGCTATAAAAATTAACTTTCAAAGAAAGAAAAAGTGAGAGAAAAACTCGTTGGGATTCGAACCCAGATCTTTTGCACAGTAGGCTCACGTCGTTCCCCTACACTACTCAATTCCTTAGATTTTGGACGTCCTACTTACTATTCACATAGTACTGGTACGTAGCGGGCCCGCGTCCATGGAATTATATACCTCTATAATCGGAAACACACTTAATTGTTTGCATACTTCCACAAAACATACAAACACCAAATTTTGCATACTTGTTCGTCATGGGATGTGAGTAATGGGAAAATTCCCATATCACGAAAAAGGCGACATTTTCCATGTAAATGAAGTGTCGAAATTTTTCGTCGTTTCGAAATGCTGGTTTTTAGAGTAGTTCCGCACACCATAGAAACGTCATATTTTGTTAGGCAGTGAAGCTAGGAACATAGTTTATGATAGAAAAAAGAGCATTAAAATTCGTTTTCGTTTCGCGGCGCAAATCGAAAAAGTGTGAAATTTGTAATGGCTATATGTAGGACGTTGAAATTTCGAGGTGATGTTTATTCTGATGCGTAGTTTGCGAATCCGCCGTTAAACTTGAAAGAAATAGTCATGTTCGGTGTAAGAAAATGCTAGGAATGTTATAAGGGGGCGTCTAATTCTACACAACTTGTAGATATGGTGGAATCACGAAATTGCGTTTAAGTGTGCAGATTACCACGCATGTGAGGAGAAAAATCCGAAATGTTGGAAAAGTCGCCATCTTCGATTCAAAATGGCGGCTCAATGACCATGAAAATTGTAAGTTGTGCTCTTGGTAGGTAAGCCAGGTTTCGCTGTTATTAAGAACGTAGTTCAGTTTAAGTGAAGAAACAAATCATTCGAGAAGTCTCCATCTTGAATGCAAAATTGCCATATTTTTGAATTGCCTTCATTTGGACTCTTATGTGGTATATTGAGGAGAATAAAACAAATAAAATTCAACGTTGTTAGTTAGCTCCGCGGTAAGGTGTCTGCTTTCTGAGTAGCAGGTCTGGGTTCGATTCCCCGCCGGACCTTGTTTTATCTTACGTTTTTTTCTCACCACGTTGCTTCGTTTTATCAAAATAGTTTCTGTTGGCATTGCGTGAACAAAATGTTTTCGTTATTACAGACATAGACGGAAAGGATATATTTATACGCTAACTGTTGAGATGGTCTCGAAGCTAGGCAGTATGTTCGTGTAAAGTTTCGAAACGATACTGAAGTATTTAAAATCAAACATATGTAGCTTTGGAAATGGAGCATCACCAGTGTCTCTATCGGAAGCAATGTTCGGGGGAGGGGAGTATTACCCCGGGGGCACTGCTGATAACATTCTATTTGTTATTGTATTATAAACGTATTATTTTGATCTCGCCAGGGGCGCTCTGAGGAGGCAGTGTCCCCCAAAAAGAGTCTGAAAGAAACATTGGGCATCATTTTCACGATATAGTGTCCATACAAGACAACAATACATTTTGTCTCGCGACAACAGTGTCTGCTTGAAACCGGAAACGATTGCAAAATATCTCTCTCCCCTTTTATGTCCCTCGCTAAGATATATGCGTATACCAAATTTGAAGTGAATACTACAAATGGAAAGTATAAAATATTAATTTTAAGGAAATACACACACACACAGGGACGTACGCAGGGGGGGTCCTGGGGGTCCGGACCACCCCCGAAATTTCAACTTTTGAGTAAATTTAGCCTAATTTTTGGTACAAGTTTAGGAATTTCAATATAAAATACACTGATATTGAGTTTGGCCCCTCCCGAAATAAATTCCTGAGTACGCTACTGCGCACACACGCTCATACACGCACACACACACACACACACACACACACACACACAAATGGGCACCTTTTGAAAATTGTCTCGTCGGCAGCGTACATAATTTTAATATATAAGATACGTGGAAAAGTGCCGCTTTCGATTTAATAGTTTTAGTTGCGGGTCCGGTTGGAATGAAATGCCGTATATAATAAAGGCAAGCTTATTTTCAATCTCCTATGCTATAAAAATTAACTTTCAAAGAAAGAAAAAGTGAGAGAAAAACTCGTTGGGATTCGAACCCAGATCTTTTGCACAGTAGGCTCACGTCGTTCCCCTACACTACTCAATTCCTTAGATTTTGGACTTCCTACTTACTATTCACATAGTACTGGTACGTAGCGGGCCCGCGTCCATGGAATTATATACCTCTATAATCGGAAACACACTTAATTGTTTGCATACTTCCACAAAACATACAAACACCAAATTTTGCATACTTGTTCGTCATGGGATGTGAGTAATGGGAAAATTCCGATATCACGAAAAAGGCGACTTTTCCATGTAAATGAAGTGTCGAAATTTTTTCGTCGTTTCGAAATGCTGGTTTTTAGAGTAGTTCCGCACACCATAGAAACGTCATATTTTGTTAGGCAGTGAAGCTAGGAACATAGTTTATGATAGAAAAAAGAGCATTAAAATTCGTTTTCGTTTCGCGGCGCAAATCGAAAAAGTGTGAAATTTGTAATGGCTATATGTAGGACGTTGAAATTTCGAGGTGATGTTTATTCTGATGCGTAGTTTTCGAATCCGCCCTTAAACTTGAAAGAAATAGTCATGTTCGGTGTAAGAAAATGCTAGGAATGTTATAAGGGGGCGTCTAATTCTACACAACTTGTAGATATGGTGGAATCACGAAATTGCGTTTAAGTGTGCAGATTACCACGCATGTGAGGGGAAAAATCCGAAATGTTGGAAAAGTCGCCATCTTCGATTCAAAATGGCGGCTCAATGACCATGAAAATTGTAAGTTGTGCTCTTGGTAGGTAAGCCAGGTTTCGCTATGTTATTAAGAACGTAGTTCAGTTTAAGTGAAGAAACAAATCATTCGAGAAGTCTCCATCTTGAATGCAAAATTGCCATATTTTTGAATTGCCTTCATTTGGACTCTTATGTGGTATATTGAGGAGAATAAAACAAACAAAATTCAACGTTGTTAGTTAGCTCCGCGGTAAAGTGTCTGCTTTCTGAGTAGCAGGTCTGGGTTCGATTCCCCGCCGGACCTTGTTTTATCTTACGTTTTTTTCTCATCACGTTGCTTCGTTTTATCAAAATAGTTTCTGTTGGCATTGCGTGAACAAAATATTTTCGTTATTACAGACATAGACGGAAATGATATATTTATACGCTAACTGTTGAGATGGTCTCGAAGCTAGGCAGTATGTTCGTGTAAAGTTTCGAAACGATACTGAAGTATTTAAAATCAAACATATGTAGCTTTGGAAATGGAGCATCACCAGTGTCTCTATCGGAAGCAATGTTCGGGGGAGGGGAGTATTACTCCGGGGGCACTGCTGATAACATTCTATTTGTTATTGTATTATAAACTTATTATTTTGATCTCGCCAGAGGCGCTCTGAGGAGGCAGTGTCCCCCAAAAAGAGTCTGAAAGAAACATTGGGCATCATTTTCACGATATAGTGTCCATACAAGACAACAATACATTTTGTCTCGCGACAACAGTGTCTGCTTCAAACCGGAAACGATTGCATAATATCTCTCTCCCCTTTTATGTTCCTCGCTAAGATATATGCGTATACCAAATTTGAAGTGAATACCACAAATGGAAAGTATAAAATATTAATTTTAAGGAAATACACACACACACAGGGACGTACGCAAAGGGTGGGTCCTGGGGGTCCGGACCACCCACGAAATTTCAACTTTTGAGTAAATTTAGCCTAATTTTTGGTACAAGTTTAGGAATTTCAATATAAAATACACTGATATTGAGTTTGGCCCCTCCCGAAATAAATTCCTGCGTACGCTACTGCGCACACACGCTCATATATAAGATACGTGGAAAAGTGCTGCTTTCGATTTAATAGTTTGAGTTGCGGGTCCGGTTGGAATGAAATGCCGTATATAATAAAGGGAAGCTTATTTTCAATCTCCTATGCTATAAAAATTAACTTTCAAAGAAAGAAAAAGTGAGAGAAAAACTCGTTGGGATTCGAACCCAGATCTTTTGCACAGTAGGCTCACGTCGTTCCCCTACACTACTCAATTCCTTAGATTTTGGTTTTCCTACTTACTATTCACATAGTACTGGTACGTAGCGGGCCCGCGTCCATGGAATTATATACCTCTATAATCGGAAACACACTTAATTGTTTGCATACTTCCACAAAACATACAAACACCAAATTTTGCATACTTGTTCGTCATGGAATGTGAGTAATGGGAAAATTCCGATATCACGAAAAAGGCGACATTTTCCATGTAAATGAAGTGTCGAAATTTTTCGTCGTTTCGAAATGCTGGTTTTTAGAGTAGTTCCGCACACCATAGAAACGTCATATTTTGTTAGGCAGTGAAGCTAGGAACATAGTTTATGATAGAAAAAAGAGCATTAAAATTCGTTTTCGTTTCGCGGCGCAAATCGAAAAAGTGTGAAATTTGTAATGGCTATATGTAGGACGTTGAAATTTCGAGGTGATGTTTATTCTGATGCGTAGTTTTCGAATCCGCCCTTAAACTTGAAAGAAATAGTCATGTTCGGTGTAAGAAAATGCTAGGAATGTTATAAGGGGGCGTCTAATTCTACACAACTTGTAGATATGGTGGAATCACGAAATTGCGTTTAAGTGTGCAGATTACCACGCATGTGAGGGGAAAAATCCGAAATGTTGGAAAAGTCGCCATCTTCGATTCAAAATGGCGGCTCAATGACCATGAAAATTGTAAGTTGTGCTCTTGGTAGGTAAGCCAGGTTTCGCTGTTATTAAGAACGTAGTTCAGTTTAAGTGAAGAAACAAATCATTCGAGAAGTCTCCATCTTGAATGCAAAATTGCCATATTTTTGAATTGCCTTCATTTGGACTCTTATGTGGTATATTGAGGAGAATAAAACAAACAAAATTCAACGTTGTTAGTTAGCTCCGCGGTAAAGTGTCTGCTTTCTGAGTAGCAGGTCTGGGTTCGATTCCCCGCCGGACCTTGTTTTATCTTACGTTTTTTTCTCACCACGTTGCTTCGTTTTATCAAAATAGTTCTGTTGGCATTGCGTGAACAAAATGTTTTCGTTATTACAGACATAGACGGAAAGGATATATTTATACGCTAACTGTTGAGATGGTCTCGAAGCTAGGCAGTATGTTCGTGTAAAGTTTCGAAACGATACTGAAGTATTTAAAATCAAACATATGTAGCTTTGGAAATGGAGCATCACCAGTGTCTCTATCGGAAGCAATGTTCGGGGAGGGAGTATTACCCCGGGGGCACTGCTGATAACATTCTATTTGTTATTGTATTATAAACGTATTATTTTGATCTCGCAGGGGCGCTCTGAGGAGGCAGTGTCCCCCAAAAAGAGTCTGAAAGAAACATTGGGCATCATTTTCACGATATAGTGTCCATACAAGACAACAATACATTTTTGTCTCGCGACAACAGTGTCTGCTTGAAACCGGAAACGATTGCAAAATATCTCTCTCCCCTTTTATGTCCCTCGCTAAGATATATGCGTATACCAAATTTGAAGTGAATACTACAAATGGAAAGTATAAAATATTAATTTTAAGGAAATACACACACACACAGGGACGTACGCAGGGGGGGTCCTGGGGGTCCGGACCACCCCCGAAATTTCAACTTTTGAGTAAATTAGCCTAATTTTTGGTACAAGTTTAGGAATTTCAATATAAAATACACTGATATTGAGTTTGGCCCCTCCCGAAATAAATTCCTGAGTACGCTACTGCGCACACACGCTCATACACGCACACACACACACACACACACACACACACACACAAATGGGCACCTTTTGAAAATTGTCTCGTCGGCAGCGTACATAATTTTAATATATAAGATACGTGGAAAAGTGCCGCTTTCGATTTAATAGTTTTAGGTTGCGGGTCCGGTTGGAATGAAATGCCGTATATAATAAAGGCAAGCTTATTTTCAATCTCCTATGCTATAAAAATTACTTTCAAAGAAAGAAAAAGTGAGAGAAAAACTCGTTGGGATTCGAACCCAGATCTTTTGCACAGTAGGCTCACGTCGTTCCCCTACACTACTCAATTCCTTAGATTTTGGACTTCCTACTTACTATTCACATAGTACTGGTACGTAGCGGGCCCGCGTCCATGGAATTATATACCTCTATAATCGGAAACACACTTAATTGTTTGCATACTTCCACAAAACATACAAACACCAAATTTTGCATACTTGTTCGTCATGGGATGTGAGTAATGGGAAAATTCCGATATCACGAAAAAGGCGGACTTTTCCATGTAAATGAAGTGTCGAAATTTTTTCGTCGTTTCGAAATGCTGGTTTTTAGAGTAGTTCCGCACACCATAGAAACGTCATATTTTGTTAGGCAGTGAAGCTAGGAACATAGTTTATGATAGAAAAAAGAGCATTAAAATTCGTTTTCGTTTCGCGGCGCAAATCGAAAAAGTGTGAAATTTGTAATGGCTATATGTAGGACGTTGAAATTTCGAGGTGATGTTTATTCTGATGCGTAGTTTTCGAATCCGCCCTTAAACTTGAAAGAAATAGTCATGTTCGGTGTAAGAAAATGCTAGGAATGTTATAAGGGAGGCGTCTAATTCTACACAACTTGTAGATATGGTGGAATCACGAAATTGCGTTTAAGTGTGCAGATTACAACGCATGTGAGGGGAAAAATCCGAAATGTTGGAAAAGTCGCCATCCTCGATTCAAAATGGCGGCTCAAAATTTGTAACCATGAAAATTGTAAGTTGTGCTCTTGGTAGGTAAGCCAGGTTTCGCTATGTTATTAAGAACGTAGTTCAGTTTAAGTGAAGAAACAAATCATTCGAGAAGTCTCCATCTTGAATGCAAAATTGCCATATTTTTGAATTGCCTTCATTTGGACTCTTATGTGGTATATTGAGGAGAATAAAACAAAACAAAATTCAACGTTGTTAGTTAGCTCCGCGGTAAAGTGTCTGCTTTCTGAGTAGCAGGTCTGGGTTCGATTCCGCGCCGGACCTTGTTTTATCTTACGTTTTTTTCTCATCACGTTGCTTCGTTTTATCAAAATAGTTTCTGTTGGCATTGCGTGAACAAAATATTTTCGTTATTACAGACATAGACGGAAAGGATATATTTATACGCTAACTGTTGAGATGGTCTCGAAGCTAGGCAGTATGTTCGTGTAAAGCTTCGAAACGATACTGAAGTATTTAAAAATCAAACATATGTAGCTTTGGAAATGGAGCATCACCAGGTCTCTATCGGAAGCAATGTTCGGGGGAGGGGAGTATTACTCCGGGGGCACTGCTGATAAACATTCTATTTGTTATTGTATTATAAACTTATTATTTTGATCTCGCCAGAGGCGCTCTGAGGAGGCAGTGTGCCCCAAAAAGAGTCTGAAAGAAACATTGGGCATCATTTTCACGATATAGTGTCCATACAAGACAACAATACATTTTGTCTCGCGACAACAGTGTCTGCTTGAAACCGGAAACGATTGCATAATATCTCTCTCCCCTTTTATGTTCCTCGCTAAGATATATGCGTATACCAAATTTGAAGTGAATACCACAAATGGAAAGTATAAAATATTAATTTTAAGGAAATACACACACACACAGGGACGTACGCAAAGGGTGGGTCCTGGGGGTCCGGACCACCACGAAATTTCAACTTTTGAGTAAATTTAGCCTAATTTTTGGTACAAGTTTAGGAATTTCAATATAAAATACACTGATATTGAGTTTGGCCCCTCCCGAAATAAATTCCTGCGTACGCTACTGCGCACACACGCTCATATATAAGATACGTGGAAAAGTGCTGCTTTCGATTTAATAGTTTGAGTTGCGGGTCCGGTTGGAATGAAATGCCGTATATAATAAAGGGAAGCTTATTTTCAATCTCCTATGCTATAAAAATTAACTTTCAAAGAAAGAAAAAGTGAGAGAAAAACTCGTTGGGATTCGAACCCAGATCTTTTGAACAGTAGGCTCACGTCGTTCCCCTACACTACTCAATTCCTTAGATTTTGGTCTTCCTACTTACTATTCACATAGTACTGGTACGTAGCGGGCCCGCGTCCATGGAATTATATACCTCTATAATCGGAAACACACTTAATTGTTTGCATACTTCCACAAAACATACAAACACCAAATTTTGCATACTTGTTCGTCATGGAATGTGAGTAATGGGAAAATTCCGATATCACGAAAAAGGCGACATTTTCCATGTAAATGAAGTGTCGAAATTTTTTCGTCGTTTCGAAATGCTGGTTTTTAGAGTAGTTCCGCACACCATAGAAACGTCATATTTTGTTAGGCAGTGAAGCTAGGAACATAGTTTATGATAGAAAAAAGAGCATTAAAATTCGTTTTCGTTTCGCGGCGCAAATCGAAAAAGTGTGAAATTTGTAATGGCTATATGTAGGACGTTGAAATTTCGAGGTGATGTTTATTCTGATGCGTAGTTTTCGAATCCGCCCTTAAACTTGAAAGAAATAGTCATGTTCGGTGTAAGAAAATGCTAGGAATGTTATAAGGGGGCGTCTAATTCTACACAACTTGTAGATATGGTGGAATCACGAAATTGCGTTTAAGTGTGCAGATTACCACGCATGTGAGGGGAAAAATCCGAAATGTTGGAAAAGTCGCCATCTTCGATTCAAAATGGCGGCTCAATGACCATGAAAATTGTAAGTTGTGCTCTTGGTAGGTAAGCCAGGTTTCGCTATGTTATTAAGAACGTAGTTCAGTTTAAGTGAAGAAACAAATCATTCGAGAAGTCTCCATCTTGAATGCAAAATTGCCATATTTTTGAATTGCCTTCATTTGGAC